>NC_134826.1:140505775-141105775 GCF_004210375.1 Tachypleus tridentatus
AATCAACCTATGTATATGTATAGTAACTTAACTTATGTATATCTATAGTAACGTAACTTATGAATATCTATAGTAACTTAACTTATGTATATCTATAGTAACTTAACTTATGTATATCTATAGTAACTTAACTTATGTATATGTATAATAACTTAACTTATGTATATCTATAGTAACTTAACTTATGTATATATATAGTAACTAACTTATGTATATCTATAGTAATCCTTAACTTATGTATATCTATATAGTAACTTAACTTATGTATATGTATAGTAACTTAACTTATGTATATCTATAGTGACTTAACTTGTATATGTATAATAACTTAACCTATATATATCTATAGTAACTTAATTTATGAATATCTATAGTAACTTAACTTTATGTATATCTATAGTAACTTAACTTATGTATATGTATAGTAACTTCTTATGTATATCTATAGTAACTTAACTTATGTATATGTATAGTAACTTAACTTATGTATATCTATAGTAACTTAACTTATGTATATCTATATAGTAACTTAACTTATGTATATCTATAGTAACTTAACCTATGTATATCTATAGTAACTTAACTTATGTATATGTATAGTAACTTAACTTATGTATATGTATAGTAACTTAACTTATGCATATCTATAGTAACTTAACTTATGTATATGTATAGTAACTTAACTTATGTATATCTATAGTAACTTAACTTATGTATATCTATATAGTAACTTAACTTATGTATATGTATAGTAACTTAACTTATGAATATCTATATAGTAACTTAACTTATGTATATGTATAGTAACTTAACTTATGTATATGTATAATAACCTAACCTATGTATATCTATAGTAACTTAACTGTATATGTATAGTAACAACTTATGTATATGTATAGTAACTTAACTTATGTATATCCTATAGTAACTTTTAACTTATGAATATGTATAGTAACTTAACCTATGTATATAGTAATAGTAATCTTAACCTTAACTATGTATATGTATAATAACTTAATTTATGTATATCTATAGTAATCCTTAACTTATGAATATCTATAGTAACTTAACTTATGTATATGTATAGTAACTTAACTTATGTATATCTATAGTAAACTTAACTTATGTATATGTATAGTAACTTAACTTATGTATATCTATAGTAACTTAACTTATATATCTATAGTAACTTAACTTATGTATATCTATAGTAACTTAACTTATGTATATATCTATAGTAACTTAACTTATGTATATCTATAGTAACTTAACTTATGTATATCTATAGTAACTTAACCTATGTATATGTATAGTAACTTAACTTATGTATATCTATAGTAACTCTAACTTATGAATATATCTATAGTAACTTAACTTATGTATATCTATAGTAACTTAACTTATGTATATGTACAGTAACTTAACTTATGCATATGTATAATAACTTAACTTATGTATATCTATAGTAACTTAACTTATGTATATCTATAGTAACTAACTTATGTATATGTATAATAACTTAACCTATGTATATCTATAGTAACTTAACTTATGTATATATATAGTAACTTAACTTACGTATATCTATAGTAACTTAACTTATTATGTATATCATAGTAACTTAACTTATGTATATGTATAGTAAGTTAACTTATGTATATCTATAGTAACTTAACTTATGTATATGTATAATAACTTAACTTATGTATATCTATAGTAACTTAACTTATGTATATGTATAATAACTTAACCTATGTATATCTATAGTAACTTAACTTATGTATATGTATAGTAACTTAACTTATGTATATCTATAGTAACTTAACTTATGTATATGTATAATAACTTAACCTATGTATATGTATAGTAACTTAACTTATGAATATCTATAGTAACATAACTTATGTATATGTATAGTAACTTAACTTATGTATATGTATAATAACTTAACTTATGTATAAGTATAGTAACTTAACTTATGTATATGTATAGTAACTTAACTTATGTATATCTATAGTAACTTAACTTATGTATATGTATAGTAACTTAACTTATGTATATCTATAGTAATTTAACTTATGTATATGTATAATAACTTAATTTATGTATATCTATAGTAACTTAACTTATGAATATCTATAGTAACTTAACGTATGTATATGTATAATAACTTAACTTATGTATATCTATAGTAACTTAAGTTATGAATATCTATAGTAACTTAACTTATGTATATGTATAGTAACTTAACTTATGCATATCTATAGTAACTTAACTTATGTATATCTATAGTAAACTTAACTTATGTATATCTATAGTAACTTAACTTATGTATATCTATAGTAACTTAACTTATGTATATGTATAGTAACTTAACCTATTTATATGTATAGTAACTTAACTTATGTATATCTATAGTAACTTAACTTATGTATATGTATAATAACTTAACCTATGTATATCTATAGTAACTTAACTTATGTATATGTATAATAACTTAACCTATGTATATCTATAGTAACTTAACTTATGAATATCTATAGTAACTTAACTTATGTATATGTATAGTAACTTAACTTATGCATATGTATAATAACTTTAACTTATGTATATCTATAGTAACTTAACCTATGTATATGTATAGTAACTTAACTTATGTATATGTATAGTAACTTATGTATATCTATAGTAACTTAACCTATTTATATGTATAGTAACTTAACTTATGTATATGTATAGTAACTTAACTTATGTATATCTATAGTAACTTAACTTATGTATATGTATAGTAACTTAACTTATGTATATCTATAGTAATTTAACTTATGTATATGTATAATAACTTAACCCATGTATATCTATAGTAACTTAACTTATGAATATATATATAGTAACTTAACGTATGTATATGTATAATAACTTAACTTATGTATATCTATAGTAACTTAAGTTATGAATATCTATAGTAACTTAACTTATGTATATGTATAGTAACTTAACTTATGCATATCTATAGTAACTTAACTTATGTATATCTATAGTAACTTAACTTATGTATATCTATAGTAACTTAACTTATGTATATCTATAGTAACTTAACTTATGTATATGTATAGTAACTTAACCTATTTATATGTATAGTAACTTAACTTATGTATATCTATAGTAACTTAACTTATGTATATGTATAATAACTTAACCTATGTATATCTATAGTAACTTAACTTATGTATATGTATAATAACTTAACCTATGTATATCTATAGTAACTTAACTTATGAATATCTATAGTAACTTAACTTATGTATATGTATAGTAACTTAACTTATGTATATGTATAGTAACTTAACTTATGTATATCTATAGTAACTTAACTTATGTATATGTATAGTAACTTAACTTATGTATATGTATAGTAACTTATGTATATCTATAGTAACTTAACCTATTTATATGTATAGTAACTTAACTTATGTATATCTATAGTAACTTAACTTATGAATATCTATAGTAACTTAACTTATGTATATCTATAGTAACTTAACCTATGTATATGTATAGTAACTTAACTTATGTATATGTATAGTAACTTAACTTATGTATATGTATAGTAACTTAACTTATGCATATCTATAGTAACTTAACTTATGTATATCTATAGTAACTTAACTTATGTATATGTATAATAACTTAACCTATGTATATCTATAGTAACTTAACTTATGAATATCTATAGTAACTTAACTTATGCATATATAGAGTAACTTAACTTATGTATATCTATGGTGACTTAACTTTTGTATATGTATAATAACTTAACCTATGTATATCTATAGTAACTTAAGTTATGAATATCTATAGTAACTTAACTTATGTATATGTATAGTAACTTAACTTATGCATATGTATAATAACTTAACTTATGTATATCTATAGTAACTTAACTTATGTATATGTATAGTAACTTAACTTATGTATATCTATAGTAACGTAACTTATGAATATTCTATGGTAACTTAACCTATGTATATCTATAGTAACTTAACCTATGTATATCTATAGTAACTTAACTTATGTATATGTATAGTAAGTTATGTATATCTATAGTAACTTAACCTATTTATATGTATAGTAACTTAACTTATGTATATCTATAGTAACGTAACTTATGAATATCTATAGTAACTTAACTTATGTATATCTATAGTAACTTAACCTATGTATATGTACAGTAACTTAACTTATGCATATGTATAATAACTTAACTTATGTATATCTATAGTAACTTAACTTATGTATATCTATAGTAACTAACTTATGTATATGTATAATAACTTAACCTATGTATATCTATAGTAACTTAACTTATGTATATATATATAGTAACTTAACTTACGTATATCTATAGTAACTTAACTTATGTATATCTATAGTAACTTAACTTATGTATATGTATAGTAAGTTAACTTATGTATATCTATAGTAACTTAACTTATGTATATGTATAATAACTTAACTTATGTATATCTATAGTAACTTAACTTATGTATATCTATAGTAACTTAACCTTAACCTATGTATATCTATAGTAACTTAACTTATGTATATGTATAGTAACTTAACTTATGTATATCTATAGTAACTTAACTTATGTATATGTATAATAACTTAACCTATGTATATCTATAGTAACTTAACTTATGAATATCTATAGTAACATAACTTATGTATATGTATAGTAACTTAACTTATGCATATGTATAATAACTTAACCTATGTATATCTATAGTAACTTAACTTATGTATATGTATAGTAACTTAACTTATGTATATCTATAGTAACTTAACTTATGTATATGTATAGTAACTTAACTTATGTATATCTATAGTAATTTAACTTATGTATATGTATAATAACTTAATTTATGTATATCTATAGTAACTTAACTTATGAATATCTATAGTAACTTAACGTATGTATATGTATAATAACTTAACTTATGTATATCTATAGTAACTTAAGTTATGAATATCTATAGTAACTTAACTTATGTATATGTATAGTAACTTAACTTATGCATATCTATAGTAACTTAACTTATGTATATCTATAGTAACTTAACTTATGTATATCTATAGTAACTTAACTTATGTATATCTATAGTAACTTAACTTACGTATATGTATAGTAACTTAACCTATTTATATGTATAGTAACTTAACTTATGTATATCTATAGTAACTTAACTTATGTATATGTATAATAACTTAACCTATGTATATCTATAGTAACTTAACTTATGTATATGTATAATAACTTAACCTATGTATATCTATAGTAACTTAACTTATGAATATCTATAGTAACTTAACTTATGTATATGTATAGTAACTTAACTTATGCATATGTATAATAACTTAACTTATGTATATCTATAGTAACTTAACTTATGTATATGTATAGTAACTTAACTTATGTATATGTATAGTAACTTAACTTATGTATATCTATAGTAACTTAACTTATGTATATGTATAGTAACTTAACTTATGTATATGTATAGTAACTTAACTTATGTATATCTATAGTAACTTAACTTATGTATATGTATAGTAACTTAACTTATGTATATCTATAGTAACTTAACTTATGTATATGTATAATAACTTAACCTATGTATATCTATAGTAACTTAACTTATGTATATCTATAGTAACTTAACTTATGTATATGTATAGTAACTTAACTTATGTATATCTATAGTAACTTAACTTATGTATATCTATAGTAACTTAACTTATGTATATGTATAGTAACTTAACTTATGTATATCTATAGTAACTTAACTTATGTATATCTATAGTAACTTAACTTATGTATATCTATAGTAACTTAACTTATGTATATCTATAGTAACTTAACTTACGTATATGTATAGTAACTTAACCTATTTATATGTATAGTAACTTAACTTATGTATATCTATAGTAACTTAACTTATGTATATGTATAATAACTTAACCTATGTATATCTATAGTAACTTAACTTATGTATATGTATAATAACTTAACCTATGTATATCTATAGTAACTTAACTTATGAATATCTATAGTAACTTAACTTATGTATATGTATAGTAACTTAACTTATGCATATGTATAATAACTTAACTTATGTATATCTATAGTAACTTAACTTATGTATATGTATAGTAACTTAACTTATGTATATGTATAGTAACTTATGTATATCTATAGTAACTTAACCTATTTATATGTATAGTAACTTAACTTATGTATATCTATAGTAACTTAACTTATGAATATCTATAGTAACTTAACTTATGTATATCTATAGTAACTTAACCTATGTATATGTATAGTAACTTAACTTATGTATATGTATAGTAACTTAACTTATGTATATGTATAGTAACTTAACTTATGCATATCTATAGTAACTTAACTTATGTATATCTATAGTAACTTAACTTATGTATATGTATAGTAACTTAACTTATGTATATGTATAGTAACTTAACTTATGTATATCTATAGTAACTTAACTTATGTATATATAGAGTAACTTAACTTATGTATATCTATGGTAACTTAACTTATGTATATGTATAATAACTTAACCTATGTATATCTATAGTAACTTAACTTATGAATATCTATAGTAACTTAACTTATGTATATGTATAGTAACTTAACTTATGCATATGTATAATAACTTAACTTATGTATATCTATAGTAACTTAACTTATGTATATGTATAGTAACTTAACTTATGCATATCTATAGTAACTTAACTTATGTATATCTATAGTAACTTAACTTATGTATATGTATAGTAACTTATGTATATCTATAGTAACTTAACCTATTTATATGTATAGTAACTTAACTTATATATATCTATAGTAACTTAACTTATGTATATCTATAGTAACTTAACTTATGTATATCTATAGTAACTTAACTTATGTATATGTATAGTAACTTAACTTATGTATATCTATAGTAACTTAACTTATGTATATCTATAGTAACTTAACTTACGTATATGTATAGTAACTTAACTTATGTATATGTATAGTAAGTTAACTTATGTATATCTATAGTAACTTAACTTATGTATATCTATAGTAACTTAACTTATGTATATGTATAGTAACTTAACTTATGTATATGTATAGTAACTTAACTTATGTATATCTATAGTAACTTAACTTATGTATATGTATAGTAACTTAACTTATGTATATCTATAGTAACTTAACTTATGTATATCTATAGTAACTTAACTTATGTATATCTATAGTAACTTAACCTATGTATATCTATAGTAACTTAACTTATGTATATGTATAGTAACTTAACTTATGTATATCTATAGTAACTTAACTTATGTATATGTATAATAACTTAACCCATATGTATATCTATAGTAACTTAACTTATGTATATCTATAGTAACTTAACTTATGTATATGTATAGTAACTTAACTTATGCATATGTATAATAACTTAACTTATGTATATCTATAGTAACTTAACTTATGTATATCTATAGTAACTTAACTTATGTATATGTATAATAACTTAACTTATGTATATCTATAGTAACTTAACTTATGTATATGTTATAGTAACTTAACTTATGTATATGTATAGTAACTTAACTTATGTATATCTATAGTAACTTAACTTATGTATATGTATATAACTTAACCTATGTATATCTATAGTAACTTAACTTATGAATATCTATAGTAACTTAACTTATGCATGTGTATAGTAACTTAACTTATGTATATCTATAGTAACTTAACTTATGTATATGTATAGTAACTTAACCTATGTATATCTATAGTAACTTAAGTTATGAATATCTATAGTAACTTAACTTATGTATATGTATAGTAACTTAACTTATGTATATCTATAGTAACTTAACTTATGTATATAGTATTATGTATATCTATAGTAACTTAACTTATTTATATGTATAGTAACTTAACTTATGTATATCTATAGTAACTTAACTTATGTATATCTATAGTAACTTAACTTATGTATATCTATAGTAACTTAACTTATGTATATCTATAGTAACTTAACTTATGTATGTATATAACTTAACTTATGTATATCTATAGTAACTTAACCTATTTATATGTATAGTAACTTAACTTATGTATATCTATAGTAACGTAACTTATGAATATCTATAGTAACTTAACTTATGTATATCTATAGTAACGTAACTTATGAATATCTATAGTAACTTAACTTATGCATATGTATAATAACTTAACTTATGTATATCTATAGTAACTTAACTTATGTATATATATAGTAACTTAACTTATGTATATCTATAGTAACTTAACTTATGTATATCTATAGTAACTTAACTTATGTATATGTATAGTAAGTTAACTTATGTATATCTATAGTAACTTAACTTATGTATATGTATAATAACTTAACCTTATGTATATCTATAGTAACTTAACTTATGAATATCTATAGTAACTTAACTTATGTATATCTATAGTAACTTAACTTATGTATATGTATAGTAACTTATGTATATCTATAGTAACTTAACTTATGTATATGTATAGTAACTTAACTTATGTATATCTATAGTAACGTAACTTATGAATATCTATGGTAACTTAACTTATGTATATCTATAGTAACTTAACCTATGTATATCTATAGTAACTTAACTTATGTATATGTATAGTAACTTAACTTATGTATATGTATAGTAACTTAACTTATGCATATCTATAGTAACTTAACTTATGTATATGTATAGTAACTTAACTTATGTATATGTATAGTAACTTAACTTATGTATATCTATAGTAACTTAACCTATGTATATGTATAGTAACTTAACTTATGAATATCTATAGTAACATAACTTATGTATATGTATAGTAACTTAACTTATGCATATGTATAATAACTTAACCTATGTATATCTATAGTAACTTAACTTATGTATATGTATAGTAACTTAACTTATGTATATCTATAGTAACTTAACTTATGTATATGTATAGTAACTTAACTTATGTATATCTATAGTAACTTAACTTATGTATATGTATAATAACTTAACTTATGTATATCTATAGTAACTTAACTTATGTATATCTATAGTAACTTAACTTATGTATATGTATAATAACTTAACTTATGTATATCTATAGTAACTTAACTTATGAATATCTATAGTAACTTAACTTATGTATATGTATAGTAACTTAACTTATGTATATCTATAGTAACTTAACTTATGTATATCTATAGTAACTTAACTTATGTATATCTATAGTAACTTAACTTATGTATATCTATAGTAACTTAACTTATGTATATGTATAGTAACTTAACCTATTTATATGTATAGTAACTTAACTTATGTATATCTATAGTAACTTAACTTATGTATATGTATAATAACTTAACTTATGTATATCTATAGTAACTTAACTTATGTATATGTATAATAACTTAACCTATGTATATCTATAGTAACTTAACTTATGAATATCTATAGTAACTTAACTTATGTATATGTATAGTAACTTAACTTATGCATATGTATAATAACTTAACTTATGTATATCTATAGTAACTTAACTTATGTATATGTATAGTAACTTAACTTATGTATATGTATAGTAACTATGTATATCTATAGTAACTTAACCTATTTATATGTATAGTAACTTAACTTATGTATATCTATAGTAACTTAACTTATGAATATCTATAGTAACTTAACTTATGTATATCTATAGTAACTTAACCTATGTATATGTATAGTAACTTAACTTATGTATATGTATAGTAACTTAACTTATGTATATGTATAGTAACTTAACTTATGCATATCTATAGTAACTTAACTTATGTATATCTATAGTAACTTAACTTATGTATATGTATAATAACTTAACCTATGTATATCTATAGTAACTTAACTTATGAATATCTATAGTAACTTAACTTATGCATATATAGAGTAACTTAACTTATGTATATCTATGGTGACTTAACTTTTGTATATGTATAATAACTTAACCTATGTATATCTATAGTAACTTAAGTTATGAATATCTATAGTAACTTAACTTATGTATATGTATAGTAACTTAACTTATGCATATGTATAATAACTTAACTTATGTATATCTATAGTAACTTAACTTATGTATATGTATAGTAACTTAACTTATGCATATCTATAGTAACTTAACTTATGTATATCTATAGTAACTTAACTTATGTATATGTATAGTAACTTATGTATATCTAGAGTAACTTAACCTATTTATATGTATAGTAACTTAACTTATATATATCTATAGTAACTTAACTTATGTATATCTATAGTAACTTAACTTATGTATATCTATAGTAACTTAACCTATGTATATGTATAGTAACTTAACTTATGTATATCTATAGTAACTTAACTTATGTATATCTATAGTAACTTAACTTATGTATATGTATAGTAACTTAACTTATGTATATGTATAGTAACTTAACTTATGTATATCTATAGTAACTTAACTTATGTATATCTATAGTAACTTAACTTATGTATATGTATAGTAACTTAACCTATTTATATGTATAGTAACTTAACTTATGTATATCTATAGTAACGTAACTTATGAATATCTATAGTAACTTAACTTATGTATATCTATAGTAACTAACCTATGTATATCTATAGTAACTTAACTTATGTATATGTATAGTAACTTAACTTATGTATATCTATAGTAACTTAACCTATGTATATCTATAGTAACTTAACTTATGAATATCTATAGTAACTTAACTTATGTATATGTATAGTACCTTAACTTATGCATATGTATAATAACTTAACTTATGTATATATCTATAGTAACTTAACTTATGTATATCTATAGTAACTTTATGTATATGTATAATAACTTAACCTATGTATATCTATAGTAACTTAACTTATGTATATGTTAAGTAACTTAACCTATTTATATGTATAGTAACTTAACTTATGTATATCTATAGTAACTTAACTTATGTATATGTATAATAACTTAACCTATTTATATCTATAGTAACTTAATTTATGAATATCTATAGTAACTTAACTTATGCATGTGTAGAGTAACTTAACTTATGTATATCTATGGTGACTTAACTTATGTATATGTATAATAACTTAACCTATGTATATCTATAGTAACTTAAGTTATGAATATCTATAGTAACTTAACTTATGTATATGTATAGTAACTTAACTTATGTATATCTATAGTAACTTAACTTATGTATATGTATAGTAACTTATGTATATCTATAGTAACTTAACCTATTTATATGTATAGTAACTTAACTTATGTATATCTATAGTAACTTAACTTATGAATATCTATAGTAACTTAACTTATGTATATCTATAGTAACTTAACCTATGTATATCTATAGTAACTTAACTTATGTATATGTATAGTAAGTTATGTATATCTATAGTAACTTAACCTATTTATATGTATAGTAACTTAACTTATGTATATCTATAGTAACGTAACTTATGAATATCTATAGTAACTTAACTTATGTATATCTATAGTAACTTAACTTATGAATATCTATAGTAACTTAACTTATGTATATGTATAATAACTTAACTTATGTATATCTATAGTAACTTAACTTATGTATATATATAGTAACTTAACTTATGTATATCTATAGTAACTTAACTTATGTATATCTATAGTAACTTAACTTATGTATATGTATAGTAAGTTAACTTATGTATATCTATAGTAACTTAACTTATGTATATGTATAATAACTTAACCTATGTATATCTATAGTAACTTAAGTTATGAATATCTATAGTAACTTAACTTATGTATATCTATAGTAACTTAACTTATGTATATGTATAGTAACTTATGTATATCTATAGTAACTTAACCTATTTATATGTATAGTAACTTAACTTATGTATATCTATAGTAACGTAACTTATGAATATCTATGGTAACTTAACTTATGTATATCTATAGTAACTTAACCTATGTATATCTATAGTAACTTAACTTATGTATATGTATAGTAAGTTATGTATATCTATAGTAACTTAACCTATGTATATGTATAGTAACTTAACTTATGTATATCTATAGTAACGTAACTATAGTAACTTAGCTTATGTATATCTATAGTAACGTAACTTATGAATATCTATAGTAACTTAACTTATGCATATGTATAATAACTTAACTTATGTATATCTATAGTAACTTAACTTATGTATATATATAGTAACTTAACTTATGTATATCTATAGTAACTTAACTTATGTATATCTATAGTAACTTAACTTATGTATATGTATAGTAAGTTAACCTATGTATATGTATAGTAACTTAACTTATGCATATGTATAATAACTTAACTTATGTATATCTATAGTAACTTAACTTATGTATATATATAGTAACTTAACTTATGTATATCTATAGTAACTTAACTTATGTATATCTATAGTAACTTAACCTATGTATATGTATAGTAACTTAACTTATGCATATGTATAATAACTTAACTTATGTATATCTATAGTAACTTAACTTATGTATATATATAGTAACTTAACTTATGTATATCTATAGTAACTTAACTTATGTATATCTATAGTAACTTAACTTATGTATATGTATAGTAACTTAACTTATGTATATCTATAGTAACTTAACTTATGTATATGTATAATAACTTAACCTATGTATATCTATAGTAACTTAACTTATGAATATCTATAGTAACTTAACTTATGTATATCTATAGTAACTTAACTTATGTATATGTATAGTAACTTATGTATATCTATAGTAACTTAACCTATTTATATGTATAGTAACTTAACTTATGTATATCTATAGTAACTTAACTTATGTATATCTATAGTAACTTAACTTATGTATATCTATAGTAACTTAACTTATGTATATCTATAGTAACTTAACCTATGTATATGTATAGTAACTTAACTTATGTATATGTATAGTAACTTAACTTATGTATATCTATAGTAACTTAACTTATGTATATCTATAGTAACTAACTTATGTATATGTATAATAACTTAACCTATGTATATCTATAGTAACTTAACTTATGTATATGTATAATAACTTAACCTATGTATATCTATAGTAACTTAACTTATGAATATCTATAGTAACTTAACTTATGTATATGTATAGTAACTTAACTTATGCATATGTATAATAACTTAACTTATGTATATCTATAGTAACTTAACTTATGTATATCTATAGTAACTTAACTTATGTATATGTATAATAACTTAACCTATGTATATCTATAGTAACTTAACTTATGTATATCTATAGTAACTTAACTTACGTATATGTATAGTAACTTAACTTATGTATATCTATGGTAACTTAACTTATGTATATGTATAATAACTTAACCTATGTATATCTATAGTAACTTAAGTTATGAATATCTATAGTAACTTAACTTATGTATATGTATAGTAACTTAACTTATGTATATCTATAGTAACTTAACTTATGTATATGTATAGTAACTTATGTATATCTATAGTAACTTAACCTATTTATATGTATAGTAACTTAACTTATGTATATCTATAGTAACGTAACTTATGAATATCTATAGTAACTTAACTTATGTATATCTATAGTAACTTAACCTATGTATATCTATAGTAACTTAACTTATGTATGTGTATAGTAAGTTATGTATATCTATAGTAACTTAACCTATTTATATGTATAGTAACTTAACTTATGTATATCTATAGTAACGTAACTTATGAATATCTATAGTAACTTAACTTATGTATATCTATAGTAACTTAACTTATGAATATCTATAGTAACTTAACTTATGCATATGTATAATAACTTAACTTATGTATATCTATAGTAACTTAACTTATGTATATATATAGTAACTTAACTTATGTATATCTATAGTAACTTAACTTATGTATATCTATAGTAACTTAACTTATGTATATGTATAGTAAGTTAACTTATGTATATCTATAGTAACTTAACTTATGTATATGTATAATAACTGAACCTATGTATATCTATAGTAACTTAAGTTATGAATATCTATAGTAACTTAACTTATGTATATCTATAGTAACTTAACTTATGTATATGTATAGTAACTTATGTATATCTATAGTAACTTAACCTATTTATATGTATAGTAACTTAACTTATGTATATCTATAGTAACGTAACTTATGAATATCTATGGTAACTTAACTTATGTATATCTATAGTAACTTAACCTATGTATATCTATAGTAACTTAACTTATGTATATGTATAGTAAGTTATGTATATCTATAGTAACTTAACCTATTTATATGTATAGTAACTTAACTTATGTATATCTATAGTAACGTAACTATAGTAACTTAGCTTATGTATATCTATAGTAACGTAACTTATGAATATCTATAGTAACTTAACTTATGTATATATATATGTATAATAACTTAACTTATGTATATCTATAGTAACTTAACTTATGTATATATATAGTAACTTAACTTATGTATATCTATAGTAACTTAAATTATGTATATCTATAGTAACTTAACTTATGTATATGTATAGTAAGTTAACCTATGTATATGTATAGTAACTTAACTTATGCATATGTATAATAACTTAACTTATGTATATCTATAGTAACTTAACTTATGTATATATATAGTAACTTAACTTATGTATATCTATAGTAACTTAACTTATGTATATCTATAGTAACTTAACCTATGTATATGTATAGTAACTTAACTTATGCATATGTATAATAACTTAACTTATGTATATCTATAGTAACTTAACTTATGTATATATATAGTAACTTAACTTATGTATATCTATAGTAACTTAACTTATGTATATCTATAGTAACTTAACTTATGTATATGTATAGTAAGTTAACTTATGTATATCTATAGTGACTTAACTTATGTATATGTATAATAACTTAACCTATGTATATCTATAGTAACTTAAGTTATGAATATCTATAGTAACTTAACTTATGTATATCTATAGTAACTTAACTTATGAATATCTATGGTAACTTAACTTATGTATATCTATAGTAACTTAACTTATGTATATCTATAGTAACTTAACCTATGTATATGTATAGTAACTTAACTTATGTATATGTATAATAACTTAACTTATGTATATCTATAGTAACTTAACTTATGTATATCTATAGTAACTTAACTTATGTATATGTATAATAACTTAACCTATGTATATCTATAGTAACTTAACTTATGTATATGTATAATAACTTAACCTATGTATATCTATAGTAACTTAACTTATGAATATCTATAGTAACTTAACTTATGTATATGTATAGTAACTTAACTTATGCATATGTATAATAACTTAACTTATGTATATCTATAGTAACTTAACTTATGTATATGTATAGTAACTTAACTTATGTATATGTATAGTAACTTATGTATATCTATAGTAACTTAACCTATTTATATGTATAGTAACTTAACTTATGTATATCTATAGTAACTTAACTTATGAATATCTATAGTAACTTAACTTATGTATATCTATAGTAACTTAACCTATGTATATGTATAGTAACTTAACTTATGTATATGTATAGTAACTTAACTTATGTATATGTATAGTAACTTAACTTATGCATATCTATAGTAACTTAACTTATGTATATCTATAGTAACTTAACTTATGAATATCTATAGTAACTTAACTTATGCATATATAGAGTAACTTAACTTATGTATATCTATGGTGACTTAACTTTTGTATATGTATAATAACTTAACCTATGTATATCTATAGTAACTTAAGTTATGAATATCTATAGTAACTTAACTTATGTATATGTATAGTAACTTAACTTATGCATATGTATAATAACTTAACTTATGTATATCTATAGTAACTTAACTTATGTATATGTATAGTAACTTAACTTATGCATATCTATAGTAACTTAACTTATGTATATCTATAGTAACTTAACTTATGTATATGTATAGTAACTTATGTATATCTATAGTAACTTAACCTATTTATATGTATAGTAACTTAACTTATATATATCTATAGTAACTTAACTTATGTATATCTATAGTAACTTAACTTATGTATATCTATAGTAACTTAACCTATGTATATGTATAGTAACTTAACTTATGTATATCTATAGTAACTTAACTTATGTATATCTATAGTAACTTAACTTACGTATATGTATAGTAACTTAACTTATGTATATGTATAGTAAGTTAACTTATGTATATCTATAGTAACTTAACTTATGTATATCTATAGTAACTTAACTTATGTATATGTATAGTAACTTAACCTATTTATATGTATAGTAACTTAACTTATGTATATCTATAGTAACTTAACCTATTTATATGTATAGTAACTTAACTTATGTATATCTATAGTAACGTAACTTATGAATATCTATAGTAACTTAACTTATGTATATCTATAGTAACTAACCTATGTATATCTATAGTAACTTAACTTATGTATATGTATAGTAACTTAACTTATGTATATCTATAGTAACTTAACTTATGTATATGTATAATAACTTAACCTATGTATATCTATAGTAACTTAACTTATGAATATCTATAGTAACTTAACTTATGTATATGTATAGTACCTTTACTTATGCATATGTATAATAACTTAACTTATGTATATCTATAGTAACTTAACTTATGTATATCTATAGAAACTAACTTATGTATATGTATAATAACTTAACCTATGTATATCTATAGTAACTTAACTTATGTATATGTTAAGTAACTTAACCTATTTATATGTATAGTAAGTTAACTTATGTATATCTATAGTAACTTAACTTATGTATATGTATAATAACTTAACCTATGTATATCTATAGTAACTTAATTTATGAATATCTATAGTAACTTAACTTATGCATGTGTAGAGTAACTTAACTTATGTATATCTATGGTGACTTAACTTATGTATATGTATAATAACTTAACCTATGTATATCTATAGTAACTTAAGTTATGAATATCTATAGTAACTTAACTTATGTATATGTATAGTAACTTAACTTATGTATATCTATAGTAACTTAACTTATGTATATGTATAGTAACTTATGTATATCTATAGTAACTTAACCTATTTATATGTATAGTAACTTAACTTATGTATATCTATAGTAACGTAACTTATGAATATCTATGGTAACTTAACTTATGTATATCTATAGTAACTTAACCTATGTATATCTATAGTAACTTAACTTATGTATGTGTATAGTAAGTTATGTATATCTATAGTAACTTAACCTATTTATATGTATAGTAACTTAACTTATGTATATCTATAGTAACGTAACTTATGAATATCTATAGTAACTTAACTTATGTATATCTATAGTAACGTAACTTATGAATATCTATAGTAACTTAACTTATGCATATGTATAATAACTTAACTTATGTATATCTATAGTAACTTAACTTATGTATATATATAGTAACTTAACTTATGTATATCTATAGTAACTTAACTTATGTATATGTATAGTAAGTTAACTTATGTATATCTATAGTGACTTAACTTATGTATATGTATAATAACTTAACCTATGTATATCTATAGTAACTTAAGTTATGAATATCTATAGTAACTTAACTTATGTATATCTATAGTAACTTAACTTATGTATATGTATAGTAACTTATGTATATCTATAGTAACTTAACCTATTTATATGTATAGTAACTTAACTTATGTATATCTATAGTAACGTAACTTATGAATATCTATGGTAACTTAACTTATGTATATCTATAGTAATTTAACCTATGTATATCTATAGTAACTTAACTTATGTATATGTATAGTAAGTTATGTATATCTATAGTAACTTAACCTATTTATATGTATAGTAACTTAACTTATGTATATCTATAGTAACGTAACTTATGAATATCTATAGTAACTTAGCTTATGTATATCTATAGTAACGTAACTTATGAATATCTATAGTAACTTAACTTATGCATATGTATAATAACTTAACTTATGTATATCTATAGTAACTTAACTTATGTATATATATAGTAACTTAACTTATGTATATCTATAGTAACTTAACTTATGTATATCTATAGTAACTTAACTTATGTATATGTATAGTAAGTTAACCTATGTATATGTATAGTAACTTAACTTATGCATATGTATAATAACTTAACTTATGTATATCTATAGTAACTTAACTTATGTATATATATAGTAACTTAACTTATGTATATCTATAGTAACTTAACTTATGTATATCTATAGTAACTTAACCTATGTATATGTATAGTAACTTAACTTATGCATATGTATAATAACTTAACTTATGTATATCTATAGTAACTTAACTTATGTATATATATAGTAACTTAACTTATGTATATCTATAGTAACTTAACTTATGTATATCTATAGTAACTTAACTTATGTATATGTATAGTAAGTTAACTTATGTATATCTATAGTGACTTAACTTATGTATATGTATAATAACTTAACCTATGTATATCTATAGTAACTTAAGTTATGAATATCTATAGTAACTTAACTTATGTATATCTATAGTAACTTAACTTATGTATATGTATAGTAACTTATGTATATCTATAGTAACTTAACCTATTTATATGTATAGTAACTTAACTTATGTATATCTATAGTAACGTAACTTATGAATATCTATAGTAACTTAACTTATGTATATCTATAGTAACTTAACTTATGTATATCTATAGTAACTTAACCTATGTATATGTATAGTAACTTAACTTATGCATATGTATAATAACTTAACTTATGTATATCTATAGTAACTTAACTTATGTATATCTATAGTAACTAACTTATGTATATGTATAATAACTTAACCTATGTATATCTATAGTAACTTAACTTATGTATATATATAGTAACTTAACTTATGTATATCTATAGTAACTTAACTTATGTATATCTATAGTAACTTAACTTATGTATATGTATAGTAACTTAACTTATGTATATCTATAGTAACTTAACTTATGTATATGTATAATAACTTAACTTATGTATATCTATAGTAACTTAACTTATGTATATCTATAGTAACTTAACTTATGTATATGTATAATAACTTAACCTATGTATATCTATAGTAACTTAACTTATGTATATGTATAGTAACTTAACTTATGTATATCTATAGTAACTTAACTTATGTATATCTATAGTAACTTAACTTATGTATATGTATAATAACTTAACCTATGTATATCTATAGTAACTTAACTTATGAATATCTATAGTAACATAACTTATGTATATGTATAGTAACTTAACTTATGCATATGTATAATAACTTAACCTATGTATATCTATAGTAACTTAACTTATGTATATGTATAGTAACTTAACTTATGTATATCTATAGTAATTTAACTTATGTATATGTATAATAACTTAACCTATGTATATCTATAGTAACTTAACTTATGAATATCTATAGTAACTTAACGTATGTATATGTATAATAACTTAACTTATGTATATCTATAGTAACTTAAGTTATGAATATCTATAGTAACTTAACTTATGTATATGTATAGTAACTTAACTTATGCATATCTATAGTAACTTAACTTATGTATATCTATAGTAACTTAACTTATGTATATCTATAGTAACTTAACTTATGTATATCTATAGTAACTTAACTTACGTATATGTATAGTAACTTAACCTATTTATATGTATAGTAACTTAACTTATGTATATCTATAGTAACTTAACTTATGTATATGTATAGTAACTTATGTATATCTATAGTAACTTAACCTATTTATATGTATAGTAACTTAACTTATGTATATCTATAGTAACTTAACTTATGTATATCTATAGTAACTTAACCTATGTATATGTATAGTAACTTAACTTATGCATATGTATAATAACTTAACTTATGTATATCTATAGTAACTTAACTTATGTATATATATAGTAACTTAACTTATGTATATCTATAGTAACTTAACTTATGTATATCTATAGTAACTTAACTTATGTATATGTATAGTAAGTTAACTTATGTATATCTATAGTGACTTAACTTATGTATATGTATAATAACTTAACCTATGTATATCTATAGTAACTTAAGTTATGAATATCTATAGTAACTTAACTTATGTATATCTATAGTAACTTAACTTATGTATATGTATAGTAAGTTATGTATATCTATAGTAACTTAACCTATTTATATGTATAGTAACTTAACTTATGTATATCTATAGTAACGTAACTTATGAATATCTATGGTAACTTAACTTATGTATATCTATAGTAACTTAACCTATGTATATCTATAGTAACTTAACTTATGTATATGTATAGTAAGTTATGTATATCTATAGTAACTTAACCTATTTATATGTATAGTAACTTAACTTATGTATATCTATAGTAACGTAACTTATGAATATCTATAGTAACTTAACTTATGTATATCTATAGTAACTTAACTTATGTATATCTATAGTAACTTAACCTATGTATATGTATAGTAACTTAACTTATGCATATGTATAATAACTTAACTTATGTATATCTATAGTAACTTAACTTATGTATATCTATAGTAACTTAACCTATGTATATGTATAGTAACTTAACTTATGCATATGTATAATAACTTAACTTATGTATATCTATAGTAACTTAACTTATGTATATCTATAGTAACTAACTTATGTATATGTATAATAACTTAACCTATGTATATCTATAGTAACTTAACTTATGTATATATATAGTAACTTAACTTACGTATATCTATAGTAACTTAACTTATGTATATCTATAGTAACTTAACTTATGTATATGTATAGTAAGTTAACTTATGTATATCTATAGTAACTTAACTTATGTATATGTATAATAACTTAACTTATGTATATCTATAGTAACTTAACTTATGTATATCTATAGTAACTTAACTTATGTATATGTATAATAACTTAACCTATGTATATCTATAGTAACTTAACTTATGTATATGTATAGTAACTTAACTTATGTATATCTATAGTAACTTAACTTATGTATATCTATAGTAACTTAACTTATGTATATGTATAATAACTTAACCTATGTATATCTATAGTAACTTAACTTATGAATATCTATAGTAACATAACTTATGTATATGTATAGTAACTTAACTTATGCATATGTATAATAACTTAACCTATGTATATCTATAGTAACTTAACTTATGTATATGTATAGTAACTTAACTTATGTATATCTATAGTAACTTAACTTATGTATATGTATAGTAACTTAACTTATGTATATCTATAGTAATTTAACTTATGTATATGTATAATAACTTAACCTATGTATATCTATAGTAACTTAACTTATGAATATCTATAGTAACTTAACGTATGTATATGTATAATAACTTAACTTATGTATATCTATAGTAACTTAAGTTATGAATATCTATAGTAACTTAACTTATGTATATGTATAGTAACTTAACTTATGCATATCTATAGTAACTTAACTTATGTATATCTATAGTAACTTAACTTATGTATATCTATAGTAACTTAACTTATGTATATCTATAGTAACTTAACTTACGTATATGTATAGTAACTTAACCTATTTATATGTATAGTAACTTAACTTATGTATATCTATAGTAACTTAACTTATGTATATGTATAGTAACTTAACTTATGTATATGTATAGTAACTTATGTATATCTATAGTAACTTAACCTATTTATATGTATAGTAACTTAACTTATGTATATCTATAGTAACTTAACTTATGTATATCTATAGTAACTTAACCTATGTATATGTATAGTAACTTAACTTATGCATATGTATAATAACTTAACTTATGTATATCTATAGTAACTTAACTTATGTATATATATAGTAACTTAACTTATGTATATCTATAGTAACTTAACTTATGTATATCTATAGTAACTTAACTTATGTATATGTATAGTAAGTTAACTTATGTATATCTATAGTGACTTAACTTATGTATATGTATAATAACTTAACCTATGTATATCTATAGTAACTTAAGTTATGAATATCTATAGTAACATAACTTATGTATATCTATAGTAACTTAACTTATGTATATGTATAGTAACTTATGTATATCTATAGTAACTTAACCTATTTATATGTATAGTAACTTAACTTATGTATATCTATAGTAACGTAACTTATGAATATCTATGGTAACTTAACTTATGTATATCTATACTAACTTAACCTATGTATATCTATAGTAACTTAACTTATGTATATGTATAGTAAGTTATGTATATCTATAGTAACTTAACCTATTTATATGTATAGTAACTTAACTTATGTATATCTATAGTAACGTAACTTATGAATATCTATAGTAACTTAACTTATGTATATCTATAGTAACTTAACCTATGTATATGTATAGTAACTTAACTTATGCATATGTATAATAACTTAACTTATGTATATCTATAGTAACTTAACTTATGTATATCTATAGTAACTAACTTATGTATATGTATAATAACTTAACCTATGTATATCTATAGTAACTTAACTTATGTATATGTATAGTAAGTTATGTATATCTATAGTAACTTAACCTATTTATATGTATAGTAACTTAACTTATGTATATCTATAGTAACGTAACTTATGAATATCTATAGTAACTTAACTTATGTATATCTATAGTAACGTAACTTATGAATATCTATAGTAACTTAACTTATGTATATCTATAGTAACTTAACCTATGTATATGTATAGTAACTTAACTTATGCATATGTATAATAACTTAACTTATGTATATCTATAGTAACTTAACTTATGTATATCTATAGTAACTTAACTTATGTATATCTATAGTAACTTAACCTATGTATATGTATAGTAACTTAACTTATGCATATGTATAATAACTTAACTTATGTATATCTATAGTAACTTAACTTATGTATATATATAGTAACTTAACTTATGTATATCTATAGTAACTTAACTTATGTATATCTATAGTAACTTAACTTATGTATATGTATAATAACTTAACCTATGTATATCTATAGTAACTTAAGTTATGAATATCTATAGTAACTTAACTTATGTATATGTATAGTAACTTATGTATATCTATAGTAACTTAACCTATTTATATGTATAGTAACTTAACTTATGTATATCTATAGTAACGTAACTTATGAATATCTATGGTAACTTAACTTATGTATATCTATAGTAACTTAACCTATGTATATCTATAGTAACTTAACTTATGTATATGTATAGTAAGTTATGTATATCTATAGTAACTTAACCTATTTATATGTATAGTAACTTAACTTATGTATATCTATTGTAACGTAACTTATGAATATCTATAGTAACTTAACTTATGTATATCTATAGTAACTTAACCTATGTATATGTATAATAACTTAACTTATGTATATCTATAGTAACTTAACTTATGTATATCTATAGTAACTAACTTATGTATATGTATAATAACTTAACCTATGTATATCTATAGTAACTTAACTTATGTATATATATAGTAACTTAACTTATGTATATCTATAGTAACTTAACTTATGTATATGTATAGTAAGTTAACTTATGTATATCTATAGTAACTTAACTTATGTATATGTATAATAACTTAACTTATGTATATCTATAGTAACTTAACTTATGTATATCTATAGTAACTTAACTTATGTATATGTATAATAACTTAACCTATGTATATCTATAGTAACTTAACTTATGTATATGTATAGTAACTTAACTTATGTATATCTATAGTAACTTAACTTATGAATATCTATAGTAACATAACTTATGTATATGTATAGTAACTTAACGTATGTATATGTATAATAACTTAACTTATGTATATCTATAGTAACTTAAGTTATGAATATCTATAGTAACTTAACTTATGTATATGTATAGTAACTTAACTTATGCATATCTATAGTAACTTAACTTATGTATATCTATAGTAACTTAACTTATGTATATCTATAGTAACTTAACTTATGTATATCTATAGTAACTTAACTTACGTATATGTATAGTAACTTAACCTATTTATATGTATAGTAACTTAACTTATGTATATCTATAGTAAATTAACTTATGTATATGTATAATAACTTAACCTATGTATATCTATAGTAACTTAACTTATGTATATGTATAATAACTTAACCTATGTATATCTATAGTAACTTAACTTATGAATATCTATAGTAACTTAACTTATGTATATGTATAGTAACTTAACTTATGCATATGTATAATAACTTAACTTATGTATATCTATAGTAACTTAACTTATGTATATGTATAGTAACTTAACTTATGTATATGTATAGTAACTTATGTATATCTATAGTAACTTAACCTATTTATATGTATAGTAACTTAACTTATGTATATCTATAGTAACTTAACTTATGAATATCTATAGTAACTTAACTTATGTATATCTATAGTAACTTAACCTATGTATATGTATAGTAACTTAACTTATGTATATGTATAGTAACTTAACTTATGTATATGTATAGTAACTTAACTTATGCATATCTATAGTAACTTAACTTATGTATATCTATAGTAACTTAACTTATGTATATGTATAATAACTTAACCTATGTATATCTATAGTAACTTAACTTATGAATATCTATAGTAACTTAACTTATGCATATGTAGAGTAACTTAACTTATGTATATCTATGGTGACTTAACTTTTGTATATGTATAATAACTTAACCTATGTATATCTATAGTAACTTAAGTTATGAATATCTATAGTAACTTAACTTATGTATATGTATAGTAACTTAACTTATGCATATGTATAATAACTTAACTTATGTATATCTATAGTAACTTAACTTATGTATATGTATAGTAACTTAACTTATGTATATCTATAGTAACGTAACTTATGAATATCTATGGTAACTTAACTTATGTATATCTATAGTAACTTAACCTATGTATATCTATAGTAACTTAACTTATGTATATGTATAGTAAGTTATGTATAGCTATAGTAACTTAACCTATTTATATGTATAGTAACTTAACTTATGTATATCTATAGTAACGTAACTTATGAATATTTATAGTAACTTAACTTATGTATATCTATAGTAACTTAACCTATGTATATGTATAGTAACTTAACTTATGCATATGTATAATAACTTAACTTATGTATATCTATAGTAACTAACTTATGTATATGTATAATAACTTAACCTATGTATATCTATAGTAACTTAACTTATGTATATATATAGTAACTTAACTTACGTATATCTATAGTAACTTAACTTATGTATATCTATAGTAACTTAACTTACGTATATGTATAGTAACTTAACCTATTTATATGTATAGTAACTTAACTTATGTATATCTATAGTAACTTAACTTATGTATATGTATAATAACTTAACCTATGTATATCTATAGTAACTTAACTTATGTATATGTATAATAACTTAACCTATGTATATCTATAGTAACTTAACTTATGAATATCTATAGTAACTTAACTTATGTATATGTATAGTAACTTAACTTATGCATATGTATAATAACTTAACTTATGTATATCTATAGTAACTTAACTTATGTATATGTATAGTAACTTAACTTATGTATATGTATAGTAACTTATGTATATCTATAGTAACTTAACCTATTTATATGTATAGTAACTTAACTTATGTATATGTATAGTAACTTAACTTATGTATATGTATAGTAACTTAACTTATGCATATCTATAGTAACTTAATTTATGTATATCTATAGTAACTTAACTTATGTATATGTATAATAACTTAACCTATGTATATCTATAGTAACTTAACTTATGAATATCTATAGTAACTTAACTTATGCATATGTAGAGTAACTTAACTTATGTATATCTATGGTGACTTAACTTTTGTATATGTATAATAACTTAACCTATGTATATCTGTAGTAACTTAAGTTATGAATATCTATAGTAACTTAACTTATGTATATGTATAGTAACTTAACTTATGCATATGTATAATAACTTAACTTATGTATATCTATAGTAACTTAACTTATGTATATCTATAGTAACTAACTTATGTATATGTATAATAACTTAACCTATGTATATCTATAGTAACTTAACTTATGTATATATATAGTAACTTAACTTACGTATATCTATAGTAACTTAACTTATGTATATCTATAGTAACTTAACTTATGTATATGTATAGTAAGTTAACTTATGTATATCTATAGTAACTTAACTTATGTATATGTATAATAACTTAACTTATGTATATCTATAGTAACTTAACTTATGTATATCTATAGTAACTTAACTTATGTATATCTATAGTAACTTAACTTACGTATATGTATAGTAACTTAACCTATTTATATGTATAGTAACTTAACTTATGTATATCTATAGTAACTTAACTTATGTATATGTATAATAACTTAACCTATGTATATCTATAGTAACTTAACTTATGTATATGTATAATAACTTAACCTATGTATATCTATAGTAACTTAACTTATGAATATCTATAGTAACTTAACTTATGTATATGTATAGTAACTTAACTTATGCATATGTATAATAACTTAACTTATGTATATCTATAGTGACTTAACTTATGTATATGTATAGTAACTTAACTTATGTATATGTATAGTAACTTATGTATATCTATAGTAACTTAACCTATTTATATGTATAGTAACTTAACTTATGTATATCTATAGTAACTTAACTTATGCATATCTATAGTAACTTAACTTATGTATATCTATAGTAACTTAACTTATGTATATGTATAATAACTTAACCTATGTATATCTATAGTAACTTAACTTATGAATATCTATAGTAACTTAACTTATGCATATGTAGAGTAACTTAACTTATGTATATCTATGGTGACTTAACTTTTGTATATGTATAATAACTTAACCTATGTATATCTATAGTAACTTAAGTTATGAATATCTATAGTAACTTAACTTATGTATATGTATAGTAACTTAACTTATGCATATGTATAATAACTTAACTTATGTATATCTATAGTAACTTAACTTATGTATATCTATAGTAACTTAACTTATGTATATCTTTTGTAACTTAACTGTGCATTGCATTATTCCTTTTCATTTATTTGCTCTATAAACGATTGATATATTATTGTTTGTTCAGAATATTACTCTTAACAATACCAAGCTAAAGAGATCTGTCAGATTTCCAGAGACATTATTTTAGGTAAAAGTACAGCTGGAGTCTCCTAATAGTAGGTGAACACACAACTAGATTCTCATGATAATACTACATAACAAAGTTTTGTTTCTTGAACATTGTTGGGTGTTCCTTATAGATTTTTGGCTGCTGATCATGAAAATCACATTCAAATTTGTCTATCACGTACCGTTTCATCGAGATCTTCAGTTTCACCAGGACATTACTACAATGGAAAAACGATATCAGGGCAACTGGAATCCGTCAATGCTTGCTGACTACTGTTGGACACTTCAACGTGATGCACCGGACATTGAATACAAACGAAAATCAGGAGCAAAACACTTTTAATTATGTTGAACTTAACAGTGTATTAGAAACATAAACGCAATTAAATACGTTATTGCGGGTAAACAGTTAACTGTCTATTTCTCAGAGTTCCTACGTGATGAAGCAAAACCAAAAACTATATTTGTGCAAACCTACCAGGTAGCTGTCACAATCAGCAAAAACTTTTCAAAAAAAATTTTTGTGCAGTGTAGTCGGTGATCATATAGCTGAGTTCTCACAATTATAGATGAACATAAATCTGAAACTTCATGATAGTGGGGGAACCAATAACTGGATTCTCATCTTAGTAGGTGAACGTATAACTATAATTTTATGACAGTAAGTGAACGTATATCTGGAGTCTTCTTACAATAGATGAACATATAAATGAATTCTCGATGATATAAAAATGAATTTGCTGCCCGGATTATGTTTCGCAACAACTTAAAAGTTTTTATTGAGACACAAAAATAACATGTTACAGGATTTCCTACACCTGATTACAGCTTGTTTCTTTATGTTACAGGATTTCCTGCACCTGATTACAGCTTGTTTCTTTATGTTACAGGATTTTCTGCACCTGATTACAGCTTGTTTCTTTATGTTACAGAATTTCCTACACCTGATTACAGCTTGTTTCTTTATGTTACAGGATTTCCTACACCTGATTACAGCTTGTTTCTTTATGTTACAGAATTTCCTACACCTGATTACAGCTTGTTTCTTTATGTTACAGGATTTCCTACACCTGATTACAGCTTGTTTCTTTATGTTACAGTATTTCCTGCACCTGATTACAGCTTGTTTCTTTATGTTACAGGATTTCCTGCACCTGATTACAGCTTCTTTCTTTATGTTACAGGATTTCCTACACCTGATTACAGCTTGTTTCTTTATGTTACAGGATTTCCTGCACCTGATTATAGGTTGTTTATGTTATGTTACAGGATTTCCTGCACCTGATTACAGCTTGTTTTTTTATGTTGCAGGATTTCCTGCACCTGATTACAACTGGTTTCTTTATGTTACAGGATTTCCTGCACCTGATTACAGCTTGTTTCTTTATGTTACAGGATTTCCTGCACCTGATTACAGCTTCTTTCTTTATGTTACAGGATTTCCTACACCTGATTACAGCTTGTTTCTTTATGTTACAGGATTTCCTGCACCTGATTATAGGTTGTTTCTTTATGTTACAGGATTTCCTGCACCTGATTACAGCTTGTTTCTTTATGTTACAGGATTTCCTGCACCTGATTACAGCTTGTTTCTTTATGTTACAGTATTTCCTGCACCTGATTACAGCTTGTTTCTTTATGTTACAGGATTTCCTGCACCTGATTACAGCTTCTTTCTTTATGTTACAGGATTTCCTACACCTGATTACAGCTTGTTTCTTTATGTTACAGGATTTCCTGCACCTGATTATAGGTTGTTTCTTTATGTTACAGGATTTCCTGCACCTGATTACAGCTTGTTTTTTTATGTTGCAGGATTTCCTGCACCTGATTACAACTGGTTTCTTTATGTTACAGGATTTCCTGCACCTGATTACAGCTTGTTTCTTTATGTTACAGGATTTCCTGCACCTGATTACAGCTTCTTTCTTTATGTTACAGGATTTCCTACACCTGATTACAGCTTGTTTCTTTATGTTACAGGATTTCCTGCACCTGATTATAGGTTGTTTCTTTATGTTACAGGATTTCCTGCACCTGATTACAGCTTGTTTCTTTATGTTACAGGATTTCCTACACCTGATTACAGCTTGTTTCTTTATGTTACAGGATTTCCTGCACCTGATTACAGCTTGTTTCTTTATGTTACAGGATTTCCTACACCTGATTACAGCTTCTTTCTTTATGTTACAGGATTTCCTACACCTGATTACAGCTTCTTTCTTTATGTTACAGGATTTCCTGCACCTGATTATAGGTTGTTTCTTTATGTTACAGGATTTCCTGCACCTGATTACAGCTTGTTTCTTTATGTTACAGAATTTCCTACACCTGATTACAGCTTGTTTCTTTATGTTACAGGATTTCCTGCACCTGATTACAGCTTGTTTCTTTGTGTTGATTTTTTCATTGGTAACACTACGTGTAACACAAATTGTGTTCCTGGATAGTATGTGTTATTTTTTAATTGCTTTTGTTGTAAAAGTACAGAAAATGGCCATTATTCCCTTCAAACTTTGCTTTTGTGACCTGGATAATGAAATTTAGAAATTACCTTATATTCTCTGTAAAAACGGGCAAATTTGTACATTTTCATTTACATAAGGTCTGAATAAAACAACATATGAATCAAGGTTTACATGTATTTATTCTAAAGTTATACAAAAATGAACAAATATGTTTAGAAGTGAATAGTTTTTCCAGATTTGCGACTGTAATGTAAATCACTTTCACGTATCAGATCCCAAATATAGTCTCCCATCATGTTTTCATTATACACTTCCAGGTCACAAAAGCAAAGTTTAAAAGAGAAAAATAGGTCTTTTCCGTTTACTTTAGGCATAAGCAACTGGGAAATAACACTTTCTGTCCAGAGACAAGAAAAAGTATAATATTTGTTCCACAGTGTAATAAACCATACACGTCAATTTCAGTTGTTTATCATGTTTCACAGACAATGTTCTCTTCTTCGTGCTTTGGAAAACTACTGACACTGAAAAAATGAAATGTTATTATGCACCACGAATGAATTTATGTAACTAGACCTTAAATTACTAACTAGTTTGTTAGGTATATAATCTGAGAAAAGTGCACAGAAATAAGTAATGTAACAATTATTGTGTCGCTTACTGGTATTCATTAACATCTAATTGGTGATATAAGCCTGCTTGTTAGAGGTGGTAGACTTCATATATATGTTATGTAGCGGTTATAGTGGTACTATGTAGTGTTCATAAACACCTTATTTGTGTTATAAACCTACTTCTAGGTAGCAGACATAAGTAAGAGTGGGTAATGCATCTTACTACATTTCAAATGCTGATAAATCATTAGAACGCAATTAGTTGTGAAACAGATCATTAGAACACAAGTTCCTGTTAGTTTTGAGACAGATTATAAGAACACAAGTTCCTGTTAGTTTTGAGACAGGTCATTAGAACACAAGTTCCTGTTAGTTTTGAGACAGCTCATTAGAAGACAAGTTCCTGTTAGTTTTGAGACAGGTCATTAGAACACAAGTTCCTGTTTGTTGTGAGACAGGTCATTAGAACACAAGTTCCTGTTAGTTTTGAGACAGGTCATTAGAACACAAGTTCCTGTTTGTTGTGAGACAGCTCATTAGAACACAAGTTCCTGTTAGTTTTGAGACACATCATTAGAACACAAGTTTCTGTTAGTTTTGAGACAGGTCATTGGAACACATGTTTCTGTTAGTTTTGAGACAGATCGTTAGAACACATGTTTCTGTTAGTTGGGTGACAGATAATTAGAACACAAGTTTCTGTTAGTTTTGAGACAGATCATTGGAACACATGTTTCTGTTAGTTGGGAGACAGATCATTGGAACACAAGTTTCTATAAGGTGTACTGTCTGCATTTTCAACAAGAATTAGTTGCAATATTGTAAAGTATTACCAGTAAATTCTACGTAAGTATAAACCCCAATCAACTACCCTTGATATATTACCAGTAAATTCTACTTAAGTATAAACCCCAATCAACTACCCTTGATATTTTGTCACAAATAAAGGAAGTACTATAAGCAGGTTTTAGCGAAAACAAACCAAAACTACTCAGTAAAATAGTTTTATCAGTTTTATTATTTAATGATATGGTTCATGAGGTACTGGGAACTTTATCATCATTTTGGATGTACTGGATGCATTCACCTCCAAAACCGAATTTTTTGTTGATTTAATGAAATTACGGTGATTAACCTTTTAACAGCTAACCATCATTCAGTAAATGGATCCGTGTAAAGTACATCATGATCCAACAAGAGAAATCCACTAATTTCATAAATCAAGGAAAACGTAGTCTAACGATACAAACGAACATCACTGAAAGTGAACACTTGGCTTGCAACAACATTAATTAGAACACCTAGCTTGCAACAACATTAATTAGAACACCTAGCTTGCAACAATATTAATTAGAACACCTAGCTTGCAACAATATTAATTAGAACACCAACCTTGCAACAATATTAATTAGAACACCTAGCTTGCAACAATATTAATTAGAACACCTAGCTTGCAACAATATTAATTAGAACACCTACCTTGCAACAATATTAATTAGAACACCTACCTTGCAACAATATTAATTAGAACACCTAGCTTGCAACAATATTAATTAGAACACCTACCTTGCAACAATATTAATTAGAACACCTAGCTTGCAACAATATTAATTAGAACACCTACCTTCAAACAATATTAATTAGAACACCTACCTTGCAACAATATTAATTAGAACACCTAGCTTGCAACAATATTAATTAGAACACCTAGCTTGCAACAACATTAATTAGAACACCTAGCTTGCAACAACATTAATTAGAACACCTAGTTTGCAACAACATTAATTAGAACACCTAGCTTGCAACAATATTAATTAGAACACCTAGCTTGCAACAATATTAATTAGAACACCTACCTTGCAACAATATTAATTAGAACACCTAGCTTGCAACAATATTAATTAGAACACCTACCTTGCAACAATATTAATTAGAACACCTAGCTTGCAACAATATTAATTAGAACACTTAGCTTGCAACAACATTAATTAGAACACCTAGCTTGCAACAATATTAATTAGAACACCTAGCTTGCAACAATATTAATTAGAACACTTAGCTTGCAACAACATTAATTAGAACACCTAGCTTGCAACAATATTAATTAGAACACCTAGCTTGCAACAACATTAATTAGAACACCTAGCTTGCAACAATATTAATTAGAACACCTACCTTGCAACAATATTAATTAGAACACCTACCTTGCAACAATATTAATTAGAACACCTAGCTTGCAACAATATTAATTAGAACACCTACCTTCAAACAATATTAATTAGAACACCTACCTTGCAACAATATTAATTAGAACACCTAGCTTGCAACAATATTAATTAGAACACCTAGCTTGCAACATTAATTAGAACACCTAGCTTGCAACAACATTAATTAGAACACCTAGCTTGCAACAATATTAATTAGAACACCTACCTTGCAACAATATTAATTAGAACACCTAGCTTGCAACAATATTAATTAGAACACCTAGCTTGCAACAATATTAATTAGAACACCTACCTTGCAACAATATTAATTAGAACACCTAGCTTGCAACAATATTAATTAGAACACCTAGCTTGCAACAATATTAATTAGAACACCTACCTTGCAACAATATTAATTAGAACACCTAGCTTGCAACAATATTAATTAGAACACCTAGCTTGCAACAATATCAATTAGAACACCTACCTTGCAACAAGGACAGCTAGTAAAAATGTCAGTTAGAACACCTGTTTTTTTACAATATCAGTTATAACTTCCCTAAGAAATCAATAAGATATCTCTCGTTCCATCACACTATGATTCACTATTGAAGTACATTTGCCTCTGCACTACACTTACCCTACGCTTTACCTATACACACAAAAGTATTTGCCAGTTTTATCGTATTTCTATTTGATTTTGTATAAATTATTTAACAAACGTACTTCTATGGCTCTAAGGCTATCATTTTTGTTAATCCTAATTTCAACTTTGAATAATTTTACTGTGATGTGTGTACAACCTCAGTGAATTGTTAATAACGCAACACTTCGTCTCGGACTAATGTAATAGTACTATAATGGTTTGATATTTTGTGTTTAAAAAAGAAAGCCACGTCAGTTACGCGGCAAACTTTGGCGGGAATATCAATGAGAAATACCTTGATAAGATTATTGAAGAAACAAGAACCAGTCTGAAGAGTTTCTGACTGAAAAATAAATCCTAACCCTTACCAGAAAAAAAACATAAGAAGGGTGTATTTACGTACCTGTGCTCATTACCAAATTAATGTTTAATTACACTTTATTAGGTATCTTTCTCTGAGATCCCTAATGGCACAGCGGAATGTCTGCAGATTTAAAACGCTAGAAACCGGGTTTTAATATTAGTAGAGGGCATAGCACAAATAGCCCATTTTGTAGCTTGTAGCTAAATTAAAAAAAAAAAACTTGCTCTGATCGAAAGTTGATATTAATAGTAGTAGAGGCCCGGCATGGCCAGGTGGGTTAAGGCGTTCGACTCCTAATCCGAGGGTCGCGGGTTCGAATCCCCATCGCACCAAACATACTCGCCCTTTCAGCCGTGGAGGTGTTATAATGTGAGGGTCAATCCCACTATTCGTGGGTAAAAGAGTAGCCCAAGAGTTGGCGGTGGGTGGTGATGACTAGCTGCATTCCCTCTAGTCTTACACTGATAAATTAGGGACGGGTAGCGCAGATAGCCCTCGAGTAGCTTTACGTGAAATTCAAAAACAAACAAATAGCAGTAGATGTAATAGTATTAAAATAATCTTACTTACATTGAGTGTGTACCTGGTTTAAGAAATATACAGACATCATCATCATAAAATAATGAAACCTTACTTATATGATACTGGAGGAACTTTTTGTTACGCGATGAAAAACCACCCAAATTCGCGAAATTTTCATCCTGTGTGTATGCAGATTTGCAAATAGGGGTCACGATTTTGCTGTTTTGCCCCCGTTTCACATCACAGAGAACTTTGTTTTTCTTCATTCTCAGGATGTAGATACGACGTCATGAATACGTCACATGCGGATCTAATTCACTGGCACCACGGGTAATCAGTTAGTATATATTAAAATAAAAAAACATATATACACACTAATCGTCAGTAACGAAGTGAAAAATAAGATGGTTGTTACCGTCTTGTATTCGGTAGTTCGGAATTAAAAACGGCGCTCACTATATGTGCTGTTTCCATAACAGAAGGGAGGATGACAGTTGCTAGACTCTTCTAGCTGGTAAGCAAAGTAAAGTAAAATATTTGTTATGGTTCTTCTTACGAAAAACTGCCCGGCATGGCCAGGTGGGTTAAAGTGTTCGACTCATAATCTGAGGGTCGCAGGTTCGAATCCTCGTCGCACCAAATATGCTCGTCTTTTCAGCCGTTGGGACGTTGTAATGTGACGGTCAATCCCACTATTTATTAGTAAAAGAGTAGCCCAAGAGTTGGCGGTGGGTGGTGATGACTAGCCCCCTTCCCTCCAGTCTTACACTGCTAAATTTGGACAGCTAGCACAGATAGTCCTCGTGTAGCTTTGCGCGAAATTCAAAACAAACAAACAAATCTTACGAATGTCATTTGTTTTTAAAGTATATTTTACTAGTTATTTCTAAAGATTCCTCTTATGGGGAACATAACTGCACCTCTTCTGTAACTACCCTTTCCTTTTAATTTAGTGACAGGTTTAAAGGCTTATAACGCTAAAAATTGAGGATATATATCTGTAATGAATACTGCGCATACAGTCCCTTGTGTAGCTTTAGGCACAATGAGGCAAAACACATTTTCTTGTATCTGCCCCACGCTAGTACAGCGGTAAGTCTACGAGTTTACACAACGCTAAAATCAGCGGCTGGATTCCCCTGGGTGGACTCAGCAGATAGCCTGATGTGGCTTTGCAATAAGAAAACACAAACTTCCTCTGGATAAATAAAAAGTTGCACACAAAAATAAATAAGTAATTCACCAAGAGTTCCTAAAGAAACGTCTTTTTTCCATTGTTACTAATTATTATGTTTTATTTGTTTGTTTTTGTGTTATTTTCTTTCGTTTCACAGAAAAGACGTTCGATTACCCGTGCAACTACAAAGAGCAATGGCCGCTGAGGCAGAAGCTACACGTGAAGCTCGAGCAAAGGTAAGTAATGTCACGTGAAGCTAAATAAAAGATGAATAATTGCACGTGAAGGAAGAGCAAAGACGAGTAATGGTTAGAAAGTTTATATTTTGGTTCCAAGTTAAACTAATTGAAAACACTAAAGTGAAGGAAACAAAAAAAACAATCGCAAAATTAATTATTGGTTTAATAGAATATCGTTTGATGGGGAAAGATAACTTTAAGTAGAAAAAATAAACAGTTGTTTGACGAAGTGATGTTTACTGTATAAATTCAATGGATAACACTGTGTAACACAAAGTTTGTTCTTGGATAGTATATGTTACTTCTTAATTGCTTGTGTTGTAAAAGTACAGAAAATGGCCATTGTTCCCTTCAAACTTTATTTTTGTGACCTGGATAATGAAATTTAGAAATTAACCTGTTTTCTATATAAAAATGGGCAAATTTGCATGTTTTCATTTACATAAGGTCTGAATAAAACAACATATGAATCAAGATTTACATGTATTTATACTAAAGTTATACAAAAATGTTTAGAAGTGAGTAGTTTTTCGAGATTTGCGACTGTAATGTAAATCAATTTCGAGTATCAGCCCCCAAATATAGTCTCCCATCATGTTTTCGTTATACGATCCCATGTCACAAAAGCAAAGTTTGAAGATAAAAATAGTTTGTTTGTTTTTTACTTTAGGCTTAAGCAATTGGGAAATAACAGGAGTAAGAAAAGTAAAAATTCCGTTACGTCGTTGTTATTGTAGCTTATAAAACGAGTGTGTGATAACTAACGGTAGTTTTATACAGTCATTAGATTATGTATTGTCAGTTCACTGTAGTCAGCGACAAATAGTGTATTCAGCTATTAGTCCTAATATATTTATTAAGTAGTGTATAATAGGCTTATCTCGCACAAATTATGTTGTTCGAAATATAAAAATAATCACTTCTTACATTATTGGAAGAAGAATATTTGAGAATTTTTCAATGGTTTTTGGTGAACTGATTTTATCTAAAACATTAATAAACTAATGTGTATATTTAATCTACTCACGTCAGTGAATTACAGTTAATCCAAGTTTCCAATCTTGACCAGAAGAGGGCACTGTACAATTTAAATTTTCAAGACTGAGCGCTGCGAAAAACTCGCCCACGATATGGTCACTCCCTTTGCTTTTCATTTATTAATTTAACAGCTGACCACAGTTAAGTATTGTAGTTAATATGTATTGTAGGGTGCAGAGAATGAAAATAACGGTATCACAAAGACGACGAACATGCCACAAATAGCATGTTCCTTTCAGTAGGTTTCTGTGTTCATCACATACTCACACAGTTACTGTTGTTTTTGTGATCCTAATATCAGAATAGCTGTATTCAAATAAGTTTAGCTAATGTAGTTAAACTGTTTACTAATAATTATTATTGTATTTTTTTTCTTATGGTCACAAAATTACTATAAACGTCTCTTAATTAGAATATTCAGAGTTGAATCATGTTGTAAAAAAACAACAACACGAAAACTATCAAACAACTTTGAAGTTCTTTCTCGTCTTTTTGTTTATTCGTTTTAAAAGTGCTTCTGAAACTAATAAATTAGTTTTAATTGTTACATTAATGCCATTCTTTACAAGTTCGATTTAATCAGAGCTTTTTCGGTATTACAATCGTCTTCCCATTTCAAAACGTTTTTTATTTTCCGACGGAATCAAAGAACGGTTGCTACTCTTTAAAAACAAAAGTCAAGTTGATCATGTTTTATGTATCTTCACCACTAATTACAAGAAATATGGTTTTCACTTGTACAGTATGCACAAAGTTCTCGTTTCAAGAGTCAAAACTCGCCGAAAGCTTCGAACGAAAGATGCAAGATATTTTTTGTAGTTTAATTTAGAAATTTCTTGTTCAGGTTATTGCAGCAGAAGGTGAACAAAGAGCATCCCGAGCACTGAAAGAAGCCTCAGAGGTCCTTTCTGACTCCTCATCTGCCCTCCAACTTCGTTATCTCCAGACCCTTGGATCTATAGCCACGGAAAAGAACTCCACCATCGTGTTTCCAATTCCTCTGGAGCTTTTAAGGGGATTATTGAAGAAATAAAAGCGAACAGATACTGACACTTTCGAAGTTAAACAGTTGAAAATGTAAAAAAGCGCCATTGATTTTCACATCCATTTTTAAGTGCATCTTTTGTATATTATTATTATAAAACAAAAAAGCACGTTACATACCTGGCAGGCCGTTAAAGTTATACAACATTGCCATCTAGCGTCAGTTGTCAAAACGCGAATCCGCCAAAATTCTCATAGCAAAAACTCAATGATTAAACATCATAATAATACATAAAACTCACTTTTTACGTAAACAGGGGCTGGGTAATAATGGCGCTTATCTATAAGTTCATATTTTGCTCTATTTTGGCATCTGTGAAAAATCACGAAAGTTATAACTGTCTTATTGTTTTCTTATATCATTCTTTATTGCTAGGTTTTAGTTACACATCTGAAATAGGTTGTTGTTGTTTTCCATATCTTGAACAAAGTACGATATAGTGTAAAAGTAACTAATACTGATAAATGTTGTCTCACCTTGATTATAATACGATCCGTTTTTAATGTAATTAGAGGCTTACCTTCAATAAACCTCGTATAATTAGATTGACTAGCCACGTGTGTGTAAATAATTATTTCAAAGTGCATTTTCTTCTCAAAATATCACAGTATAGATTCGAACTATGAACAAATAGAGATAGGTTTGTTTTTTTCTTGGCCTGGAGAGGGCCTTCCGGAAAAAAATTTGTCAGTAGTATTTTAAAGAAAATTTATAAACACCTCTTTCTCTCTAAAATGAATTATTTCAATTTATTATTGTGAATACTGTGCAATCTTCAAGGCAGCACCAGGCGTTCTTCAGTAACTTTAACTATGAAAGTTCTACTATGTTCTCTGTCTTCCTGTAAAAGTAATTATGTGGTAAACATTTATTTTGGTTTGTAATATAGAGAAACAAAATTAAAAATACAGAAAGATACAGGTGATTTAATTCACAACAGCTTGTTGTCCATTAGTCAAGTATTAAATCTATCCTCTCCATACAGAGAGATGTATATAATAAATTTAGATTTTATTATGTTTCAAATTCAAATTTACGACTCGTATGTTAACACTTCAATTATCAACACTCTAACGATGGGTCACACTAAATCATTTATGGTGGATAATGTTTTAGTAAGTACGAATATATGCATTTGTAAGATATATATAGGTATACTAATGGATGTGATTAAGTTATTAATGGTATATAGCATAACCATAGAAAATAATACAAGTGAGTAAGATCTACAATGTACTAGTAATTGGTACACAAGTCATTTTATTTTACACGCGGCATTCCATCTTTGTTTTGGTTTGTTTGGAATTTCGTGCAAAGCTACTCAAGGACTATCTGTGCTAGATATCCCTAATTTAGCAGTGTAAGACTAGAGGGAAGGCATCATCAACACCCACCATCAAATCTTGGGCTACTCTTTTACCCATGAATAGTGGGATTGACCATCACATTATACCGCCCCCATGGCTGAAAAGGTGGGCATGTTATGCCAGGCCTCTTTTACATCTTGTTTTTATTCTGCTACACAGTTTATCAGTGTACAATTATAGAATATTGTTCCAAATGTCCTGTACTGTTCTCAACAATTCTGCCAAATTGTTTGGTTCTATCTTCACCTTCTTGCTATTTATGTAAGCTTACACAGCCTTACGAGTTGTCCATAGTCGAAGTGTGTTAAATACGAAACCACAGTTGTGAGTGTTCCATCAGCCTCTTTCTCTCTTTACCATAAAGATGTCATTTCACCATGTTTGCTATATGCTTTGGATCAGTGGCCAACTAGAAGATGAATGTACATGTACCTGCCTCCAGTTAGGGTGCCATTAATTCTGTGTATACTACATAACTAATGTGATCTCTTGAGACTGTCCTTGCATATTTGTCTTTGATTTAAAAGTTAAAAAAATATATATATATTCACCATGTATTACTTTTATCAATTTTTTATCATCAATTCTCTCTTTTCAAGTGGTGATACTCACTAATACCAACATCAATCATTATGGTTAAGAAAAGGAAAGTATCGTAACTGGAGCCTATACCATCTTTTCCAAATCTTAAACTTGGGTTGTATCTTCTTTTTGTCTTTAAAATTCAACACAAAGAAACCAGAAGTTTTAATCCTATCCAATCCCCTGGATAATACTGTAAACGTCACTGTTAGCACCTCGCATATTTCTTTTCTTAAGTTAAGCAATCTCAGTCTATACCTGTAAAATAACCCCACCTCTGTAACCATCCTTGTAGTAATCCTCAGAACCACTTCCACTAAGTCAATATCCTTTCTTAAATGAGGAAACTAAAACTGTACACAATATTCCACGTAAGGCCTAAATAATTATTTTTGTATGGAAAGATACCATTCTATAATCCTTACCTCTAAACACACCCTGCAATTATATATTAGTTTTACTACTAGTAACATGGCACTGCTCTGATGGGTTCAGTGACTTATCTACCATTATGCTAAGGCCCTTTTTTTTTAATTACACTATTGATATGGTTACTTATCCAAATATTTGTCTAATTTACCAATTATGTAAAAATATCACCATAGTCAACACACCCAGAAATACAAGTGCTTAACGACACCAGCAAATGTAATTAACTTACTAACTATGTTCTACCAATATTATAAGGAAAAATCAAAGGTACAAGCCCTGTCTGGACTCCATTAACAATAACCTGTTGGTTTCTCTCATCCAATCACACTACATTCCAAGCAAATAAGTTTCTTCATTGTTATCCTAAACTAATATTTTTGCATTTGGCATCTTATATAAATCTTTATAAGAGATCTAATCACACACACACAATTTCTGTTTTCCAGATAACAAGTAGCAGCTGGAAAAAAAACGTTATTAGATTAGTAGGACAAGATTTCTCTTTAAAACCAGTTTTGGTTTTCTACTTCCATCACTTCTGTCTTTAACAATGTCAGTTTAAAAAAAAAAAAAACATTTCGTTCGGTCTTGTATACATCTCCAACTGGACCCACAGAGTTCTGCCAGTTTTTTTGCACAAAGTATCCTGGAAAAACTTCATTTCTACACACTTGTCACCCAGTTTTTCAGACTTACAAACCATAACTGGAGTCACCCTTACTAATTCCAGACATAGTATGACTGTCTGTACTTGAATAGCCATTATTCTGATGTGGCACTTTCAGATTGGTTAAATAACAACCAATTACACTATCTACCTTCAACACGTGAATGCACTCTGGTGTAGTTCCTTCATAAACGATAATTATGTGATCCTATGATAACTCATGCTTTCCCTCACCATTTACAAAATTATTTTAAAAGCTGTATATACTTAACATCAGTAATAAGTGTTCAGTACGAAGTAAATAATAACTTTGTTATAACAAAAATGTAATAATTACGAAAGTGGTTTGACACTGTTTCTTCCATTGTATCTGTGTTATATTTACACACTATACTGAGATTCAAAATCGAAGCATTTTTTTGCTTTATAAATATTACAGAAACGTAACCTCTGATCATCTGACTGCCTTTTAAAAGTTGACTGAGCAAGTTTGACCCACTGACACGGGTTTTTATAATAGCACATGTTTTACAACTGTTTCACATTGTCAGCTCTTGTGTTTCAAGTACATTAGTTGGAGTTGACAACCAGTTAAATATCAGCACCACCCAACCATTTAAAAATAGCTCCACATGAAAAAATCACTAGTGAAAGCTTAATATCTCACACAAATATTACTAGTTGTTTAAATTTTGCACAGAATTACAGAACCTGTGGAAGAACAAATGGAAATGCGACTGTCGGATATCAGGTAAGTAAAACAGCATCAAAAGTTCAATGTTCATAATTTCTGTAGAAGTTGGAAATGCTGTCAAAATTAATGTTATTAAAAAAAATATAGCAACAACACAACATTCTGTTTTGATACTTATGCATTAATAAGTGACGAGGTTTAATTTACCCTACATCTGAATTTCAGTAATATAACAATCTAAATGCACCACCATACTGAATGAGCTATTTGGAGCAGAAGAAAAGAGTTAGTGAAATAAATCCATTAAATGGTCGTAAATGTGATTACAAAGTTATGTTTGAATAGCAACCATGACAAAACCACCTACTTTAAGAAAGATTTGAATAATTTTACGGCAATAATAGGAGGAAATAGGGAATAATAGCCTAAATAAAAATGGTAAAACGAACTTGGTCAATGTAGTGTAATTTGTTCTATTCAAAAATGACCTTCATATGTAAACAAAACTTTCATAACAAATCTGGTGTAGATACAGTGGCTTCAAACTCTGCACGATTTGATATCATGAAATAGACAGTCCACGTGTGATCACATTTAAAATTTGTCACACCAGTTTCAGTATTACAAAAGAAAAGACACCTAACATTATACATTATTTTAATACATAAGTAAATGAAGTTAAACCAATGTTACCTTAATTCTTCGAAGACAGTTTAAAAACTTGTTTTCTGTAAAGTTTCTACTGCCTCTGTACTCAGTAAGATAATAATAAACTGGGAGTTATATAAAGACAGCCGCATGATTACAAGGTTCTGTTAGATGTAATAAAAACAAACGTTACCTTCAATGTCTTCTAGTAATAAACTCAACCACTAGAGTATAAATTTGGTAAAAAATATTTTTTCTTCGTTAGAAACAACTAGAAAACTGTCATTAAGAAAAATACTCTGAAAATATATTCTATAAAAAGATATAAAAGCTTTTATTGCCACTAGGAGACAAGCTGTACAAAAATATATTGCAATAAGGCATTTACATTATTTTCATTGTACAATAGTATTCGATAGGTGACAAGATATAAATACATACATATAATCTTCAGTGTTGATCTTATATAAGCAGCAAGTTACAAGTGAACACACAAATATTTAATACCAGATTTCAATAATGGCAGTGTCTATGTGAGTGCCATGTAAGCACTTTTAAAGGCAGTAAAAATTACTCTGGCATTTGAAAACATAATACAAACAAATTAAAAACACAGAAAACAAAATAACTTCCTGTTAACTGAAACACACTGGTCCTACGTCAAACCCAAAGGCTTGATGAGGGAAACCATAGTCTTTAGGGAAGAAATCCACCAGGGGAAGCTGTGCCAGTTTGTTTGTCCGAATTTGGAATACTGTCTTATCATTAGAGCTTTGGCTCTTTATGGAAAAAAAATAACATTGGCTCATAACATAATTACACAGATATATATACACATGTAAATTAAACAAACTAATACTTATATTACAAGTTTGAAATGTGATTTTTTTTTTAAAAACAAATCGGATGAAGAAAAATAATTGCACATCAGATTAACACTACAATTACCTTTGGAAAAGTTAATTAGTTACCTAGAAGTTCATCAATCAGTCTTACTCATGAAATTTTTGTTAGTGCTTTACCCCATTGTATTTAGATGCTGTTTAGCATAGAAACTACATAATAGGCTATCCGTGTTCTGCTCATCACAGGTTTCAAAAATACATTTTTAGTGTAGTACCCCATTGTAATTAAATGCATTAAAATTATTCCTTTTCATGAGTGATAACAAACCTACACACATTTCCAGTTACAAATATAAAACAATGGAAAAATTGACCATAGCAGCACTTTAGGTTGTGAAAGTTATGGAAATTAATAATTACTGTCCAAATCTGTGTATGAATGGAATGCCTCAAATTTCTAAAGAAAGTTTTTAAAAATAATTATTTCACTTAATTGATTTCTTATACATTTTTAAGCTGCTGAAAGACAGTAGTACATTTTTTAGCATTTTGGTTTAGAAGTTTCAATTAATATGACCTCTGTAAAACATCAATGGAGCAAAAAAAAACATAAAAATCATTTTGGAGGTATCGATAAGCCTTACGCTTCCCTCCAAAGTTCTTTTCCACTATGTTACACAAAAACATCACTTATATATGTAGAAACTTACCTTACAGCCATCATAAGAAACAAAAGGCCTGTATGTGTGGATCCCAAACTCTTGCTGGTTATCACCCATTAACTTGAGAGAATAGGCATAGTTGAATTTTTGTTGGTTGTACCAGGCCACAGAATTAATGCAGGTGTATGTAAAATTCTGGTAGGCTGCTGAACTCAATAATCGTAAGAATGTCAATTGCACAGGTCCAATGGTTTGATAAGTGATCTAAAAAATACAGGAAATAACAAATTAATTGCATGACACATGACAACTTGTTTTACACAAACAAGTCTATTTATAAGATTTTTCTCTATAAGTTTTCTTCTTGAGGTGATTCTTCCTAGAAAACAAAAATGTAGATAAAACTTATTAATAAATACAACCTCATTCATGTATTACCTTCTTATAACTTTATTCTAACATTCAGTAAAAGGCCAGAGTGCATGACCTTTGATAACACAAGCTTGTAATAGTGTACTGAAATTTTTACATGTTTCATGATAATACCTGTACCTTAAATCCATAAATCATATCATTTTACTCTATTATGTATAGACTTGTTAACAAATGTCATTTGTACTTTTAGTTGAAATCGACTCACATTTTGTTGTACTGACAACCACTGGCTATAGATATCTCTAGACCAATCAGGACATGAATATGACTGATCTCTCTAGAACACACAATAAACACACCACTAGTATATAAATGGTTAACAGGCCACATGACATGTCATTTCTGGACAGTGTTTTTGAGTGGACTTTGACATTATTTTGTCCTTTTCAGTATTATTTATTTGTTGTCATAGCAACAAGAGGTTGTGTAAATGGCTCAAACATATTCTGTTATATTTGTGGTAAATTTGTTGTAAACTTAATCTAAGTTTTTTTCCTCCTCGATTTATAAAAAAAAATTCATTACGTGACAGAAAAAAAAAATTAATACTATCTTAGAGCTCTGTATAGATGAATTATGGAGAATCCGTTATCAAAACCAATACAACTTTTATGAAGTTTTAAGTTTACAGGCCTGTGTAATAACTTAAAGATGGCTTAAGAGTTCCAGTATCAGTAAGGGGCTAAAACACAATGTAACAAATTATTACAGTTCAACTATACACTAGGATATGCAGATTTTAATATAATGTTAAGTTTTCATGAAAAGTCACTACAAGTCAGGCATTATATAAGTTCACTTACCTTAAATCCATCCTGTAAACTACTGAACCACTTAGCTTTGCTGCCTTTCTTCCACGATAAGTTTGGCATCTGAAGAGAATAGAATGATATACAGAAATAAGTGTCATTTGTGTGTTGAAAATCCCACAATGGAACAGTAAATTAAAACTTTAACACACTTGTTGCTACTCCAAGTCTTGGCTTACACTTTGATTCTCAGGTCTGGGCTCATAATTATATTTTGATTCTCAAGCTGGTTCACAATTACACATTGATACTACTTCTGTATATTTACTGTAAGTAAAGGTCTAAGTTGGCTGGTTGATATATTGTATACCAAGGCGTAATGAAGCGGCAGTTTCCAGGAAGAACTTAAACCTCTGGTGGCAATTATGTTTCACCTTAACTTGGTGAGCAATTATTATATTTACAGGTGTAAGTTGATTCATGTATTGTATATTCTGTTGTAACATATACGTATCGTATTTTTATATGTTTTTTTCTTCTTAAATATAATGAAAACATTTGTTTAGAGCAAACAAATTTAAACAGGTTAACATGCTTCAAGAAAGGTGTACCTTCTAGGGTACTTTACAGTTATATCTGATGTCTCAGACATATTGTACTTAGAAATTAGAGGAGGTAATATAGATATGTGCTTATAGGGCCAAGACGAGGTGTGTCGTAGGGTGAGATGTACACCCCAACACTTCTTTCTGACCAAACCAAGTTAATTCTAAATAGCAGTTTAAACACTTATGTTATCAAATTTTAGATGCTCAAATGAAATTTATTAATTGCCAAAATGAGTCAACTTGGGTGGGATAATCATGTTTGTTATCTTACCTTTCCCACAAAATCAATCTCACTGTTGGGTGACCCCAAAAAAACTCCACTGACCCTCACAATTAAGATAAGTTGGAGCCAAGCCTCCATAATTACCACACTTTAATAGTTACAGTAATGAAAGTATTTATTGAAACTTACCATAGAAGTGTGTTTGTCAGGATATACACAAGTTTCACCTGACCTTGTCATGTTACAAAAGACAAACACAGAATCATCAGGAACTCCCAAGTTTGGGTCAATCCAATACCATCCTGTTAAATAAAGCAATAAACTCTGAGATACTATTGGTCCAAAGAATTCCACAAACATGCATATCACTCACCAGCACCTCAAAGTAAAGTTATTAATAATATTCTACTGTATCCACCAAAATGATATTTTAATTCTTGGCCCTCAGGTGGTCAATTAAAAAAATATTTTCTGGGGAAAAAATTTAACATCTGTCAAGCAATAAATTGTCTCGCTTCAGTAAAAAAATTTCATTACAACATAAATATCTCAAACCTACCATTATCAAGGTGAGGATGAGCATAATACAGATCTTTACAGGACCTGGCTGGATTCTCTCGGGTTCCTACAGGTTTCTTCATCTTTTCCAAGTCTTGTTTTATGGAATAGATGTTGGCATACATATTATATAACTTTTTCTGAAAGCCTGCTTCAGGTTCCGGTTCCTTTGGCTCTTTGACATAATCTCCATCAAAGTCAGTACTCCTCTTGTACCTGAGATATGGTGGTCTGTCTCCTTGGAAAAGCATCTCTGGAGGAATCTGTGGTGCTTCGGCTGGAGGTCCCTAAGCACGTGCATAATATTATTTTCAAATAAGGACGTCATAAGAAAGGCCTATCACGCAAAGACACGTGGTACATTGGTAGTGCTGGTCCCAAAGGTTTATCAAAGAGAAACATGAATGGATAAAAATTTATTTTTGTGAGTGTACCACCCATCTTTCAAACTTAAAGCAATGCTGTGTGAGGTTGCAACAGAGGTAAAAAATGTCTCTAGTCTTGTGAAACAATATAATCTAAAAGAAGTGCACATTTTGTAAGCTATTTTATGACAGCAAACATTTCTGTTTACAAATGACAGTTACTTAATGTTTGATGTTCACAACCATTACCTCTTTTTCCCACACTCTAACTATATATTAATTAATTATGTTTCTACACTGAGCACTGGCTTTTTTTTTTTAAAGAAAAGCTACACGAAGGCTACTGATATTAGTTACACAACCAACAGAAACAGATTCTAATGAAGCTTTCTGCCTACCAATTACGAGTACAAGTTATTTTGTCTATTGCAATGATGCCTCTATGAGTTGTTCCCAAAATTTACTATTAATCCATTTTTTATTCTATATTCTTTTACTTCTTCACAGAAGAAAATTAGTAGATCTCTAAACAAGATAAAATATACAGAACTTTTTTTAAAGTAATATTCTGCAATATATCAAATACTTAAATGTCCAATGGATAAAACAAACAGTAACTTGTAAGAGGTATTTAAAATTATAAATTTATATTAGAAATAACTCCTACTTACAGGTGGTCCTGGAGGTCCCTGTTAAAACAAACAGCACAATATTCAAATATATTAAAACATTTGAAAAACATTTAAGTTAATTTCAACATAATACTAGATATAAACATGTAGTTAACAAGGCTTAGTAAAGTGTACTAAACTTTATTGTATATAAGTGCATCCAAATAAGCTATTTTGCAATCATTTAGTATTATTAAATTCTTTATAAAACAATTCATTGAGTTTTATTAGACTTTAAACTTTTGTAATATTTAAAATGTTTATATGTATTGGACACCACCAATCAAAATTGTTTTAATACATGAAAAATGCCTGAAATCAGCCATTTTTTGTAATGACACTGGCTCTTAGGAACATCTTAATCTCTCGTAAAACCTAAAGCAGGCCATATTTGTGTCTAGCATTATTACAGTTCTAAAGTGTGCATATATATATATATATATATATATATATAAACACACACACACAGGAATTTCTAAATATTACAAAATCTCTGAAATACTGCAATATAATTTAAAGATAGTAACCTGTAATTATCTCTTTAAAATATACACTGAAAATTACACATTAATACTCATTTTGTATATTTACTGTATGTAAAGGACTGAGTTGTTTGGTTGATATATTGTATACCAAGACACAATGAAGATGTTACCGTGTGTATTATAGTACTTTGTTTCCTTATTTTCCTTTTCTTATTTTTATTTCAATTAATTTTTTTCTTCTTTACTTAAGAGAGCAGTCACCTTTCCACAACTGTTTGCAGGCAGTGAAGGGTGATATATGATATAGATGTGGGACATTGTGGGCTTGAGCACCCACATCTTGCTCTCCTAATTACTATTTCTATATTTATTGCTACTCTTTTATTTCTGGCAAATGGAGGTCAAGACTGATAGATGGTGTATCCCCACTGTAATGTGGGTCCTACTTCTTCACTCACCTCCAAGACCTAGGGTACATTTTATAATCACACATTATAGCTTGTATCCTGGGATCTTTCAAATTAAGTTAAGCATATTTTTTGTTCAATTTATTTTGGTTTTGGTTTGTTTTTTTTAAGTTATAACAAACTATTATATATACACATACACACACACATATTAATTCTAATTAAAACGTTAGCACAATGAATCACATATAAAGGTTGTAATAGTTTTCTTATGAGACCAAAATCTTGAGTGCTTTCAAATAGCTTACTTATACAAAAGCTTTCAGAATTAAACCAAGCTAAAAATTAGAGAAGAGAACACATCACAGGGAAAGGTAATATGATTTTTATCAAACATATCCAAAATTTAGATGATATATAATCAATATAACTTCATGAGGGAAAAGAAAGAAAAATTATGGACACAATACAAGAAATATCGAACACCAAAGCACAAATCACAAGGTGGGTCATCATGTAATGTTTCATTGTTTTTAGGTACCAAGCTTACTTCTTTTCCTAATATCTTAGTATAACGTCAAACTACTCAGTATATATGTTCAGAGAAGCCAACTATTTCAAATGACTGAGCGTAATGATTGTAGACAGACCCCTTTATCATTTGCGGCTACTAGGCCTGACCAATGTCTCTAAGCTGTATATTATTATATTATTATTATAACTATTATTATTTATGACTGCTATAGATTGCTCATTTATGACTCTGTTTTGTGTATTCAATAAATAAATTTTAAAAACATTCTTTTAAAATTATGTCTTTCATTTAGTTCAGAGTAACAAACATACTGGTAAAACAACATTGAACATGCACAAACAGTAAACAAAAAAAGCCTTTGTGTAAGGACTAGTTTATATCATGTTTATGACACTTATTGTTATAGTTTTCAAGCTGTTGCAGCCTTTGCTTTCATGAGAATGTCTCTGGATGGTTGGGAGTTATAACAACATTGTCTATTTGACTGCATACACATCTTGTGTGTTATAATACTGCTCAAAACTGAGGTGCTCAAGTTTGGTCTGAACTTGCTTTTGTTTTTAGTCACTAAACTAAATATCCTTTCACTGTCAGCATTAGAATGGAAGATTGTAAGAATTCCAAGCATAACCCTACACAGAATGTCATACGTCTGGTTACCATTTCCATCCTCAACTGAAGACAGATGAACACAAAACTTGTCAACATTCAACTGAAGGACAGTTTCTGAGAAAGTATTAATTTAATAGTTCAAATATTGCCCTTCCAACTTGTCAATAGTGTCGTGCTCATGTGTATTGACAAGGACAGAATACCTGTCTGTGAAGAAGTGTGGAGAAGAGAAATCTTTGCTGACTTTCAGTTTTTGATCAGCAACCTCTGTGTGAATCAGAAGTTTATCATTTAGAGGGAAATGTTTCATCATGTAATTTGTAGCTGCAATATAGTATTTCTTGATATTGGTGTAGAAGCTGATCAGGTCCAGGTCCTTTTCATATTTAACAATGTATTCCTTGGCAGCATTTCCAATAGAAACTGCCTCATCAGATTTGCGTAAGGATTCATAGTTGTAGTCAAGTTCAGTGATGTTGCCTTCAAGATATTCTGGCTTGATGTATCTGACAAGTATATTTTTAACTTGTGTAATCAGAGTTCTATGCATAATGTGTATGCAAGGTTCTTCTCTTTGCAATATCAAATTGGCTTGCTCAAATAGAGGAATTGCAGACTGAAGAAAAACACAAAATAACAAGTTCATTTTGTTGTCCAAGAAAACTGTTAACTTATCTAACTTGCTCTGCACATAACTTTTCTTTGTTACTTCCTTGCTAGCTTTTGTTTTCTTTTCTTTTTTCATTGATTGTCTCTTATTTAGTTCAAGGTCAGACTGCCGAAACATACATTGAGTTACATCAAATATTTCTTTGTCTGCTTTTGGAAACTGTTGTCTTGTATTCCTACGTGGCTGAGAGGATATCCTGACTGTTAAGTCTTGCTGCCTGACTGAGCTGCACGTTTAGATCCTTTTTAATCTAGTTTTTCCTTTTCACAGTGAAAATACTTCTTCAATGGCTTCCACCTGTCCAATATTCTGTTGAGGCACACCCCAAGTGATACCCATCTTGTGTTAACAAGTTGTAGAATTTTTCTTGTTTCTTTGTCATACAATCCTTGAAACTCTTTGAAATGTTGTTTTCTGCTAGCACTTTTATCCAGAAAGTAGTAGATATATATCAATATATCAGAAACTGGGTGGGGCAGTTCTCTGGAAGCTTTCTGGGCAGCAATATTCATGAGGTGACAGGCACAACCCATGAAGTAAATGCTAGTCTGTTGTCTTGAGATGTGTCCCATCACACCTTTACCTATACCAGACATAACTGAGGCATTGTCTGAAGAAAAACTAAGACAGTTTTCCCATGGAATTTTCCTCTTTGTCAGTTTGTGGTCCAAAAGCTTGAAAATATTCTCTCCCATTGAAGTTTCTTTCCATTCCACCATTGTCAAAAGAAAACAAACAATTATTCCAAGCAAAGGGTCAAGATATCTTACAACCACTGGATACAGTTTGAGTCATCCATGCCTGTGGATTCATCTGTCGCTAAACTGTAAACACTGTTAGTAAGTATGCTTGAAATCATTTTGCCATCTTCATAACCCAACATTTGTACAATGGCTGTAGTTTTGGTTCTAGCACAGCCATATTTTTTCACTATATCAGAGTCTGGGAAGATTTTTCTGAATAGATGTCCTGCATGGTCGGCTACAGCTAGGGGTAAATTATGAGCAATGACGAATTGCGTGAATATCACTTCTGCATTTATGGTTTCATATTCTGAATTCTTACTCATAAATGGCGTTATCTGCATCGTTTTTGTCTTCGCCTCAAACTTTTGTTGGTGAGATGCCGATTTTGTATGTCTGGAACAATCGTTTATCCCGCCATGCGCCACAGAAAAGTCGATGTAACAAACTGTACAACATGCATGAATGTCACTGACTATTGATGCAATGACTGGAAATTTTGCACTATACTCTTTCCTAAATTTTTAATTCGCAGTTTTAGTCCTTTTAGATTTGCCAGAAACAAGACACTCTGGTGAACGAGGCCTCTTTTTTTCATCTTGTGAATGATCGCATTGGTGTTTCTATGCCGTTTAGAAAACGAGAAATACCCATCTATGCAAGCACTGATTGGCTGACAAGCACTGATGACGTAACTATAAATTCTCCCACGTACCCAGTAGGAGAAGCACCGCACTCAAACTATTGGTAGACATCGGAGATACAAATATTTTTTTATTATTTCAAGCACAAACATGATTATTGCAAGTAGCCATTTGGACTATGTCCTTTATTTATTATCAAAATTTATTTGTATCTCACTAGAAATTTTCTTTTCACCATTTTCAAGCTCTGGGAGAACAATTTATCACTTTATTGTATAGGCTTATATAATATATAATTATTTGGGAGTTGCAACAAGTCATAATATTTGTTTGCATGAGCATATAGTCGTAATGTACGAGGTCTGTTCAAAAAATACGCGGACTGTTTGAATTGTGCGACTCCAGTTGGTTCCAGAGGAATCTGCTTGGTGTCGCTAGGCTCGCACATATCAGCTGATTACGACGCCATTTCCCGATTGCAGATATCTTCATTTGTGTATTAGCTACGCGGTTTTAAGTGAAGTGCGATTTTTTCGTTTGGCGGATTTCAGAATGAATGATCTGAAGGAGCAATGACTTGCTGTGAAATTTTGTGTTAAACTTGGAAACTCTGCGACTGAAACTTTTGCTATGCTTAACACGGCTTACGGTGATGTTGCTATGAAGCGTATGGCATGTTTCAAGTGGCATGAACGTTTTAAGGATGGTCGACAGTCCATTGAAGATGATGAGCATCCTGGACATCCTTCCACGTCAACTGATGACCCACATGTCAACAAAATCAACACCCTGGTGCGGGCAAATCGACGTCTGACTGTCAGGGAGCTTGCTGAAGAGTGTGGGATATCAGTTGGATCTTGTTACGAGATTTTGACCGAAAAATTGAAGATGCACCGCGTTGCTGCGAAATTTGTGCCACGCAGAACTCGTGAGTTTTTGGTCAAATACTCGATCACTGTTCTTCCCCACCCCCCCTACTCACCTGACCTTGCTCCTTGCGATTTTTTCTTGTTCCCCAAACTCAAAAGACCCTTGAAAGGAAGAAGATTTGAGACGATTCCAGAGATTAAGGCAAATGCGACGAAGAAGCTGGAGGTCATTACAAAAGAAGCGTGCCAGGACTGTTTCAACAAGTGGAAACACCGTTGGGATAAGTGTGTGCGTTGGGGAGGAGAGTACTTTGAAGGGGTCCCAGACCTGTAACTTCTAAATAAAGTACACTTTGTTTTATGACGTCAGTCCGCGTATTTTTTGAACAGCCCTCGTATACTGTACAGCAAAATCGTAATGATAACACTGAAATTGTAATGGTTGGCATCTCTGTATATGTCTGTAATTCATAAAGCAGAAACAATATTGAACTGAAACAGTTTTCTCAAATCTCATTCACAAACTTACCGATGGTCCATGATCACCCTTTGGTCCAGTTGGTCCCTGTTAAAAGTAAAATAAATAAACAAACTTTCAGTAAACTATTTTTGTTTCTTTCAGTATGGTAAAACTGCCTCAATACTTCCATTAGTAAAACAGAAGGCACAATATGCAACAGAAATTATGATAAACAGCCTAATTAAAGGAAAAGTAACATGACAGTGTACCAGTACTCAGTATTATAAACAGTCTCTGTGCTTGAAATGGTGTGACATCAATTCTAGTGCTAAAAATACAGTATTACATACAGGCTTGATGCCTCAAGATTTATAACAGCGTACCAATAGACAGTGTGATAAGTAGTCTCAATATTTGATGGTAGCTAGTTTCAAACTGCTAGCTGCAAAGAGATGTAAAAATAGGTTTAAAATCCAGTATTAGGTAGAAACGAGACTCAAACTCTGACAAACTGTTACAAAAGGACTTCCAAACTTGATATTAATTGGTTAAGAGAGGGTTACTACCTAGTCGAAGTTACGGCAGTGCACTGAAACATTAAAATGTGATGTGTAAAAGATCCAATAACTTACTGTTGTCAGGAAAAAAAAGGGGTAAAAAAGGGTATACCCTCTCTAATAAAGCATGCAATAATAGCACATTATTTTAAACTGGATAATCACTTTGCCTTTTCTTTATTGCTTTTTATATTTTTTTTACAGACAGTTATATTTCCAGACTCCTATGTCTACAGTGCCTGCCTAAATTACAGTAATTTATTTCTCATATTATGTGTCCACTATCTAGCTTTACAGCAAAAAAAAAACAAACATTTCCTCCTCATTTGTAACCCTAAAAACCTAAGTAATAAAGAAAAATTGAGGGTTGGTAATTTTATTTTACTTTTTCTCTGACAACTATTATTAACTGAATTACATACAATTAACTGGGTCTAAAAATCTCCAATTCAATTAGAGTTACCTACATGAATAGGAAAAGGATTTCCAGTATTTTTCTAAGTAATGAACAATAATATGGAAATGTTTTAATAAAAAAATAAGTTTCACATCTTACTGTAGATCCTTTAGGCCCTGGTGGTCCCTCTGGTCCCTAGATCAAAAAAAGGAAAAAGTGGACTCTTTCATTAATTTCTAAATCCATAATATTATTACAGGTAATGCACTAGAAATGGTGAAAGTTTTTTTATACAGTGACCTTCAAACATATTTATTTGCTATTTATAATGCATATTGTTCAACACTGGTCAAGTTAAAAACACTGGGGTGTAATAACCTTAAAATAAACAGTGAACTCATGCTTCTTACATCTAATGTTTAATAATATTATGTTGATACTTTTTTGCTTCAGTTTATTTAATTATTTGCTTTTGTACCCGTTAAATACAATCATATCTGACCACTCAATGCTCAATAACTACACACTCCTACAGCCATACTGTTCAAAAAGTGTAGAACTAATTAGTCGAATGTTTAGAAACACAAATGCAGAAGATTAAGTTTGAAACTACTTCTGCTTTTAATTTTCGATTGCCATCCATTCAACCAACTTCCATTATTTCAGACTTGTTAACAAAAACATATTTTCACAAACCCACAAGTCAGCCCCTGAACTTCACCTTGCTTGAATGGTTTATAAGATACATGCTAGATTAACTAATGTCTCATTAACCACTCTTTTATTTCACCTTAGACACAAGAAAACTGAACCTAACAATTCCCCTACATGCTAGATTAACTAATGACTCATTAACCACTCTTTTATTCACCTTAGACACAAGAAAACTGAACCTAACAATTCCCCTACATGCTAGATTAACTAATGACTCATTAACCACTCTTTTATTCACCTTAGACACAAGAAAACTGAACCTAACAATTTCCCTACATGCTAGATTAACTAATGACTCATTAACCACTCTTTTATTCACCTTAGACACAAGAAAACTGAACCTAACAATTTCCCTACATGCTAGATTAACTAATGACTCATTAACCACTCTTTTCTTCACCTTAGACACAAGAAAACTGAACCTAAAAATTCCCCTACATGCTAGATTAACTAATGACTCATTAACCACTCTTTTATTGACCTTAGACACAAGAAAACTGAACCTAACAATTCCCCTACATGCTAGATTAACTAATGACTCATTAACCACTCTTTTATTCACCTTAGACACAAGAAAACTGAACCTAACAATTCCCCTACATGCTAGATTAACTAATGACTCATTAACCACTCTTTTATTCACCTTAGACACAAGAAAACTGAACCTAACAATTTCCTACATGCTAGATTAACTAATGACTCATTAACCACTCTTTTATTCACCTTAGACACAAGAAAACTGAACCTAACAATTCCCCTACATGCTAGATTAACTAATGACTCATTAACCACTCTTTTATTCACCTTAGACACAAGAAAACTGAACCTAACAATTCCCCTACATGCTAGATTAACTCATGACTCATTAACCACTCTTTTATTCACCTTAGACACAAGAAAACTGAACCTAACAATTCCTCTACATGCTAGATTAACTCATGACTCATTAACCACTCTTTTATTCACCTTAGACACAAGAAAACTGAACCTAACAATTCCCCTACATGCTAGATTAACTAATGACTCATTAACCACTCTTTATTCACCTTAGACACAAGAAAACTGAACCTAACAATTCCCCTACATGCTAGATTAACTCATGACTCATTAACCACTCTTTTATTCACCTTAGACACAAGAAAACTGAACCTAACAATTCCCCTACATGCTAGATTAACTCATGACTCATTAACCACTCTTTTATTCACCTTAGACACAAGAAAACTGAACCTAACAATTCCCCTACATGCTAGATTAACTCATGACTCATTAACCACTCTTTTATTCACCTTAGACACAAGAAAACTGAACCTAACAATTCCCCTACATGCTAGATTAACTCATGACTCATTAACCACTCTTTTATTCACCTTAGACACAAGAAAACTGAACCTAACAATTCCCCTACATGCTAGATTAACTAATGACTCATTAACCACTCTTTTATTCACCTTAGACACAAGAAAACTGAACGTAACAATTCCCCTACATGCCAGATTAACTCATGACTCATTAACCACTCTTTTATTCACCTTATACACAAGAACACTGAACCTACCAATTCCCCTTGTGGTCCATCATTTCCTTTTTGACCCTCCATTCCTGGTGGTCCCTGTGGAAAGAAATTCAAACCATTCACCTTAAGTTATAACCTGTCTGGAGTTATCTAATAACTAGTTACAATGGTCTAGTGAATTGTTTTTTCACTTCCAGTACAACAGGTTACTATTATCCTGGTATATCATTTTGTGTTTGTTTGTTTTCTTACACAAAACTGTGATTTTAATTATTACATTTTTCTCTCATCAATTTCAAAAAGGTTGTAAAGAAAGCAAGACAAACTTCCACCTTTTGAAGTTAATCAATCTGTAGTTAATGTAAGGAAAGCAAGACAAACTTCTACCTTCTGAAGTTAATTAATGGATAGTTAGTTAATATAAAGAAAGCAAGACAAACTTCCACCTTCTGAAGTTAATTAATGTATTGGTAGTTAATGTAAAGAAAGCAAGACAAACTTCCACCTTCTGAAGTTAATTAATGGATAGTTAGTTAATGTAAAGAAAGCAAGACAAACTTCCACCTTCTGAAGTTAATTAATGTATTGGTAGTTAATGTAAAGAAAGCAAAACAAACTTCCACCTTCTGAAGTTAATTAATGGATAGTTAGTTAATGTAAAGAAAGCAAGACTAACTTCCACCTTCTGGAGTTAATTAATGGATAGTTAGTTAATGTAAAGAAAGCAAGACTAACTTCCTCCTTCTGGAGTTAATTAATGTATAATTAATTAATGTGTAGTTAATTAATGTATGGTTAGTTAATGTAAAGAAAGCAAGACTAACTCCCACCTTCTGGAGGTAATTAATGTATGGTTAGTTAATGTAAAGAAAGCAAGACTAACTTCCACCTTCTGGAGTTAATTAATGGATAGTTAGTTAATGTAAAGAAAGCAAGACAAACTTCCACCTTCTGAAGTTAATTAATGTGTTGGTAGTTAATGTAAAGAAAGCAAGACAAACTTCCACCTTCTGGAGTTAATTAATGTATAATTAATTAATGTGTAGTTAATTAATGTGTAGTTAATTAATGTAAAGAAAGCAAGACTAACTTCCACCTTCTGGAGTTAATTACTGTATAGTTAGTTAATGTATAGTTAATTAATTAAATTATAGTTAATTAATCTATAGTTAATAAATTTATAGTTAATTAATTATTGAAATTTTCTTTTCATAAAACTGAGAAAAAATATTGCATTTTATTCAAATGCCAGACATCTGCACATCTCAAGAAAAACAAATTAATATTATTGATACAATAAACTACTAATTCAGATAAAAAAAATTGATCTGTTACGACAGATAGATCTGTTAAAAAATATTTGACCATTAATTATTTATCCACTGTTAACATCCCTCTATCTCCTGTACAATATTTGACAATTAGTTATTTATACACTGTCAACATCCCTGTATCTCCTGTACAATATTTGACCATTAATTATTTATACACTGTTAACATCCCTGTATCTCCTGTACAATATTTGACAATTAATTATTTATCCACTCTTAACATCCCTGTATCTCCTGTACAATATTTGACCATTAATTATTTATCCACTGTTAGCATCCCTGTATTTCCTGTACAATATTTGACCATTAATTATTTATCCACTGTTAACATCCCTGTATTTCCTGTACAATATTTGACCATTAATTATTTATCCACTGTTAACTTCCCTGTGGAAAACTTTTCAGCACGAATCTTTCTTAAAACACAAAAATAAGTGAGTAACATATAAAAATACGTACCTGTAAAAATTATTCGGTCAACATGTACAGTCTGCCAGTTAGAATTAAGTTTACATTCAACTGAATGTTTTTTCACCAGTAAGTAAACTGTTAACATTACTATCAGTAAAATGTATAATTCTAAATACCTTTGATTAGTTGTTTGGTTAGTGAGAGTTCATTCTACTTTTCATTTAAGCAATGAACGTAAGAAGATATGAGAATAAACTATTAGAGCATGCTTGCATTTCTTTGAAGGCCATGATAAGATTTTTGCTGGAGATCTAATAAAGACCCTGCCATTAAAGTTGGGCCATAAATTTTTTTTAATGAAATTAAACATGAAGATAAATGTCTTGCTTACAACATCTCCTTTAAGCCCTATAGGCCCAACAGGGCCTTTCATTCCTTTTTCTCCCTTCTCTCCTGGGTCTCCTTTTCTTCCTGCACGGCCCATTCGACCACGATGTCCCTAACAAAAATTCACATTTTTTTTAATCGTCATGAGAAACATTATTATACTGTTAAATGACAGAAGTTTTGTTATTGAATCTTTGACAATATAATAGTTCTTAAATAATACTTTGTAACACATTAAAGTAGCACAGTTAACAGTATATTTAAAAATACCACTGTTTTTTTGCTTTCAGGGCAAAGGCATAATAGACTATCTATGGCATTTACTGTGGGGAATCAAACCTCTAGTTTTAGTATTATAACTTCCTAAACATAGAGCTGTCCAACAAGAGGATTTAAAATGCCAGTTTGACATGTGGCACTATAATAATCCTAAGTTACATATTAACCCTTTCACAATCAGCTCAGTACAATATACATAACTTTGCATACACACATTAAATATTTATACTATAACTTTGGATGTAGTACGTTTATCCTCACAAAATTTGGTAGACTATCAGTAGAGATTGTAAGTTTTTTGTACAGAGAAAATCATATTTGTTTATGAACTATTCTTAATAAAGACATGTTTGATAAAATATCAGGTCTGTTTCATAACTAGTCTGAGAGAGAAATGATTTTCACATCATGCTTAAAAAAAAAAAAACTTCATCCCAAACATTTGTTTTCAGTAAGTATATATATTTTGTGTTTACTTTCTTAACACTAAATATGTGGGATCTGTCAATTTGACCAACCTTGTAATCACCATTAAAATAAAACAAGAAATAAATAAATTTAAATTATGCTTTTTTCATTTTAGAATTATTACAAATGATAACACAAAAATACAAATATCTGGTCTAAATAGATTAGATCTAATAACATTATATATTTATTATTTTTTATTATGCTAACTTTCTGGTCCTGTCTGGCCAACATTATATAACATAATTGCACAGCACGCATGCTCATGTTACCTTATCCAATAATATAAGACTAACCTTTAGTCTTCCCAAAGTGATCATGTTTTGGCTGTGGATTAGTGTTTTGTAACATACAATTACATTTCAATTATATATGCATACAGATTATTACTATTTAGAAATAAGTTATTAAACTTATTTTTCTTAAAATATTGAATAGTATATAAAGAACTTAATCAAGCAATTCTCTTCTAGCTACAGTCTTTGAACTCAGTTGATGCTGGATATATTTGCTAAGCCTTTCAAAATTTCACACACTGAGGATACGAAATACTTTTTTAGGTTTTATGTATGCAATTGAAAAACAAACAAGAAAATCACAAGTTCCCATACTGATACCATAGAATTCAAATACAATTTATCAAGCTTTGTAACTAGCTGTATTTTGGTATAAAAAAAACATGAAATTTTGAGCAGACTAAAGACACAACCTACCTCCTTGAAACCTTAGTTCAAATTAATGTGGCAGCCTTTTAACAGATTAAAATGGCTGAAAAAACCACAAGGGGACATTATAAGCTGTCAATTGGTTATTCAAGTGTCATATATTGAAGTGTATATGAAATACTGAAATAGGTGAATGGGACCTGTGTGTTTGATTCATTACATAAGCAATATCTCAGCAAATGGAAAACATGAGGTTCTTGTTTAATACTATACTTTGTCAGTACTGGTAATTTGAGTTACTAATTTTTATGAAACTATGAACTTAGTATTTTAACATCACAAATGTCTAATTTGTACCACTGCTGCACTGAACATACCAAGTGATTCAAAAATATTAGTCTTTGTGAACCTGACGATGACCGAAGAAGGTCGAAACGTTGTTCGCTCTTCTACGTAAAATATTTTCTCAACCCAAACGAGCTGTTTTTGCATATAGTATTTAGGTGCATTCTTTTAATATTTATGTTTAAATTAAAAAGTTAAATTATGTACAATAGTAAAACTTGAATTATAATCTGCAATTTGATATCAAACTTACCAACATAAATTCATAAAATAGTAGTCGAACAATAATTTTGAATACCAATCAACAAATGCAATGGCATGACCTCTGACCTATCGCAATATGGTTAAACTCCAAAAGTGAATAGTACGAAGAAATCTAAATGTCTAATAAAACCGTAACACCATGATAAAATTTAGAATTTCACATTGTTAGTATATTCGTTTAACTGGTTGTAGCTCTTTATTAAATGCATGGTTAAATTTTTTCCAGAAATCTGTGTAAATATATATATTTGAAATTTAATACTTGATTAAAGACTACTAGAGTTGCTTACCAAAAAGGAACTAAAAAAGTATAACACTGTACACACTTCTTCAGATGCTTTAACAAAATATTAAGTGTGACTATACTCAATGTTTAAACAAACAATCATTTTGTAGATATTTTGAGTTTGCAGTACCTTCTTATGAAAGGCACTTAACCTATATTATACATGTTAGGTTTTATGTAGGTATTGGCTGTATTCTTCACAGTAGATACTTGTGGCTTTTTGGCACTAAATATGAACAATACAGTCGACTTCTTTTAAAATAATATATTTAAACAGCATACAGTCCACTTCTTTTAAAGTAATATATTTAAACAGCATACAGTCCACTTCTTTTAAAATAATATATTTAAACAGCATACAGTCCACTTCTTTTAAAATAATATATTTAAACAGCATACAGTCCACTTCTTTTAAAGTAATATATTTAAACAGCATACAGTCCACTTCTTTTAAAGTAATATATTTAAACAGCATACAGTCCACTTCTTTTAAAGTAATATATTTAAACAGCATACAGTCCACTTCTTTTAAAGTAATATATTTAAACAGCATACAGTCCACTTCTTTTAAAATAATATATTTAAACAGCATACAGTCCACTTCTTTTAAAATAATGTATTTAAACAGCATACAGTCCACTTCTTTTAAAATAATATATTTAAACAGCATACAGTCCACTTCTTTTAAAGTAATATATTTAAACAGCATACAGTCCACTTCTTTTAAAATAATATATTTAAACAGCATACAGTCCACTTCTTTTAAAGTAATATATTTAAACAGCATACAGTCCACTTCTTTTAAAATAATATATTTAAACAGCATACAGTCCACTTCTTTTAAAGTAATATATTTAAACAGCATACAGTCCACTTCTTTTAAAATAATATATTTAAACAGCATACAGTCCACTTCTTTTAAAGTAATATATTTAAACAGCATACAGTCCACTTCTTTTAAAGTAATATATTTAAACAGCATACAGTCCACTTCTTTTAAAGTAATATATTTAAAAAGAAACAAGTTAAATACATACACAAATGTTCATTATACTTTTGATTATCACAGTTGTATTCACAGGTTTAGGTAACTCTCATTTTGTTGTAAAAGGTCACACTGTTTGGTTCAATTACTCTCAAACACAACCGACATTATATTCTTCCTGGCCTGTTATTAACTACTATCTGTGTTAGTTTCACGTTAAAAAATCACCACTATACACTTGTCATGGCTAAATTCACAATTACACAGACTAAACCTGTCTAACATTTCTATCTGTACCTTGGATGTGTACTGAAATCCCAACTGAGGCATAGAACATTCCACACAGTCATAGTTCACCTCTTTCTAGTTCACAGCTCTTTTAGGTGAAAGAAAACAACAGAGTTGATGAAGATGTGTTTTAAATATGATGCTCCTAGCAATTAATAAAATATGACATTTGAAACTATAATCACCTTCACTCCTTTACGACCCCTCACTCCTCTTTCTCCTTTGATTCCAGGTGGGCCCTGTCATAAATATAACATGAACATTCATATTTTAAAAATCCTGAAAAAACAACATAAAAATAGAACAAAAATCAATTACCAAACAATTAGTGTTAGTAACATTCATTTTACAGTAAACTATTGTTCAGTATTAAATGTGTTCTTGTTGAAATTACTCTCCTTGAATTATGTGAAGGTTACCAGTAAGGTAATAAAAAAATATACAAGTCACAAACTGTGAAGGTACTCCATAAAAGGCAAATAATATGACGAAGAGAAATTCTCTTGCTATGCTTCAGATGCGTTTTATGTCTTTTTAAGAGAGTAAAAAAAAACAATAACAAAACAGAAATATGTTACCAATTAAAGATTCTTAAACTCGCTTAAGACTTAGTCAATAAACATGAAGAAACCTAACAGTGAAACAGTAAACACATCACTGATAACGGCAGTGAAATAGTAAACACATCACTGATAACGATATAAACTTGTTGAAATGTTGTATTAAAGTTTCTTTCAATACTCATTCAACCCATCTCCAAATTTAGCTAAATCTTATAAAGTCCATCATAACCTTTAAAATATTTAACATCCATCATATAAATAGGTAATGATACCCACTATGAGTCCAGGCTGGCCTGGTGGTCCACTAAGTCCAGGTGGTCCAACATCTCCCTGTATTTTAAACAAGACAATAAACACTTAATAATCTATTAAAGGTGAAATCACTACACAAGAGGTCGTGCAAACTAGAGATTAAGGCAGTTACTATAACATATCTGAGTTTAGAGAAGCTGGTTTATTCATGTAGAAAAAATCAGGTATATTTTCTAGCATAAAACTTCTATTTTATATTATAAAACATCAAAATAAAATTAAAGTTGTTCAGCTTATATTAATTTATTTCATGGTTTCAATAAAACCAGCAGACAATTAACTAGAAAACATATCCACTTATAACTTCATGTAACAAATACTTGTAGACTTTCAAAAGCACAAAGTTTGCAAGGAAATAAAAACTGACAAGTTTTAAAACACGTTTAGAAATAATTCCCTCAACAACTGTTGTAACGAAAACTGCAAAAAAGATGCATTCTAATTGCAGGTAAAAGTATGAATACATTGCTAATTTAGTTTGCAAAGATAAGAAACCATATACACACACACATATATCATAAGAATTACAAGATACATACTTTCCATGTAATCATATGTTTTAGTAAAACATGTTCTATGGAAGTCTTTTATTGACCATTCTTTGTCATGTCTTTCTGTTTCTCATTACCCAAATTTTACAAGTAATTTCAAATTTTTTTTATTCATATCAGTTATTCTTTTATTTCATTTTTCAAATTTTTTAATAAAAGTTCTTGAAAATGCTTTTCGATAAATGCAACAGTTGGTTTAACATTAAAGTAGAACGTTTTTAAAAAAAAGTAAAACGCAAGTAACACGTCAGTTACTTAACTTTAAAGATACGAAATCAAAAACAACACTAACCGCTGGACCAGGAGATCCTCTCAGTCCTTGTGGTCCAGGAGGACCTGCTTGTCCCTAAGCCACCAAATCAAAGATAGGTAATTAGGTACAATAAACAAAGAAGAAAATGTGAAATATGGCTTTTGCAAACAAGATAATTTCACGTTCGTTAAATAGTAGTTCATTCAAGAAACATGAGTTAAATATTTAAAAAACGAACTATTTTCACACAAATTTTGTTAAAGAAAACATATTTCAATAAATTTGTCTTAAAGTAAATGTATTTTGAATAAAAGTTTCAATCAATAAATACACTTTTTCATAGTTCAAGGAAATGTTTTATATTTCTAACACTATAAACCAACACAAAAATCGAGTTCTACAATCCCATAACATATGGAATATTTAAATATCCTCAAAAATGAGTTTTCAAACTGGATTTATGTTTTTTATATATTCAAAACTCTTCAGTATTTGTTTATGATCTTGTCAAATCTACATGTTATGATAGAGGACATACGAATATTGTCAGTTGGATTACAAAAAAAGGCTTTGTAATATACAAAAAAAAAATATTAACCATCCTTCATCAGAAAACAAATTATTTTCTGAAATGTACCTAATCTCCAACTAAATGTTTTTTCCATTGAAAATACATAAGCTAACAAGGCCTGAACAGTGATAATTTAAGTTTTCAAAAGAGAGTATACCATCAACAAAAAAGTTATATATTCATATTCTTAAAAATGTGTAAACCACAAATTTTCAAACTACTATCAACTCACTGGAGGTCCAGATGGTCCCTGTTCTCCAACAGGTCCTTCGACACCCTGATCTCCCTTCTCACCTGGTAGACCTACATCACCCTGAGCACCCGCAGCACCATCAGGACCCTAAACAAAACATGCAACGTGTCACAATTAATATTTTATTCTTATACAATGCAAGGCTTATCGCTAAAACACTGTTCTGACAACTGAATATGTTACAATATGAGTCACTAGGTAATACACAGTATCAAGCTCACATTGAGAAGTTATATGGAGCTTGCATCAGATAACAGGTTAAAATGTGTTTACATTTTATAGCTTATCTAATATCAAGTTTCTCTTCTAGTTTCACATCCACCTTTTAATTACTTTAATACATTTGTTTATGGCAACTTACTGTTTTTCCTGGGGCTCCAGGCAAACCCATTTCTCCAGGTTCTCCAGGTGAGCCCTAAACACACATACAAATTGTATAATTGCAAGCTGGACACCAATGTAATGTAGTAGTGATTTAACTAGTTACTTATACAGAAATAATGAAACAGATATACTAAATGTTTTGGATTGCTTCTGTCTACTTGCCCATTTTAAAACCAAAAACTAAGCAAAAGAACTCAGCTTAATGTTGTACTGACTGCTGGTAAGTCTTAGAAAGTAACAAATGTTTATATCTTCAACCACAAATATTCAGTGACAATTTACCAAACACAACAGTCACTTTAGTTATAAATAATTTTCAGTATTACTATTCTGATTGCCATAAATATAGTTTTGAGTTTTAAACTACTTAAAGATAAAAACACATCCAGTTTTTCTAGTTCACACTCACAGGTGGTCCTGGTTCTCCGGGTTTTCCATCCTCTCCATCTAATCCTCGCTCTCCCTAGATTATAACTAAGAGTTTGTAATTTGTTCTCAGCCACAATAACTAGATTAATCATTTGTATGAAAAACATAAGAGAAACACTTGCATGTACTTATAAACTATGTGCCTCAGAACTTAACTATTTTATCATTTACAAAATATTCATCTACTAATTATCACTTAACCCCAGGGCAAAAATCATCAAACCACAAGTCATTATTTATTCTAAAGACAAGCAGAAATTCTTTGAAGCACTAGAACACAAAATAAAGGCCATAGCTACACAAAACTAGGAAACTAGAACGTTTCTCATCTCATATCCTTCTCTATTTTCCTTGTCAAAACAGAAAATTTCTATTAATTAATACATTTGTGTTGTGTGATTAATTATAGGTAAAATTCTTTTCACCATCACTTATACTTCTAGCTAAACTGAATAATCTGATTTCACTGATCTACCATACCTAATAACAAAAAGATTTGTGGAAAAACAAAACTGCTTAATGTTTAACAGTTGACAAACAGCAGAAAGAAATGTGAATCTCATGAAAACATTATGAATGCATTTTATCCAGCAGTAAACATTTGTTTATTTCATGTCACAAAGAAAATGTGCTCATGTGCAAAAACAGCATTCTTACCTTTATTCCAGGAGTTCCAGCTTCTCCTGTGGGTCCTGGATAACCTGGAGCACCCTATTATATATAAATATATGTTTTATCTTCACCACTTTTAACTGCTAGAACTTTAAAGTCACTTTAGTAATATTTTTATCACTCTCAATCTACCTTAGCACTGAAATTACTAACTAGTGTTCAGTTATTTGATATATGACAAAAAATGAAAGTCACTTTAACATTTTCATTGCAACACTGCCATGAAAATATATAGTATATATTGCCTTTGCACTGGAAAACAATTGCCTGATGACCTAGTTTAGGCCTAAGTTGTTTTCAAGGTACACTATTACCATTCTTTATTTCACTTTCCTTCTTATAATACAATTTTGACCTTTCAAAAGACTTCCAATACACTTGCAAGGTTTGTCCCATTGGCACTTCTTTTACTTTAAAACTACCTGAAAGTAAATTGATATAAATGCAACAATCAAATTTTAACTGAACGTGTGATTATTCCACCAGAGAGGAGATATTCATCATAAACTTACTTTATATATACTTTTGGCAGTCACTGCACATTACTTTTGTCCAAAACTTTAACACATTTCAGCGTATACTCACTACTTTGTAATTTGTTTTTCATTATTTTGGGCAACCCTGTAGATATAGTTTTATTCTTTTAATTAACATATTTCTAGTTCTTTATTCAATCTAGTCTCTCTTAACAATCCTATGTATACAGATGACGATTTCATCACTGATGATCGCAGCATAATTTGTACGGCTCATCTGAAAGTTCCCGAGTCTCAGTTTTAACATGTGCTTTTCAGGCCAAAATTCAACTAAATCTGCACACTTTTTAAGTCAAACTTCAGTAATAAGAAAAACAGTAAAAACTCACTGGTGATCCTTTGGGTCCTTCTGGGCCTTGAGGCCCTCTAACTCCTGGTGGTCCCTGTAGACCAGGTTTTCCACTTTCTCCTTTCTGGCCTGGTGGGCCTCGCTTACCCTATAAAACCTTTGTTTCTTAAAAGGAGATTCTGATATTTCAAATTAATTAAATATCATATAAGTTCCCTAAGGTACTGAAATAGAAATGGTTAAACAAATAGTCAAGTTTCCCATAAATACACAAGAGAAAAGTCATTCCAAGAATTTGGTGAGCCAATCACAAAAAATTATTTACAAAAACAAAGTAACAAAACTAAAACCTAACCATCATTTATAGTCCTCTATAGCTGTTACTAAGCTGTCACAAATAGTTAGAGATCAGCTGACAGGCAAACATCAACACATTATTTTTAATTCTTTAAAATTCTAATACAAGATTCATTTTACATACATATAAAATACTGTATTAAATTTGGGAAAATAAATCAGCTAGCAAAAGAAAAAAAGTTAGCAAAAAGGAGTGTTTAAATAAGGAAATTATATATTGAAAGAATAACTTCTAAAGAACATGCTTATACCAAAGAAACTTTTGTCCCCATGCTAAGGTCTTCTGGGCAACCTGGAGTGCCTGTATCTATTTCTATGTCTTAAAATTTCATAAAATAAGGTAAGGGAAAAAAAAGTTTAGTTACAAATATTAGATAACACATACTAAAACTCTTCATAACCACAAACATTTACAAACCTTAGGACTATCACTGATATACTGCCTATTTCAGGACAACCACTAACACTGATATACTGTCTATTTCAGGACAACCACTAACACTGATATACTGCCTATTTCAGGACAACCACTAACACTGATATACTGTCTATTTCAGGACAACCACTAACACTGATATACCGTCTATTTCAGGGCAACCACGAACATTGATATACCGTCTATTTCAGGACAACCAGTAATACAGATATACTGTCTATTTCAGGACAACCACTAATACTGATATACCGTCTATTTCAGGACAACCACTAACATTGATATACCGTCTATTTCAGGACAACCACTAACATTGATATACCGTCTATTTCAGGACAACCACTAACATTGATATACCGTCTATTTCAGGACAACCACTAACATTGATATACCGTCTATTTCAGGGCAACCAGTAATACTGATATACCGTCTATTTCAGGGCAACCACTGACATTGATATACCGTCTATTTCAGGACAACCACTGACATTGATATACCGTCTATTTCAGGACAACCAGTAATACTGATATACTGTCTATTTCAGGACAACCAGTAACACTGATATACCATCTATTTCAGGACAAACACTAACACTGGTATGTTGTCTAGTTAATAACTAACACTAACACCAATATACTGTCTAGTTTAAAGACTAGCACTAACACTGGTATATTTTACTGATTTAGGACAAGCACTGAAACGTGTTTACTACATAAACACTGATATATTATTTAGTTTAGCACTAATATTTATAACTGTAAATACCCTGTTCAGTTTAGCACACTAGTGTCAATATTAGTTTACTTTTTAGGTCCCTTGTAGTAACTAAACAATGTTACAGTTTTAGTTCAAAACTAACACTAGCATTAGTTTACAATAACTTATGAACAAAATTACTACAATTTAATTTTCTCACATGTTCCCCATCTATGCCTGGTGGACCTGGAAGACCCGGAAGACCTGATTCACCCTTAGGTCCTTGCTTGCCTTCAGGTCCTGGAGGTCCTGGCACACCTTCACCTCCCTACAAAACAGTCAAAACTATTAAGATAAATAATTCCCAAAAGCTTTGTCTATCTCAGAGCTATTTGTAAAATATGAAATTAACAATATCATTCTATATATTACAAAATGTTTTGAACATTTTAACTGTTACAAACACCAGAAAGTTTTAACTCATTTATGTTTAAATAATTCAAACACATAAGAAATTCACAACTTTACTGGCAATACTTGTTACTGATATACTTATTACAAAATATTAGAGAATAACCTTTGATCCAGGTGGTCCAGGTTCTCCTGGCTGGCCTGCAGGTCCAGGTGGTCCTGTTTTGCCTGGATCTCCCTTACCACCTTTCATTCCTTGAGGTCCAGGAAGTCCCTGAGAGAGAGAGAAGAAAAAAGTTCCAGAACATTAAAATAGAAGAAATACCTCAATAAGTAATAATATGGTTTGAAATATTACACATTCAACACATAATAAATAAAAATACAAATAGCAGTAAAGACTGCAAGATACGAAAAAATGTTGAAAGAGACATTTATAAGAAAACCGAAACCTATGTTAATATCAATTTCAACATTTCAGGTAGAAACCCTTTATAAAGCAGCAAAAACCCCTCATAAAGCAGCAAAAACCCCTCATAAAGCAGCAGAAACCCTTCATAAAGCAGCAGAAACCATATTTCAGATGCAGTTTATACAGCCTGACAAAGGAGTCCTGCTCAAAACATTGCAAGGAACAATAAAAAAAAGTTTTTCGTATAGACATGTGTTTTAAGATTTCTGAAATATTATAATTGAAAAGGAGTGTGTCTGATTCTTTATTTTGGTTACGATAATAACAAAGTTAAATGTAATGAACTAATGCTTAAAAAACACTAATTCTAAACTGTGGTTTATTTCGTTTACTTTCAAAATAAAGACAAGTCACAAATACTGTAAATTCCATCATTTTAAAATTATTCTCTTCAACAGAACAACTTATTCTGAACACTGTGTGAACCAAACTGGACAACTTTTATTAAACAAAATAACTGTTTGTTTAGCTGTACACAGTGACAACTTAGTCCTTTAACACTAACTACGAAGGACAGCAATAACTTTCGTATTTAATATATCATAAGAAACTCTTTGAAAGAGCTCTTAATCCCCTGAAGTCACCATCACTGTCTATATTCCCATTGTATTTGCTTATGAATCAATCTGTTTCCAGAACGTTATAATAAGTGACAACACAGATCCTTATATTAACAAATTACAAACTTACTTTTTATATTTCAAAAAGCTTGAATATTATTACCAGAAAAAAAGTGAACTTTCAGATATAATAATGATAACATTTCTAAATTTACAAACCCTTTACAACCAAGATTTGGTATTTGAGATATATATATATATAAACAAAAAATCATCTTATTATTACAGGAAAAAAAAAAACTTTAACTCACCTGTAAGCCTGCAGGCCCAGATGGCCCTGATGGACCAATTGGTCCATCTTCTCCCTTGAAAATACCATAAATTATAGTTAAATAACAGTATTATTAATAAATGAAAAATCAAACTTAAAACTCTATACAGAAACAAGATAGAAGAGTGGACTGAAATTTAGATTTTAATTTCCATGTTCAGTTTACCTTCAGAAAACCATGGAATCATTTCTTGTAAAATACATAACTAAAATATTATTTATCACGTTGTCTGAAATACATCATTAAACTAAAAAAAAAAAAAACACCTTCTAGCAATTAGAGTTTTTTAGAAAGATTTGCAATATATGCAGTACTGAAGAAGTACGTGTTAAAATAAATTCAGCGTACTTTGAACTGCACTCAAGAAAGTCACAATGAGAAGACACTGAACAATGTATTAAATCATATTATTCTCAAACTGTATGATTTAAGTTAAAAATCTTATTACATTAATGATAACAGTGTACATAAACACACATTAATACAATTATAGTAAGTTTCAGTATATGTAAAAACATTTAGGTGTATGTTGTGCAAAAAATTTAAAATCCAAAAAAAATTCAAAGAATACTCTATTTATTTTGTGAACTAAAATACATACAATTCTTATATAGCAAAATTTCTCCACACATCAAACATTCTCTACATTTAAGTTTCTCATCAGACATAGAATTTGTGGCATGTGGAATAGAGTATATGTTCATAGAATACTTATTATTTTTTACTATTCTTAGTCTGTATTATCTTTGTTAAATACACTTACATTAGAATTCACTCTGGATAAGTAATTTTTTATAATATGAAATATAATTTATAGGTCACTATGGATAAGTAATTTTTTCATAACAAGAATTATAATCTATAGGCTCGTAATGAAGCTGAGTAAGTAATAAGAGGTAGAAAATCAATACTAGAATTATCTTTGAGAGTGATACTACTGAATTTGAGTGATACTTCTGAATGAACTTCTGAAGTATCCACTGTTTATTTTTATCTCCATTGTCACAGACTTTAACCTTTATTTTTCCTTTTCTGTTTATATCTAACATCAGCATATGAGTGCATGTGATGCACCTCACTGAACAACTAACCTTTGGACCCCTAGGCCCTTGAGGTCCAACCGTACCTCTCTCTCCTTCTGGACCCTAGATACATAAAGAATTATATATAAAACGATAATTAAAAACTTATGTAGTTGATAAATTTTAAGGTTGGTCAACAAAACAAAATATTTGAAACAGCAACTAATGACACTTGTAAGATTAACATTTAAAATCTGTGATGTTTCCACCAAACTTTGTTCATTATTAACTTTAATGTTTCAAATGCAAGTCTCATGAAATATATTATATATTAACATTATGCTAAATCAGATTTACCACATCACATGTGGGCAAGAAAAAGACTTAAGTTTTTCACATTTTTTTCAGGTTTATTCTTTATGTATAATCATAAAAGCAACTAAAATGTAAAAATAAGGATATTTTTACATTAGTTAAGATTGGATTAAGTAAAATAAATGAATAATAATAAAATTAATATGTTTCACAAGACATGCAAGCAAGCTGTTTGTACCAGTTGCAATAGCTCGTGGGTAATTTAATTCTATATCATAACATAAGCTGCATGGTTCCATAATTTATAACTTACAAGTGCATGGACAAGCTAATCACAGTTAAAAGGACAATAAAACAATAAAAAGATAAACAGATGTATACTGTTATGAACTTAGAGATAATTGGGATAAACAAATGTGGTTTAATATTACAATATTAAGTCATTATAGAAAATAACTTAGATTTATTTCAAAAATTTTTGGTGGTTATGAGATCAGTAAGGTTTACCAATCTGTTTTGAGTTTAAAAAATACCATATAAACTATCAAGTGTTACTCATAAATGGTTTGTAACGTATTAAGAAGGTCATAGGGATTACACAAAAGAAGTTTGAAATTTTTTAGAAAAAAACAAATATTTTTAATTTTAACATGAAAATTACTTTGCACACAGACCATTCAACACAAATACTCAGTATATTTATGGACAAATCTTTATTTTGTTAGTAATACTTCACTAAAAAATATGATTCTTTTGTATGTTAAAGACTTATAATATTAAGTGAAATACTGCCAAATTTTGTGAAGATATACACATTATATTGAAAGTTATAGTATTAAAACTAAAAGACTAAAATGAGTACAAAGGTCACACAGTTGGTCATATAGACCGACCACATTTTCAGAGAGTTAATACATACAAATATGTGATTCATTTAGTTTAAACTCCATAAATATAATAGTACTGTCTGCTATATGTCTATGTAATTATTTAAAATGGTGTGGATAGATTTTCACTAAAATTGGTATGAACATTTATTAGGTCCATGTGTTGATAAATACAAATTTTTATTGTTGCATCTTGTGTTTTATGGTTTTTACGGGTATTTTTAGTGTTTTTTAATATACATATATACTATACTTTGCTCGCCATTGATGGGTCAACACCAAATTTGGCATGAAAGTCAATCAGGTTCATGTGGGGGTACATACAGACTTGCAATTTCACATCTTATGTCTTCAAGTTTTTATGGGCATTTCTTACAATTACTTATAAGGGAAGTAACTTTTCACGTCCTAAGATAACCTCTCATGAATTGTGAATTTACATAACTTCCATGTACTCCAGGGAATGGATACTCCAGCTAAAAAATAAATTAGAGTTTCAAACTTTAATTTGGTTCTAAACCAGACAAAAATAAATGTTTTGATAGCGTTTCACCTGTGCAATTTTCATATTATTTTTCTAATTTGAATAATTCCTATTACAAGGATATGTGCATGTAAGAACATGATATCAAATTTGAAATAGACTTTGTCATTTAGAGTTCTCACAAAAGGTTTTTGTTTTTCACATAACCTGAACATGTAGCACCATTATAATGATTAATATTTTAAACATTTATCTAAATGTTTTAATGTTTTATATCACAAAAAAAATCTGTGATAAATAACCGTTAATTAATTAACCATTAATTCTTATCAACATGAAAGATGAATTCTGTGTAACTTACAGGAGGTCCTGGTTCACCTCTGATACCCTGTGGGCCAATGCCTCCTGCTGGTCCCTAAACCATCAGAGTTGTAGAATGAATAAAGCATACTTGTTCACAATTTACATTTTACTGTACTACAACAAATTTAAGCATATAATTCTATGTCGAGGACAAGTGCTTGACAATACACAATAAACAGTGGAATTTAACAGCATTTGAATACATAAAATAAATATAAAATTTACGTATTTAATAAAAGATAAATAAAAATGAACTTTGTTGAAAACAGAGTCAACAATCAATGAATAGGTGTGAAAATAAAATAAATGGAAAGGTAACATGACTTCTCAATAAGTTCTAGTTCTTCACAAATAGAAAGAAATCTGCTTGAAAACACAAAACTGTGTTGATGATTAACCTCATCTTTAATTAACCAATTAGAAATTAACCTCATCTTTAATTAACCAATTAGAAATTAACCTCATCTTTAATTAACCAACTAGAAAAATTGATAAGAAGATTTCAGAAACATCTCTGTTCCATGTGGCACATGTATAATAATCCTATATACACATGGTGAGACACCATAAAACAACCCAACAAAATAATAGACAAAACCATTAATAGGTCCCTACTAAAGAAAGTAACTCCTGGGGCTTAATTTAACACACAACATGAACCAGATTTATGATGTTTCAAATTTTTACTTAGAGATAACTTTTAAATTTTGTGGATTTAAATATACGCTACAGGAGAATGAGATATGTTGTATTTAGTAACCACATCTGTACGATACGTAACATCAGTGTCCCCAGTGAATCCAAAATAACCTTAAGGTCTTTTAACATTAAATATCAACTTTAAATTTAACAACAAAAAAACATAACACACTTAACACTGAGATACACAGAATAATTTAATTTTCCAATATCTAAGAATATAAGTGAAAACACAACAATTCCTTTTTATAAAACTTACAAGCACATTCTATTAACTCATTTTCACAAACTTTAAACCTATGTCTTTCAGTTTAATATACTTTAATATAAAGAAATTACTTCAAAAATACATGTTCCAAACAACTGTATAGTCAACAATATGATAAATCATCTGTTACATAAATAATATATTAAGTGAATTCATGTTCCAAACATGTTGTCTAATCAACAATATGGTAAAACATCTGTTCTCATCAACAGTATATCAAGTTAATTCATGTTTCAAACATCTGTCTAGTCAACAATTTGGTAAAACATCTGTTGTTCTCATCAAGAATATATTAAGTGAATTCATGTTCCAAACATCTATCTAATCAACAATATGGGAAAACATGTGTTCCATATATAATATATTAAGAAATTTCATGTTCCAAACAACTGTCTAGTCAATAATATAGTGAAATATCTGTTCTGATTCATAATATATTAAGTAGATTCAAGTTCCAAACACCCTCTAGTCAACAATATCACAAAACATCTGTTTTTGTCAATAATATATTAAGTGAATTCATTTTCTAAACATGTTGTCTAATCAACAATATGGTAAAATATCTGTTCTCATCAATAATATATCAAGTAATTTCATGTTACAAAAAACTGTCTAGTCAACAATATGGTAAAACACGTTGTTCTCATAAATAATATATTAAGTCATTTCATATTCCAAACATCTGTCTGATCAACAATATGGTAAAACATCTGTTTTCATCAATAATATATTAAGTAGATTGAAGTTCCAAATGTCTGTCTAGTCAAAAGTATGTTTTAACATCTGTTCACATCAATAATATATTGTGGGTTCAAATAATAAACATCTGTCTCACAAACAGTATATATTGATCCAACTGATACATTTATTATAAGTGATTTACATCAAACACTTTGAATGACATTTAGTTACAATGACATTAATATCTCTATTAATATATATCAGCATTTTTAGTAAACCTACATTATTTTACCCTCCAGCTGTAACCAAACTACTACATGTAATATGTTTAACTGAAACTAGATTTCAAACTACTACACATAATGTGTTTAACTGAAACTAGATTTCAAACTACTACACGTAATGTGTCTAACTGAAACTAGATTTCAAACTACTACACGTAATGTGTCTAACTGAAACTAGATTTCAAACTACAACACGTAATGTGTCTAACTGAAACTAGATTTCAAACTACAACACGTAATGTGTCTAACTGAAACTAGATTTCAAACTACAACACGTAAAGTGTTTAACTGAAACTGGATTTCAAACTACTACACGTAATGTGTCAAACTGAAACTGGATTTCAAACTACTACACGTAATGTGTTTAACTGAAACTGGATTTCAAACTACTACACGTAATGTGTCAAACTGAAACTGGATTTCAAACTACTACACGTAATGTGTTTAACTGAAACTGGATTTCAAACTACTACACGTAATGTGTCTAACTGAAACTAGATTTCAAACTACTAAATGTAATGTGTTTAACTGAAACTAGATTTCAAACTTACAGTTTTTCCTTTAGTTCCTTTTAATCCTTTCTGACCAGGCATCCCCATCTCACCCTAATCAGACAATAAAATCAGACTGTTAGTACATCAACAAACCCAGATTTCTCTTTTTGAAATGCTTCAAATGCATCATCTTAATGAACCTTATTTTCTGCATGTGCATCCAGTTCAATTAATGTTTTATTTTATACACATACAAAATGTTACATATAAGAGACGACTGAAATAAGCTAACGTATTACACATAAAAATTAACATAAAAGTTAAAAACACAAAAATCTTCTACATTTAGTTAATGTTAATGCAAAGTTGATTAACATAAGATATATTTACTAGTTATTTCAACTAGACGTATAATAACATATAGTGTTTCTGTAGCTCTAGCAATACCAACAATTTACAATTTCTCTTGATTAAGGTCACAGGAAAATCAAAAAACCATAAGTAAGTTATTCAACAAAAAGTATAAACCTGGTATCTAAATAATAAACCACAGGAACTTTTGAAACGAAACTTCTTGACAATCTGATATGTTATTCTTTTCATTTTGTTTAGGATTTTCTATATTTTTACAGTTTTGGTCACGTTTCATCAATTTTAAACATCATAAGAACATGCTGATCAGCTTAAGTTTTTCATTTTGTTTCTCTTATATAAACTATAAACAATGTTTTTCACACACCAGCAGACTACTTCTTTTGAAATTAGAATTAAAACCAACATTTGTATCAGATAATTAGAAAATATAATGGTTACACAGATACCTTGTCTCCATCTTCTCCCGGGGTACCAACTGGTCCTGCCGGACCTGGTAAACCCTAAAGTAGTAGAAACGTTTTTACCTTAATTCTGTATGCATGTCAAACAATTTCACCGCATGTAACAATAAGTGATTAAAATTTTTATTGCAAGTAATTCATGAATTGCATACATTTCATGTATAAAATTTAGATATTTGGTTTAAAATTCCATCTCAGCTAACTGATCTTTATCTATCAATATCTTGTAACGAACTTCACCAAGGTTTTGGTTTGCTACTGTTATAGAGACAATTATCTAAATCAAGTCACTACTGATTTGTAACATATTGAACTAATTATCTAAATCAAGTCACTACTAATTTGTAACATATTGAATTAATTATCTAAATCAAGTCACTACTAATTTGTAACATATTGAATTAATTATTTAAATACATTCACTACTAATTTGTAACATATTGAATTAATTATCTGAATCAAGTCACTACTAATTTGTAACATATTGAATTAATTATTTAAATACATTCACTACTAATTTGTAACATACTGATCATATTATTTAAATACATTCACTACTAATTTGTAACATATTGAATTAATTATCTGAATCAAGTCACTACTAATTTGTAACATATTGAATTAATTATTTAAATACATTCACTACTAATTTGTAACATATTGAATTAATTATCTGAATCAAGTCACTACTAATTTGTAACATATTGAATTAATTATTTAAATACATTCACAACTAATTTGTAACATACTGAACGCCATAAATATATTCCTATGCTAATAAGTAATAACAAGATATTAAAATTAGTTTTATGTGATTAATCACAAATGCACAAATATATATCTAAATTATATATACAATCAATTTCCTACCCTGGCACCAGGTGGTCCATCTCTTCCAGGAGGACCTGGTAATCCTCCATTTCCCTAGTGGCAAAAACACAAGAAACAATATGACAAATGAATATGAGAAATAGACTTATTTTTCACACAATCATAGGAATACTACTTCAAGTACGTTATTTTTTAATCAACTGAAACATATATAAATATATAATAATGTAAAATAATTTTATAAACTGTATTTTCAAATAATTTCATTTCTCAACTACATCAACATAGCTCCATAACCACAAAGTTTCAAACAATGAAATAAAATTTTCAAAAATAACAATAAAATAATAACATGATAACAGATTTCATGAAAACATATTAATGATATATTTCTGCCTCTAACCTTATCTCCTTTTGAACCAGCTGGCCCTGGTGGTCCGGGAGGCCCAAGTCGTCCCTGTGATGAATACAACTATTAGTTATACAAGATCTGAGGCTATGATATAACAAAACAGGAATGTTACAGTACTTTTGACCCAAATTTAGTAGTCCAGAATACTATTTCAAAAAATGGGAACCATAAGTAATACAGCTTCCCAGTCTGGGTTTGTTTGTTTTTTCCATCATGCTAAACAATGTAAAATCTCTCTTTACATTAGGATCTCATGATATTTAAAACAAATTACATCTTAAGTTCATTAATAAATTGTAATTAAAACAAATTATAGCTTTTAGTACACCTGCTCTCTTTAAAAACATCAGTATTTTCTCATCATAATTAAACATTAACCAAGTTCACACAGAAAATACACAAACAGAAATCAGCTTATGCAATAGCAAAAATAGTTTGAATAAGAGTTCACCTTTTCACCTGGGGGTCCTGGATCCCCTGGAAAGCCCATTGTACCTTTTTCTCCCTATTTAAAAGAAAAAAACAAACCATCAATATAATGGACTTGCACATATCTCACTATGTGTTCCATGAAATCATTGCATTTCGCCAGGTTTGATTTGTTTGAAAAATCTTTCCATTGTAAAATTTTTAATTTTTATCTAGATTTATACAATACAAAAAAGTTTACAAACATTTTATGTTTTAAACAACTACATTTGTATCTCATATGGTGTGTGTGTGTGTGTGTATGTACTAATTTTAATAATAAACTGTATAGATATTTCTTAATCACCAAAATGTGAAAACAAAGTGGCTTCACACCAAAACCTTTTTTTTTCCATTTTTGCCACCATGAAGTAGGTAACAAAAAATCAGTATCATATTAAACGTACAAATTATTACCCTACATCACAGAAATAAAACTAACATGATTTGATAATATTACCATTTGTGCACAATTCTTGAAACTTATAGCAGACAGAAAATATCAAATTAATTCTTAGATAGATGATTTAGTACCTACATACACTGCTTAGTACAAAAACAGAGCAAAAGGAACATGTCTTACAAAAGGTCCAGGGGGTCCAGGAGGTCCATCTTCTCCTTTCAATCCAGGAATTCCCTGATGTCCATGACAAAAAATTAAAATAATCATGAAACTTTAGTCATACCTACTTTTATGTTTGTTTTTACACCTAATGACTAAACTACAAATGAGGTTTAGCAGAAATGTTTTAGATGCCAAGAAAGTAACGCGACCGTTGTGTATCAGTAGGCTATACTCACCAGAAGTAACCAATTTTATTATCTTACTGTAATTATTTGATGAATACATTATAAAACATGATTGAGGCCAAACTTCTTAAAGGGGTGATAAATAAAGTTCAGATGGAAGTTTATAGAACAGATATCAAACTTCCTATACTAGGGGAAAATACAGATTTTTTAAAAGTATTTCTTTATAAAATTAAGAACTTGAAACTTAAGTAATATTAAAATTTGACTGATTAACTACATTTTTATGCTGAGGTTGCTGTATAAATTGAAATACAATAAATTAATTATATTTGGAATATAACTCACTTAAATGTTACGATATGCTTACTTTGACCTACCCATACTAATAGGGTTAACTGACTTTCAACAAAAAGAAACAGATTATTAGAGCCGTATTCATGAACCAAACTTTACAACTTCTTAGAACATTATTACAGTATGCCATCTATAAGACATGTGTCATCAGTTATATATAAAAGTGATTGGTAAATCATCATAAGTAACCTTGGCTGCCATGTTTTATGTCAAGTTTTGTCCTTTCTAGCATTTTTCAGATAGCCTACTATAAAAAAAACTGATACAGTTCTAAAAGCTAGAAGTGAAATCACACATTAGCAAGCTTCCTTCACTGAGTGTTTGTAATTTTTTAACCTAATGGGTGTAAAAGAGTACAAATTTACAATCACAATACCAATTTCTTTAGTTAATGGGTAACAGATTTTCAGTAAAAGTAACAAGAACTATATGATACATAAAACTTACAGGAGGTCCAATCAATCCTCGTTCTCCAGGTGCCCCGACTGCTCCAGGAGGCCCAGGAGGACCTTTGACTCCAGGACGACCTGGTGGACCCTTAACGAAAGGTCAAGAAACATCCATAAATTATATTTGAATATGTTTAAAAATCTATAATTCCACTTAATAACAGACTTGAATAATGTCACTTTTTTATTGCCTAAACAATGTGACATTATTGAAGCCTGTAATTCTACTTAATAATAGACTTGAATAATGTCGCTTTCTTTGTATAGCCTAAACGTTTTGTACTTTAATTTTCTTATACCATTATAATAAACTCTAAAATGACATTTTTTTCACATAGTTAAAGCAGTACAGGCATAATGCACTTAGAACTTAACAAAGCAAAATATTTTTTAAAATATCAATAATTTCTTTGTAGACTCTGACAGCCTCAATCATGATCTGAAATTTATATCTTTCATGATGTGTTGAAAAACAATAAACTTAATATTTAATTACTATATGAATTTCTTTTAGTAAACTTAATATTTCAAATTAAAAAAAAAAAGATTACCTTAAATATTAAGAAAAAACTTTATTACAATGATCCAAGTTATAAATCCAACAATTTCAATTCATAAAGTTAATATGCCTTCTTTTGGTTTCGTATATTAAAAGTCATTAAGTATCTCGACCACAATTATAAAAAAATGGTTACACACTAAAGTGTCGAGTTTGTAGACCTACTAAACCTATCTCTTCATAATTTTTTTTTAATGGAAAGAATGGTCAGAGGTAAGGAAGTTCATTTTCTATTCCCTACCCCCTTTGTTTTATTTCTGATGTTTACTGTTGGGGGTATTTGAATTAATACATGTATGTCAAGTTATGTATTCTGTAATGTATATGTGTGTACATACAGTTAACTTAAACATGTTAAAACAATAACACAGAATATCACATCTTAACTTTTCCTCATCAAATTTTCTTCTAATTTTTGTGCAAAAGAGGAAACATTTAAACATGAAAGTCTTTATAACTAAGTATAAACCTTTTTTTTTAATAACTGAATTTGTGTTTGAATATATGAAAACTACACTCACAGGAGGTCCTTCTTTACCAGCCTCTCCAGGAAGACCTTGTTCTCCTGGAACACCCTAAACATGGAGATGTATAACAGTTGTTATATATAGGAACAGAACCACGCTGTATCCATTTATTATATTCCAGTTAGATTCTTCTAAATATATTAACCACTGATGAGGTATCAAGAAATAGTTATAGTCCTTATAAAGACATTAACCATTACTTATGTATCAAGTAACCATTACAGTTCTTATAGTCATTAATTATTACTTAAGTATCAAGTAACCATTACAGTTCTTATAGTCATTAACCATTACTTAAGTATCAAGTAACCATTACAGTTCTTATAGTCATTAATTATTACTTAAGTATCAAGTAACCATTACAGTTCTTATAGTCATCAACCATTACTTACGTATCAAGTAACCATTACAGTTCTTATAGTCATTAACCATTACTTAAGTATCAAGTAACCATTACAGTTCTTATAGTCATTAACCATTACTTAAGTATCAAGTAACCATTACAGTTCTTATAGTCATTAATTATTACTTAAGTATCAAGTAACCATTACAGTTCTTATAGTCATTAATTATTACTTAAGTATCAAGTAACCATTACAGTTCTTATAGTCATTAACCATTACTTAAGTATCAAGTAACCATTACAGTTCTTATAGTCATTAACCATTAATTAAGTATCAAGTAACCATTACAGTTCTTATAGTCATTAACCATTACTTAAGTATCAAGTAACCATTACAGTTCTTATAGTCATTAATTATTACTTAAGTATCAAGTAACCATTACAGTTCTTATAGTCATTAACCATTACTTAAGTATCAAGTAACCATTACAGTTCTTAGTCATTAACCATTACTTAAGTATCAAGTAACCATTACAGTTCTTATAGTCATTAACCATTACTTAAGTATCAAGTAACCATTACAGTTCTTAGTCATTAACCATTACTTAAGTATCAAGTAACCATTACAGTTCTTATAGTCATTAATTATTACTTAAATATCAAGTAACCATTACAGTTCTTATAGTCATTATTACTTAAGTATCAAGTAACCATTACAGTTCTTATAGTCATTAACCATTACTTAGGTACTGAGTAACTGTTATTCATTAACCATTACTTAGGTACTGAGTAACTGTTATTCATTAACCATTACTTAGGTACTGAGTAACTGTTACAGTTTGTATAGTCATTTTATATATTTAAACACAGTCACTGTGTTAAGTACGGAAATAGAAACAGAAGTATAGATGGGATTCAAAATCACGAGCATAACTAAAAGTGGGATCTAAAAAGTTCTAATAACCTTATTTAATTTTCGAATACTTATTTTACTACACTGATCTCAAGATGGATAAATTATCTCCAAAATCGTGTGTGGTATTTCCTAAAGATCTTTCACATAAATTACAATTTGTTTCATTTAAACTAAGTCTTAAGTTTTATTAAAAAGTTGGTCTCACTCTATTTCTTTTACTAACATTTGTGACACGTCTGGTTTGTAGGATATTCAAGATTTAAAATTTATTTTCAATCAAGTCCAAAAATCATGCTCTGTTTATGAGCAAATATCTATGTTAAAATGAATTTACAGGTTTATCTTTATATGTAAACACTACACTGTTTGTATAAAACTAGAAAAATAACATTAATTACTATTGATTCTTAACAAGAGGTAGGAAGACAGATATAAGGCTTCTATTCTACTCCTGAAGTGATTTTTTTTCTTTTAAAAAACATTTCTAAAATTAAAAATAAGATAACTGAACATACTGGAGTTCCAGGAAGACCTGTATCCCCAGAAGGGCCTGGCTCCCCTGCTGGTCCCTAAATAAATACAAAATAAAAAAATGAGTTATGATGAACAGAAAGTGCAAGATGCCAGACCAATCATACCGTTCAAAAACAGTAAGGTACAGAGTATAAAACCTGCATACTGATTGATGTAGTTAATGGATGCATACTTCTGGTTTATTGTTAAAAAATAAACACAAATAATTAAAAATATCTACTCTATGCACGTGCACAATTTGTTAGCACAGTCTCATCAGAGGAATTCAACATACTTTTCTTAATCTTTGTCAAAACTTACTACTTTCCATATAATTAATTAAAAATTAAAAACATATAATTACAAATATCTACTCTATGCACACGTGCACTATTTTTGTTAAAACTTAGTACTTTCCATGTAATTAATGAAAAATTAAAAACATATAATTAAAAATATTTACTCTGTGCACACGTGCACAATTTGTTAGCACAGTCTCATCAGAGGAATTCAACATACTTTTCTTAATCTTTGTTAAAACTTACTACTTTCCATGTGTTCTTCTCTACTTTTAAGTTTAGTCTGACAAAATTAAATTTCCTTCAATTCCCGGGAATAATCTTGTAAAAACTGTCTTAAACTTAAAATAAACTTAAAACTTAAGAACATTGTTTAGAAGTAAGTAACTATTTATGGTGGTCAAGTATATCCTAGAATCTAGTGCAATGAGTGTGACAAGAAGTTAAAAATACTATTCATAAAAGTATCAAACAGAAAAGTGTTCCAAGTTTACATTTTTATTTTTTAGAAGAATGAAGCAAGAAAGTATGAGCCAATGGTTATAAAGACACTTTCTTTGGTATTGTTTTTAAATATTTTAACACTATAAGAATCCACATATTATACTGGTATTTTATTCAAACATAATTACATCTTGGTAGATTTATGGATACATAATATAAATTTTAGAATTCTAAACAAAGAATTTCAGCAGTCATGTAGAGATAAACAAGAAAGGATGAGCAAAACGTATTTCAGTAATCTGAAGCTTTCTAACTTTACCTGTGGTCCAACTACACCAGGTGGGCCAGGTGGTCCATGAGGCCCAGGTTCTCCCTTCGAAATAAAATAAATTATGTTATTATAAACCTCCTTAGTATGTAAGCTTATTTCTACTGACAACCAAGCTAGTATATGAAAACACTTATAATGCAAAGAAAAGTCTACTATGCATACATATTAATTTATACATTTTACGGCAAGATAACTTGTAGCAAAAATTATGAATGAAACATAAATTACGAATGAAGCATAAATTATGAATGAAACAAATTACGAATGAAGCATAAATTCATCAAAATGAATTCAGTTTTATACACACTTCATAGCATGTTTAGTGATTAAATATTTTTCTTATATTAAGAAGAAAACAAAAATAGCTTTGCTTACTGGAGGTCCTCGTTCTCCAGGTTGTCCTGGAAGTCCATTTTTGCCTGATGGTCCCTGAAAATGGAGAGAAGAGAGGGTTAAGTAAATTGGAAGTCTGAAAACCCATTTTTTGTTCAGTTGTATCATAGATAAAAGATGAATAGATCAATAATACAGTTGTAGATTTAGTTCTGGCATCTATTTTTGCTTTTACAATATTTTAATGTTTTTTATGTTATTAAAATAAATGCCCATAAATATATTAAAATATATTTCATCTTACTGGAGGTCCACGAAGGCCAGCAAAACCTCGTGGTCCTTCTGGACCTTGGGGTCCTCTTTCTCCCTGTATACCTGTTGGCCCGGGTTCTCCTATACTACCCTGAAATAAAGAGAAAAACACACAAAAGTTTTTAACCCATTTTTATATAATGCAATATTAACTCATATTTAAGCTGTATTTGAATAATTTTCTAATAGCCACCAGTGGTGAAGTAACATTTCTTCAGACTTGTACCTCTAGATACCAGGTCTCGATAATTGTGGTGGACAGAGCTCAGGTAGCAAATTGTGTAGCTTTGTAATTAATTACAAACAAACAAGCTTTAATGTTTTAATAAAGATATCAGTATCTTTTTTTAGGTAGTGGCTATATCACAATAAGAAACATACTTGTTTTCTTAGAGACATAATTCTTTCATCTTTAAAACATATATAATTAAAATGAGATTCTAAGCTAAAACCTTCTGACTGACTGCTAACCATAGAACATGATTCAAACAGTGCACATAAAGCTAAAACCTTCTGACTGACTGCTAACCGTATAACGTGATTCAAACAGTGCACATAAAGCTACAACCTTCTGGCCGACTGCTAACCATAAAACATGATTCAAACAGTGCACATAAAGCTAAAACCTTCTGGCCGACTGCTAACTGTAAAACATGATTCAAAGACTACACACATACTTTTTTTTAATTAATATATTAAGTTGTGTTCTCTCTGAATTTGTTGATTTTTAATAAAAAATACATTTATAAATATTAAAACACACAAAAACTTTAAGACTTGTAAAGAACAATATTTATGTGGAACAAATCATATAATTACATTATAATTATACAAGTTTATTTTTTCTATATTTTGCAATAACTCTCTATATGTAACATGTATTCACTAAAAAAAAAGCCTCTCCACGAAGCTGGCACTGTTTAGAATCTTTACTTTCTAAACTGTGTTACCCTATTTATAGTACTGCATACTCCTGCTATAATATAGATAGTATAACAATGCATTAAATAATGTGAAAGCTGATATAATCATTTATGAGTTCAAAATACATTAAGCCTGAACATAGTTACACAATATTAAACAAGACAAAAGAAGTTACTTGTGTACCTTCCCTCCCCGTGGACCCCGCTTTCCTCGGCTGCCTCTTCGGCCTCTGTTTCCCTATACAGAATAAATATGTTTATAGCAAAGATGCTTTCTTTAACAAATTACAGCACAATAAGAGAACATGAGAAAAATAAGTTATAAAATTATTTTCTTCAGACATCAAAGAGATGACTTGATCTTAACTCTATTGTAAATTAACATAAATTTCTTAAGCACGTGTGATATAATTAACTAATAACAAACATTTTGTTAATGATCATGCTTAGAAGATCAATACTATTTATGAGCATTCAAAAATAAATGAGGAAGTACACTCTAAATATGAGACGTTTAACCTTTTGAGCAAGAAACTGAGTAAGTGCTTCATTCAGGACTAATAAATTTATGAAAACAAAGCTATAAAAAGTGAGAGTTATCAACTTTATAGAACAGTTCTATATAAAACTGACAGAAACATAGCAAATCAAATATTCAAAACCAACTTTAGAGATATTTTATAAGACTAGTGTTTAATGTTTAACAGAGTATAAATATTTCACTTAAACTACAACATACTCTAGGTCCTGGTTCTCCTTGTTGTCCTGGTGGACCAAAGAGGCCCTGGAAATGAAATATACAGATAAGTTTAAAAGTATAAACCTGAATCATAATATATACGTGATTCACAAACAAAAATGTCTTTACCAAGAATACGGTGATCCATACTGTAAACTGTAGCTTCATACATACACACACAGATGTCACAAAGAAACAAATTGATATAATTAAATCTGGGTTTCTAAACACAAGCTAGTCAAATTGATTGTATGTATAATTCTACTGATATAAAAGACAAAGAAAGGATAATCTAAACTGCACCTTAAAAAACAAATGCCATTTACCTCAACTTGTACAAACCCACAAAAGAGACTTTTTGGTGATTAACATAACACTAATTGTTAGAAGCTTCTGTCATTCATGGACAAGAAATTGTTTATTACATAATGTTTCATAAAGCAGCGAGTTGATTTTGATTTTTATCAATGAACAGTCTATTACTTGTGATCAAAATAATAATTATGTTGTAACTTTCCATAACAGTAGACAGTATTTTTTATACTTATGGTCAACATGCTTTATACCGATTATATGAAAAGGCAGTTGGTAAATATTTCAAATAAAGAGACTAAACATTAAAAAAAACATTAAGCCATTTTAAATCGATATGAAAAACAATACAAAGATATGAAGAAAAGATTTCAATTTTTGTACTAGGCAGTTAATATTACATGATTAAAATTTCTTAAAGTATTGCAAGCTTAATATACATATTACCATATATCAGTGTCTTAATCAATATGTGTTACATTCAGGTAACAATGAGTTAACATTAAAGCAATGGAATAGTTCTACTAAATAGCAGCAGATTCTGGAAGATATTTATTGTCAAGTATATCCGAATTTCTCTAAATACCAGAGTTCGTATAAAACCAATTAAAAGGCACAACACAATGCAAAGCATAAATAAATATCGTTATTATAATACTAATAGTTCGTACTCAGCATGCAAAAGTCACCTATTCTGAAATGGCAAATGTTATTTCTCTAAAATAACTTCTCTAAAACAGCATACCAGATTCTTTAAATTCAAATTTTCTTGCTTCACAAATAACACTGAATTTCTCTGAGCAACTAGCGCTACCCATGTGACTGGTCGTTCTCATTCAAGCAAAGATGAAGCCATAACTTCTACACATCACCTGACCTACCACTGAACAGGTATTATGTCAAGAAGATGACAAAGGAACAAGGACAAATAGAACAAAAAATACTTAACAGTCTTCCTTACCATGAATTATGTGAAAACTGACAGCATAAAGGGCAACTGACAAACGCTGAATAATATTATATTAAAATAAGAGGGTATGTTTATATGAAAAAAACAATACTTTTTTGCAACTGTAAATTCTAACATTACTTGCACAGAAGCTAGCATCACATCTAATCATAACTGACTAACATCAACAAGTATTTATCACTCTCATAACCACAACAAATGGGGCTAGCATTATAATGTCACACAGCAAGTAATAAAAACTCATAACTGTTAACAGTTGCATTGACCACCAGTAAAAAATCTTATAAATATCACATCAGCATGGAATGATTTAACCTAAAATGTGACTTATATGCTTCAAGCTTCGTCACTGGTTGGGGTTTCCTTAATTATTTCTAGCAAACTAGTAATGAAAACATACTGTATATTAATATAAGAATGAAACTCTGGTTACATGTTTATTGATAAATCTTAAGAGTACAAAAATCTAGCTGGCTAACATTTGAGCCTTACTATTTTACTGATTAACTTATAATACTGTATGACAATTGTGATCTTCAGATTTAAATATACAGTGGGAACTATCTTTCCATTTTATTAACAATTCTCATCATATTAGGTCACCATTTTGTAATTATTCATTTCAACATATTTTAAATTATTGTCTTGTTTTTTCCTGGTCAACAAGATCAAAAGATATCAAACTCTAAAATAAAAGTCACAATTTGATAGTGAAATCAAAAAGGGAAAGAAAAAAGAGTTATTTAAGTTGAATTAATCCATAGTGTAGAATAATAAAAACGTTGCTAAAGTGAAGAATATAAAATATTTAGGCCTTTCATCATGAGTACATCAAAGTGTACATCATTACCTACCAGACTTACATTCAAAACTTAAACTACTTTATTACGATTGTATATAAACAACCTTGACATCAAAACATAGACAACTATATATAGTGTCATTCTGTAGAGTTTATACCTATGCCACTCAATGTTGATCACAACTAGCTCTCACACAAAATACAAAAATTTGACTCCATGTCCCTCATAATCAATGCACACTGACCATCTTTGTGTAGAATAATGAGGAATAACATTCTACATAAGTTTACCAAGTTTCATCATAATATGACCATTTTTCTCTGAGTTATAGGGCATAAATATTGTGAAAATCAGTCTAAATACTATCAGACAGGGATATTTCGTGTTTTCGTGAATTTGCTGTAAAGGTGACCCTTCATAAACTAATCACTTCTAAGTTTGGTCGCAGTTCAAATATATTCCAACTTTCATCAAAGTCAGTTTAGCTGTATGTGAAAAATTTTACTGACAAACATATACAGAGCAGGTGAAAACATAACCTCCATCCACTTTTGGTGGCAAAAGTAGTAAATCAAATTTCAATACAGGTTTCAAGTTCTTAATTTTACAATGAAATAATTTTTAAAGTCCTCATTCTCATCTTAATATAAGAACTGTAACATTTGATCTTGAGGTTTTCCCTCTTTTTTTAATTTATTTACCACCCCTCAGGAAAGTACAGAATTTAACATAAATGTCTCTTTATAATATAGATATTACTCAAACAAAGAATAAGTTTTATAGCCTTCAACCTTATTTGTTTAAGGAGCCACTGAATATAAAATTAGACCTTCCTGCCACACCCACATGTAACATCTTATCTTTCACATATTACTAAAAGCTTTCTCAAATGTTTAATACCATATTATAACCAATAAAAAAACAACAAAGTTATAATTAGTCAAATAACAGATTAGATTATTGTTTCCTGTAGGAAGAGCTGCCTATTTTACCTACAGTTCAAATTTTTTTCATAGAACATTCACATAAAAAAACAGCTAAATTTTTAAAGGTTCTTATACCATAGTTAGAAAGCCAGCAAAATTCTGGTAGTTGTAAGACATCAGTTATTTTGTGCTGTTATTCTGTGTTCTTAAATGCATTATTTAATCAAATAAAAATTATTCAGTGTGGTAATACCATTAGTATGAAAAAGTAGGTTTAAGTTTCATCTGCTGTCAATGGAAAGATAAACGAAATGCACACTGTATTTTTTTTTTTCCATGTGTGTTATTTAATTATTTAATTATCATTATAAAGGTAATTCAGATGTATTGGGTTGAGGAATAATTCGTGAGCGTTTTTTCAAGTTAAAAAATATATTCATAAATGAAATGCTTTCGCAAAATATTTCATGTCATTTGGTAAATAATTTTTTGCTCTAATAGATGGTGTGTTTGATTTTCATATGTCTTTAATTTTTGCTTTCATTTTCAGCTCATTAAATGGACTGTCAAGTGGACAAAATCGAGCATTTTCGACACCATCTACTTTTCGCATTTAATTTATTGCAATTTCGTTTAAAACAATGCATACTATATACCTAGGTATTACATGAAATAAAGTATCATAATAAATGTTTTGGGTGTAATGTGTTCATGCATTGAAGTATTGTATAGTCTTGCATGTAATGCTTGAATGAAATTATTTAAAAACGCTCACGAATTATTCCTCAACCTAATAAAATTAGATATTTATTAGGTTAAATACATATGTAAAAATGGCTCGTTTGGGTTTAGAAAATAATTTACATAGAGGAGCGAACAACGTTTCGACATTCTTTGGTCATTGTCAAGTTCACAAAGAAAGAAAGAGGTAACTGACTGGAAGCTGACCACATATTTGAAACGAGTTGTGTAACTGAGTGTTGGAATGTAGAGGGCGGTGTTAGATGTTTGAATATATAATTTTATATTATTTATTATATTATTTTTGATATAGATATAAAGGTGTTCCTTTGTATTGGTTTATTTTGGGTTTAAGTTGCTGTATAAGTAAGGTTTCTTTAATTTTGTGTTTGTTTATGTTTGTTTCTTTATTTAGTATTTGAGTGTTTTCAATGGTTATGTTGTTTTTATTTGACTTACAGTGTTTGAAAACGAGTGAAAGATACTTTTTATGTTCTTTGAATCTGGTTTTCATTTTTCTACTTGTTTCTCCAATACAGAAGTCGTGGCAGTTATCACATTGTATTTTATAAATAATGTTGGTGTGGTGTTTGTCAGTGTACTTTTTATATGGTACAGACCTCAGTTTTGTGCCTGGTTTTTGAATAAATTTGGTATTAACTGGAATGTCATATTTTGTTACTAGTTTTTGCCAAATGTTGGTTATTTTTCTGCTGATGTCGGGAATATATGGTATACAGCAGTATATGGTTTTGTGATTTTTTGATTCATGAGATATATTTAATTTTGTTGGTTGATTTTGCTTTCTGTCTAGGTGTGTGAGTATAATTTTTTCCACAGTTTTTTGACGAAACTTATTGATGGTAATGAAGTATTGTTTTATTTTGTCTAATTCATCATTAATTTTATCTGGTGAGCATAGTTTTATGGCTGTGTTTATTTGGTTTCTTAGTATGTTGAGTTTTTATTTTGTTTCATGTGCCGAGTCCCAAGGAATGTATAGTCCAGTATGGATGATTTTCGATGGATTTCTGTTTTAAATTGTGTTTCGATTCTTGTAATTTTGAGGTTAAGAAATAATATATGATTGCTTTCTTCCTGTTCACATGTGAAGTTAATGTTGGGATGTATAGAGTTAATGTGATTGAAAAAATTAAGTATGTTTTCTGTAGATCTGAATCCTGCAACTGTGTCATCTACATATCTGTACCAGTATAGTGGTGGATGTAATGCTGTGTTTCAACTTGTGTCATAAAGATATTGGCTAGAACCGGTGATACAGAGTTGCCCATGCTAAGGCCATTTGTTTGTATACAGTTTTGGTTGTTGAACATAAAGTTTGTCTTTATCGTGGTGAATTCTATGAGGGTTGCTAATTGGTTACTGGGAATGTCTATAGTTGGGTTAGGGTCTCAGATATAGAATTCTAAAACTATCTTGCAGGCTTCAATGGTTGGAACTTCTGTAAAGAGGGATATAACATCGAAACTGGCCACTAAGGCTTTATGATTAAGTTGATTTAAATTAGACTCGAAATTAAAAGTCTTTGATGAATGAGCTGGCTGATGTTACATATTTGGAGAATGCCCATGCTATGTATTTACCAAGATTGTAATTAAACGATTCATATGTGGACATTATTGGTCGTAATAGACAATCTGGTTTTGAGGTTTAGGGATGCCGTATATTTGTGGTGTGGGTGAGTCGGTTTTACGTAGGTAGGAATAAAATGTTTGTGAAATTGTGTTGGCTTTTTTCATTTTTAGTAGTTATTTGTTTAGTTGCGTCTCATATGTCTTTGTTGAATTTGTGTGTATTGGTTTAAATTTGTTCGTGTCTGATAGAATGTTTTTCATTTTCTGGATGTATTCATTCATGTTCATTATGACTATAGCGTTACCTTTATCTGCTTTTAGAATTTTTATGTTTTTGTCTTGTTTTAGGTTTTTAATGGAATTAATGTCTCTTTTTGTAAGATTGTTTTTAGCTTTCTCTTTTGTGAAATTATGTTGATGGTTTTGTGAGAAAATTCTTTGAAAAAATCGTTTAAGATGTTGTTTTTAGGTGTTTCTGGAAAATATAAATTTTTAATTTTTCCTGGGAAGTTTGGCTGTTGGATGTCAATAAAATTTCTAAGTTGGTTGTTTTCTTGTTTTTGTTCTCTGTAGAAAGTATCACAAGTCTCCTGGCTAGATCTTCTAAACATGTTTTGATTTCTAAGGTTGGAATGTACCTAGGTGCTATTGTGAAGTTGAGTCCTTTGTTAAATAGATGTATCTTGTCTGTGTTTAATTGTCGGTTGGATCTGTTAATTATGAGGTCAGTCAACAGTTTGTTGTGTTGCCTTTCTGTTGTTTGCATCTTAGTTTTTCTAGTTTTTTGTTGTGGCAGATCTCTTTGTCTCTGTCGTTCTTAGTATTGATTTGGTTTATGTTTCATTGTATAAGTCCGTAAATCTATAGTTTAATGCAGCATGCCAGTTGATGGTCTAGGTTCATTTTTTGTTTTTGTAAGTCATGTAGTTCTTTGTATTTTGTGTTCAACATGGCTTTAAGTAGTTTTTTTCTGTAAATTTTGGATAATGTTTGTGTATTTATTAAATTTTTTTTATAGATTTACCTTTACAAAATTAGGGGTTAGTTGTTCTTTTCTACATTGTTGGATGAAATAGATGTCATTTCTTCTATTGATAATTCTTTGGTTTAAATTTCTTAGTTTCTTAACGATTGTATGTGCATGTACTGTTAATAGTGGCATAAGGTATGCTAGTTCAGACATAATGGTAACAGGTAAGTACAAATACACAAAGACTTACACTTCTCTTACAATCGCCATGATGAAATAACAATCAGTAATGTCGAAAAAACCCACTTGTAGAGAAAAATATATGTAAAACGGCTTGTTTGGGTTGAGAAAATATTTTACGTAGAGGAGCGAACAACGTTTCGACCTTCTTTGGTCATTGTCAGGTGACGATTCATGCAATTCATGCATTATGTAATTCAATGCAGTAACACGAGCTACATATTTGCCAAGTGATTTAAAATTTGTGTGGTGATTCAAAGACAATAAATAGTAAAATTTACGTAGAAACAAATGTATACTGCTTTAGGTTTTAAGCTATTTTGGACAAGCAAATATAGTTCCCTGTTATGATTTTAAATCATTCTTGAAAAATAAAAATGAAAATTTAATGTATACTGTTACAGGTTTTAAGCTATTTAGGATAAACAAATGTAGCTTCCTGTTACAATTTAAAATCATTCTAGGAAAATAAAAAGGAAAACTAAGATTCATTTCATATTTTGTTATCCAACAAACTGTTCAGATTCATGAAGGTTAAGGTAGAGAAAATAACAAACAAAATATAAAACTTCAGTGTAAAAAAAAATTGATACTCAAGAGGTTTTAGACGCTATGTATATGAAATTTGACAATTTTCTGATAAAGAAAATATTTCTGATCTAATGTGAAAGTCACTTGGAGCAGTCAACATTTCAAAATTTTGATTCCAAACATTCACATTCTAAGTAAAAATATGTAATTACAAAATCTGATTTTCAATGCACAAAAGACTTTTAATGTCAACTGAAATCTTACCAAGTTTTGTGAAGATACACAAAACATATTGCATTGGTGGTTACTTTAGGTTTACAGACTTGGTCACTTTGACCAAGAACCAGTTACACCACAGTTTGGTTAATAAACGACAAATAATATCATTGTCATTGTCAACTGATTCTTTCTTCAATTCATTGATTCATCGACTTTTTAAATTCAAACAGAATTTACTAAATGCAAGAAAAAGTATAAGAAACAAAAATTAAAATAACTTGAAACACTTACAATTTCACCCTTTTGTCCTTTGCTTCCTGGTTTTCCTCCAGAGCCTTTCTCACCCTTCAAAGAAAAATAAACATTTAATTAGAAATACTAGTCAGCTCAGAAAATAGTTGTTGTTTTTTCAAATTAACCAGTAGGAACTGAAAACGTTTAAGATTTTGGATTTTAAAACTTATCCTGTCAGTTTTGTTTTTATAAGTTTTACCGTGTTAAAGTTACTTTTACTGAACACGCTTCACTTGTGAAGATGCTATAAAACTAAAGTACAAAAGTATAAAAACAGTGTTATGAAATAAAACTCTATTTAATGTCAAAGACATGACATTTTCTGCAAACTCTGGTTCACACTGTTGTTTTTGTTCCTTAGTTTAGTAGATTTGAGCACAAAGAAGCCTATGTTTACATAAGTGAAAAATGTTAATTGTAAACAAAAATAAAACATGGGTTCACAATGTCCCTTGATTTTATAGTTTCACCATCATTTACAGTTTGAAATGTCTTCACTCAGTCAACAACAGATATAAAATATGTAGTAAAAAACATTATCTACAAATTGGCCAAGTCTACATGATCGATTAAATTTTTAAAGCTATTAAACATACAACCTACATTCATAAAACATTAATAGCAGAAACACTGACCTTAATACCAGGCGAACCGGGGTAACCAGGAAATCCTGGTATTCCCATTTTACCCTGAAAAATATCAAAAAGCTAAATGTAACAACTGAGTCAAATATACTAATTAACAATATATGTTCTAAACCAATCTGCATTTTCAATACAAATCATACTGAATATTTACTACAGTTTTATCAAATTAAACAGAATATATTTCTACAATTAAAACATAAAAAAACAGATAATTTAAAATCAAGCTTATGCTTTCAGTTTTAAGCTGTGTTCTCAAGTTTGATTAAGACTACTCACGAATGATTAGATTTGTAATGAGTATCAAACCAAAACTTACTTTCTCTCCAGGTGGCCCTGGTGGTCCCATTTCTCCTCGGGGACCAGCAATTCCCTGAGTAAAGCAACAGTGCACAGTTAATGAAAAGAAACAAACTGAAGAAAGATAGCTGTATTGTTAATTACTGTTCAACAATTTGCAAAGAATCTATAATTAAACTATTAAGTAATGTTTTAAATTTCAACAGTGGTTTTCATATATTGCAAAATATATTTAAAAAATACAAAACAATGCAAGTTTTACAAAATGGAAAAGCTACTGAGGTAATTTCATTTTTTTTTAATTATTTCAGTGGTACGCCCTAAAAAGTTAAATTATAATTATACATCCTCAGATATTTAGCATTCATTAAATAATTCCATTACTGACAAACAACTTTCAAACCTAAATATAATTACCATATCCCTCCCACAAAAGTAAATATTTTTACCTCTACATTTCTGTGCCCTTTAAATTTACATATTGTTATTTAAAAACATAATTATATGACATCAATAAAGTATTTTCCATGCATATACTTGTTACTCATAAAATAGCATTACTTTTTAACACAACTGTATAAGAACATAAATGATGCAAATTTTACCATAAAAATCCTTTCAAAGCTTTAATACATACTTTGGGGCCTTCAGGACCCTCTATTCCAGGCATTCCATCTGGCCCCTTTAAACCAACATCTCCCTTGTGACCCTGATCTCCTTTCTCTCCACTTGGTCCCTGTGAACCCTGGAATATAAAATATAAAAAATGTTATCCTGTTGCTCATTTAAATAACTCTATTAATCACCTTTCTTAATAAAATTGTTAAGAATTTAATACGTAACAGAAACAAACAGTAAGAAGTTGACAAAACAGTTTAAGTATATGATACCTTGTCTCCTTTCTCTCCCATTAAACCACGGGATCCTTGGTCACCCTGAAAGAAGTTGTAAGCTTTCAAAACTATGATACTAAAGTATATTCTATGGTTAGAAAGAAGTAATTATATTGACACTGTAAATGTTTATATATCTATATGTGACTCAAAAGTTTACACAAGTGTATGAGCTGTACATACTTTCTTTCAGTTGATAAATGCTTAAATAATACAAGTGAAAAAGTGTGAAAATATTTTTGTATTTTTTAAAATTGATTTTTTTACAGTTATGATTAACAGATTAATGACAAAACAAATTATTCTGAATGCTATGCGATATTTATCAGTAAACCAACAATGATTAAAATATTTATCGTGATAATATAATAAATTATAATCACAATATTCCTCTTTTTTTTTTACCTTGACCCCACGTTGACCAGAAAATCCCATTGGGCCTTGAATACCTGGTTGACCCTGTTAATGAAAATGTAACTTTACTTCTTAACTCGTTTTAGCATATAAATGTGATAGCAAATGATTAAACGTGTGTATGTGTGTGTGACTGACAATAAAACAAACTGAAATACCTGACAGTCACCAACTGAGTGCTAATAAGTTTTTGGAAAATAAAGAATAAGAAATTATTTTACATTTTTATTAAAATATATCTGAAAATGGTAAATTATCAATCAAATTTGGTTCAAAAATCTTTTTTTCTCAGAGGCTGATTTCGAAATAGTAAAAATTATCAAAAATATTCAAAATTTATAGATACAAAAGTGTCTCAAGTCATTTTTAACAACTGCATTTAGCACGAAAAATGCTTCTCCAAAATAACTTTTTATATTTATCCAAACTGATCTCACATTAGAAAGTTTGCTATTTACAAATACTTGTAAAAAAATTATTTTTAAAAGACATAAATAATGAGAAATACTTATGTTATTAACTTCTACTACCAAAATTATTAATAATTAAACATCAGTTTCAGTTTAACCCTTAAAATAAACAGTCAAATATACAAATTTTTACCTAGCCTCTACGTATATTTCACGGTGATTCGACACAAACCATACTGTTGTAAAAAAAGCAGGTGATGTACTAATAATTAGATCTAATTAGAAACTGTAAAAACAACTACTTACTCTATCTCCCTTAGCTCCATTATTTCCAGGATTCCCAGGGTGACCCTACAGGTTATATTTATAATTTATAATATAACTTTCAATTCATTACTATACTTTCAGTCTTTAATAGTATGTTTCACATAAGGAATCAAAAGTTTAGATTTGGTTCACAATAAATAAAAAAAATTCACTAATCCACTTAATGAATACGATATCCTAGTATGTGATATGAATATTTCGACTAACCTTTATTCCTTTAACAAAACAGACGACTTTAGCTAACAGTTACTGATATTAAAACTGAGAATTAGCAATACCTTTATCGCTACCCGTAAAATGTAATGAAATACTTTAATACAGCTTATTCATTTTAGTTTGGTATTACGTAAACATAACGAGCTACAGCAAATATATGTAATAACATTAATATCTCTGTGCATAAACATATGCTGTTAGGGTTCACTCATGGTTTGCACATAAAAACACAGCAAAAATTTATAATATGAAACAGGTTGTAACAATTAAAACAAGTGTACCTGCATGCTTCAAAAGAAAATTATTATTAATCTAAACACTTATCTGTACATTCAGTGTAAAGTAAATTTTAACTTACAGGAAGTCCATCTGCTCCTGGAAGTCCAGGAAGTCCAGGCTTACCCCTTGGACCCTAATAATTCACACAAAAAAGTATCTTATGATTTCATCAATACAAAAAACAAAAGAATGCAAAAAGTTAATTACAAATATTTTAAAAGGTAAGCATACACAGCAGTGTAACAGTCCAGAACTAAAATACTTCAATATCTGTATTGGGTTAAAAAGTAACTCAACAGAGAATATATTAGACAATGGAATATGAACACGAACTGCTAGTTGTGATAAACCAACTTAGAAAATTGAACTATGGTTAATCATATCTTGGCTAATGAAGAAATCAGTTTCAAGAAAAAAAACAATTAATCTAATGTATATGTAAAAAGGCCTTGTTCGGGTTGAGAAAATAGAAGAGTGAAGAATTATATATTCAAACATCTAAGCCCGCCCTCTACATTCCGACACTCAGTTACACCCCTTTCAAACATGTGGTCAGCTTCCAGTCAGTTACCTCTCTCTTTCTTTGTGAACCTGACAATGACCGAAAATGGTCGAAACGTTGTTCACTCCTTTACGTAAAAAATTTTCTCAACCCAAACGAGCCGTTTTTACATATATATTTCTCTACAAGTGGGTTTTCTCAACATCACTGAATTAATCTAATGAGCTTAAATATGTCCTACTTGTAATAACAGAGATTAATTAACTTACAACAAACCTCCTACCATTACAAAAAATAAAACAAATTAAATATTTAATACCAATTAAATTTTAAATGTAACAACAATGATAACATCTTAAAATCTTTCTAATGACACGCATATATTTATCATCTTAAAGTGTACAAGAAATTCATTACTTAGTTATATTAATCATGTATTATACAAAACAAAAATAATTACTTTGAAACATCTGACTACAATACTGACCAATCAAATTAATGTTCCTATACTACAATATAGTGGTTCCTCAGTTCTCAAACGACTCACTTCTCAAACAATTCAGTTTTCGAACCTATTGTTTGAGAAACAAATGTCTATGTTGTTGAACATAAAACTCAGTTCCCGAACCAAGCTGTTATGGCCCGAACCCCCGAAATAACCTCGAGCGACCCTTCAACCATTTTCAGCCCACACCAAGTTTGTCCAAAACATTTTACCCACACCTATCACTCAGTCCACACCACCTCTAAAATCTGCTGTGAACGTTCTCGTTTTTCTTTTTGTTCTTTTTTATTGTTTTTCTAAATATTCTGCTTAAATAAGCCACCATGGGGTCAAAGAAGGATAATGAAAGCAGCAAACCAAAAAGGAAAGTTGTTAGAGCCACAAGAGAGGTGAAAAAATTCTCATAGCGAAGTATGAGAGTGGTGTTCTCATGTCTGACCTTGTTACACAGTTTGGTATGGTGAAGTCTACTGAAAAATAAAGAGGTCATCATAGGAGCTGATGTTGCAAAAGGAGTGACAGTGCTTACGAAACAAAGATCACAAACAATGGAAGAGGTAGAAAAACTGTTGTTGATTTGGATAAATGAAAAACAGTTAGCTGGTGATAGCATTTCTGAGAAAGCAAAGCAGTTGCATGCTGACTACCTGAAAAACATCCATGGAATGCGTGCTGATACAAGTGATGCCTTTAAGGCTAGTTGGGGTGGTTTGAAAAATTTAGGAAGAGAAGTGGTATACATAGTGTGGTGAGACATGGGGAGGGTGCCACTTCTAACAAAGACGCTGCTGATAAATTTGTTAGGGAATTTAAGGACTGTGTAGAAGCTGAGGGTTTTATTCCCCAACAAGTGTTCAACTGCGATGAGACAGGCCTCTTTTGGAAGAAAATGCCAAAGAGGACCTACATCACCAAGGAGGATAAGTCACTGCTAGGACACAAGCCAATGAAGGACAGGCTAACTCTATTGTTATGTAGTAATGCAAGTGGGAACTTAAAACTTAAGCCTTTGCTTGTGTACCATTCTGAGAGCCCGAGGGTTTTTAAGAAAAATAATGTCCTGAAAAGTGAACTAAATGTCATGTGGAGGGCTAATAGTAAAGCATGGTTAACCAGGCAATTTTTTTATGGAGTGGGTCCATGAAGTGTTTGCCCCAAGTGTAAAGAATTACTTCATGGAAAAACAGTTGCCACTCAAGGCCCTTCTTGGGATGGACAATGCACATGCTCACCCACCAGGCTTAGAGGACGGGTTGGTGGAGGAGTACATTTTCATTACGATGAAGCTCTTGCCCCTAACACAACTCCTCTCATTCAGCCCATGGACCAGCAGGTCATATCAAATTTAAGAAACTCTACACCAAAGCACTGTTTCAAAGATGCTTTGAAGTGACCTCTGGCACAGGGTTAATCTCCAGAGAGTTCTGAAAAAATCACTTTAATATCCTCCATTGCTTGAGGATCATAGACAAAGCCTGGAGGGAAGTGTCTTTGAGGACCATGAACTCAGCCTGGAAGAAATTGTGGCCAGACTCAGTAGCAGATAGAGACTTTGAAGGCTTTGAGGCTGAGCCTGTTGTCGAGGATATTGTCTCACTAGACAAGTGTATGGGCTTGAATGTGAGTGGTGATGATGTGGAGGAGTTGGTGGAATATCACAACACTGAGTTCACCACGGAAGAACTCCAAGACCTTCAGAAGGAGCAGCAACAGAAGGCAACTGAGGAAGTGTCTTCAGATAAGGAGGAGGGAAGGGAGGATGTTCCTAGTTTACTAATCAAGGAAATGTGTGAAAAATGGGGAGAGTTACAAAGTTTTGTGGAAATTTTTCACCCTGACAAAGCTGTAGCAAACTGTAGCATAAACCTTTTCAATGGCAATACCATATCTTACTTCAGAAACATTTTACAATGCAGGCAGAAACAAACCTTATTAGACAAGTTTTTAGTGAGAAATAGGTCCAGTGAGTCTCAAGCAGGTTGTAGCAGTGCAAAGAGACAGAAAAGATAAGGAACCACCGAAGGAGAGTTACCTGACATTTTTATGGAAGGTGACTCCCCTTCCAAACAATAATAACCCTCTAACTCTCCATGTCCCTCACCACCTTTCGCTTACACCATCAGCTCTCCTCAAGCACAAGTGCAGTTAAATTTTCATTTATCGTTTTTTTTGTTGTGTTTATAGTTTTTGTGGTTGACATGTAAGTATTATTATACAGGTATAAATAAGCAATATTTTTACTTAAAATGCTTCATAATGCATAATGTTTGGAGGTCTGTAACGGATTAACTTAATTTACAGTATTTCTTATGAGAAAAATTGATTCGGTTTTCGAACAGCCTTCTGAAACGGATCAAGTTTGAGAACCGAGGTGCCACTGTAATGTGTTTCTACTTATATAAGAAATGTGTCAATTAATAATTATCCCAACAAAATTTAAACTGTCTCCAACAAAACGTTAAACACTGAAAACAAATCAAGCTTAAACATTACTTACTGAAAGACCCTGTGGACCTAGGGGTCCTTGTGGTCCTGGTGGGCCCTAGGAAAAACACATTTAATACAATTATTATCCATATACAGAGAAGTAACTTCTTTCTGATGTTTGAATATAATTCCAAAACAGATTACTACAACTAAACTTTGAGGACACATTTTTACTACTTTGATACAAAAGTAATAATGCTCAACATGAAAATACTGCTGGTTTGAGTCGAAATATTATTTTAGTGTGTTATTACTGCTAATCAAATGTAGATTACAGTTCAGTCTCCCTTTGCTTGAGAATTTTCTACGTATCTAATGACGTAAAATTATCAAATCTCCTAGTCACTTTGACATTTCATTCATACATTACTCTCATTAAACTGAAAGACACAAAGAAACTTCTATGTTGCTGATAAGAATAATCCATCAAACCACACAATAATGCATAAAACCTACAAAACAATGCATCAAACTAAACAATGAATCAAATCACACAATAATTCATAAACCTACAAACTAATGCACCAATCTAAACAATGAATCAATTCACACAATAATGCATAAAACCTACAAAACAATGCATCAAACTAAACAATGAATCAAACCACACAATAATTCATAAACCTGCAAACTAATGCACCAAACTAAACAAATTAAATCACACAATAATGCATAAACGTAGAAAATAATGCATCAAATTATACAATGCTATAAATCATGCAATAATGTATGAAACTATACAATAATAAATCAAAGAACACAATAATGTCTCAACTTACACAAAAGTGACTATGACCCGGTGTTTGCTGGCAAGTATTGTTAACTTGATTAATTATACTTGCTTTAAATGTTTTATCTGTTAGAATTAACTATTTATTTATGTACAAACATACTTTACCTGCAAAACAATCAGAGACAACCATGTTTTATAACTTGTTTTCTACAATGTTTACAGCTAAACATATTTCAAAATATGTGAATTATTTCAACTGATGCCACACAGTATTGTAATATGGTTTAAAAAAGCTAATATTACAGCGTATTATTACTGTTGATATGACAACAGATAATTACAATGTATTATGGTTCCAGTAGTTTAGTGTAACTTTTAGCCAGTAGACCATTATACTTTGAATGAATTTGCATAAACTTATAATAATGAACAGGAAGAGAAACTACCATTGGTCCAGGTGATCCTGTACTTCCAGGTTGACCTGGCTGACCAGGTGGACCCTTGAAGCAAGAAAGAAAAAAAAAAGAGTAATATAAAACATTTTACACAACATTTCACACATGGTTAGCATATAACAATAACAGCTTACGTAAAAGTAACATGCTTTTCTATCTCAAGCACTAGTATTAAAAATATTATATTAGAAATGCAAAACCACAGTTAAGAAGTAGATAAATATTTATCTGAAAAATAACACTATTATATTTAAATTAATTAATTTAATATTAACACTATTATATTTAAATTAATTAATATTTAATTTTCATACCTCCTTTCCTTTTGGCCCAACTGGTCCTTCTGACCCTGGAATGCCCTAAAAAAAGTGTAATAGTTACAACAGTTAGTGAGCGGTTAATTCTTTCACAACCCACACACCTACAATACCTTTAATACATAACCAAGTACCATCCATGTTAACACACACACGCAATTAATGTTCACCTTATATTTTGTTGGATAAAAAATGATGACAACTAGGTATTAAGCTAGTACGTCTGTCTGTAATTGTCACAGATATAATCAAAGAAATTAAAGTTAAAATCTAAAATATTCAATTTTCCTAACATCACAACTGTCTACTCACAGGAGGTCCTGAAAGACCAGGAAACCCTCTTGGACCAGGGAATCCTCTTGGACCCTAGAGAAAAAGAGAAAACTACAATGTCCAGTTTCCAGCCTTTAGTGAAAGCAAACTTGAAATACAGTAAATAATTCTGTCATATTACATTATTTGGAAATAATACCGTGTATAAGTGGTAAATATTATTATTAACTGTTCATTTATATTGATTTAAAATCTGATAAATTTTTACATGCAAAAAAACAAGTAGTAAAAAGAAATGAATTTACAGAATGATAGATGACAGATCATTCAAAAAACAACCAACAACAGTGAAACGTTACACATAAAAACTTGTGTAAAAATGTAATGTAAAACAGTAATCCATTCATCCATATGGCTTACATTCTATTGTCCAATTATCCATTTAGACATTGCAGTTCATTAAAAGGGAAGCTCACCAAACACTGAAGATCAGTATGTTATTTAATGTGCATTTCTGATGCCTGTACGTGAAATTCAGATACACAGACCTTATTTACTGGCTGATTTTAATAGGAGAATTACGAATGTTCATGTATACTGCACTTTTTGACATTTGTACAGATTATGTTAAATCACTGCTTACATACAAAGGGTTTCAACACACAAACAAAAGAAATAAAAATGCATATATCTGTATTAATAAATAAATAAATATTTACACTTGGAAAGCATTATTCAATTAAATTTTATATTATTTTGTAAAATAAGTCAATAATTGAGAAAAGAAATACAAGATTAACAAAGTCACTCATAAACCATTTTTATGTAATATAATAGGCCTACATAATATTTCAAGACTTCCATTTAAACATACCATCTCTCCCGGAATTCCAGGTAACCCTTGTTGCCCTTCGTCTCCCTAGATAAAACAACTCTTTAAGTAAATACTTTTAAAAACAGATCTTTTAAGAAGCTCATTAAAAACGTTTTTCAAGTCCTCTTCTTGTAAAATAAATAAACTTTTTTTTCCCTAAAATGTATAAAAGTAGTCTTTGAAAAATCTAATTACCAAAGAAAGCCAGTAACAACAGTATAATTAATAGTTTGCACATTCATAAGTAAGTCTCCCACATGAAGAAACAGGATAAATCAAATAATAGTTTACACATTCATAAGTAAGTCTCCCACGTGAAGGAACAGGATAAATCAAATAATAGTTTACACATTCATAAGTAAGTCTCCCACGTGAAGGAACAGGATAAATCAAATAATAGTTTACACATTCATAAGTAAGTCTCCCACGTGAAGGAATAGAATAGGATAAATCAAAGAAACAGTAAATAATACATCATTTAATAACTTAACAAACTGTGTGCATTTCATCTTAAGCACAAAAGTAACAAATATGGCAAAATCACATGGTGACAACAAAGTCAGCAGCTGTCATGTCGTTCTAAAAATTAACTACTCAAGATGTTTACTTGATTAAAACTTTACCAAACTGAATAAGAGTCGTATTTTGTACACATTTCTCTGTCAAAAAAACAACATTGTACAAATGAGGCTGAAACACGTAGAAAGAATTCTTTGTTTTCTGCAATAATAAATAAACTGATTTAATATCAAAATATGAAAGAAACTTATGGAAGAGCTTGATAATTAATTTATTATCAAATTCCACTAATCACAAGTGAAACAAAGGAGTTTCAGTCATATCTGTATAAGTAATGTTTACACAAAATGTCTTCATTGAACTTTTGTACAAGGAGTTGGTGGCAACAAACTCATTTTTAACAACTCAAAAGAAGTATAACAAATAGTTCTAGATGTTATGTTCTATACACAATGTCATAAAACTGTTTAACAGTCACCGAATGACTTATTATTTATTATGGATTTTTTTAACATATATATATATATATATATATAGCCCTTCCATATACAGTTTTTACTTGTTTCTGAATCATACTTAATACATTTATCTTTTACACTTGTTAGTGTCACAAAATATTTCTGAACAGCTATGTACTTGCTTATTCCACAACCATACCTTCCTGAAAAATCAATGTTTACCATACTCAAGTAAATATAATAAAGGCTTCAGTTTTATTTTCATATTTATTAAAAGCACAGAAACATTTTGTTCAGTCAGCAGTTTTGTAACAACCAAAATACCTGTGGACCTTCATGTCCAGGAAGACCAGCTTCACCAGGAGATCCAGGAAAACCCTAATGTGAAAGAAAACATAAGAGCTGATACTAACATTTATTACAGAAGCATTAAACTACAATATTGACTGAAGCAATAATAAAAGACAGTTAATTAACTGGACAACAACACGTTTATTATTCAGTCTTTTTACATTTATTGAATACTTCATCCAAGTACTCTACTTTAGAACAAAACTAGAGTCAAGATCTAAGTAAGTACACATAGTTGTGATCCTTTTACTCAAAACTAAAAGGTTCATAAATGTTATGTGCAAAGCAGAAAAAACATGTCTTCAGGTTAATGGTATTTATTAGCCAAGCACAATCAAATAAAATTTCACAAATATATCAAGTGTTAGAAAATATATGTACATAACACTGCAATATTAATTTTAACATAAAGTTCTGTATTTCACCAATATACATCAGGTGTTAGGAAATATATGTGTTATATTGCACTGAAATATTAATTTTAACATAAGGTTGTGTAATATTATTATTGTAATGTATTTATAACACCAAATATTCTAGAAATCATCAGCATTAAGTAGGTTTGGTAACACTTATTATAAGGGAGACAAGAGTTTGTTTGACTTAACTAGGTGTTAAGAATTTGGATAAGTGTTTAGTAAAATCTAGGCTTAACTCAGATTTCACTTTTATTTCCATTAAGTTTGTTGAGGTTACTTTGAAGTTTAGGTTCCTCCAGGTTTCAATTTTGTACTCTTAGTTTAACTTAGAAGAAAAGAAAGTTATTTATGAACTGGTAATAAACACAATTAAGATTTTTCTCCCATCTCTTATTGGTTCAATACTTATTTATGAGAAACGCTTGCCCACTTGTGTTTCATACTGCATTTAGTTTTATCTTTTGTAATAATAAACCTGTAACCAGTGTACTCACTTCCCCTCTCTCTCTTCTGTGTTCAATAAACATGGTTCAACTTTAGGGACAAGCACATCAATAAAGCTCTGTATTCTTTAGCATCGCAGTTAGCTAGCCCAAACTAACACTCCGAGGCAAACATGCAAGATGTGAAATACCCAAATAATAAGCAAAACAAAACCTTATTCTGTAGATGTAACACATTTCCTTCCTTGTTACATATCAATGGTATTAAGTATCCAATGGCCAAAATAAACTAATTTTACACATCGAACTGTAAGTTCAATTCATGTGTAACTTTTACTTTTTACAAATCAAATTCACTTCATACCACGTGGTGACGAACAGCTCACTTGAAGTAAAATGTATCTCGGGATGGCTGGTATGGGTATTAACACTTTTACCAAAATAAAATAGAGAACAATGTTTTAACCTTCTTAGCTTACCCTTTCTCCTTTTCCCCTGGTAGACCAGGAAGTCCAGGAAGGCCTCTGTCTCCCTACAGTAAGAAATCAGAGCATACATGAAGCACTATTCTAACAACAGTACAAACATAAACTAAATAAGAAATTTATATTAACACTTTACACATACATTTTAAATGAAATGTAAGTGCCATAAATGGTATCACATATTAAAAATAAGTACCTAAATATGTGACTGTAGTGTGACAAAAATACATGATAAATGGTGCTCAAAAATCCTTTTTTAAATTAAAAGTTTAGTATAATACAGTTATTCAAACATTATCTAATATAAACATACACATACGTACGTGATGTTAGAAAAAAACGTAGGTTCAAGAAGTCTTGACAGAAATATATAAAAACCCTATAACCTGAGTGCTTTCTAAAGGTGGACTTTTCTTCTTCAAATTATTCCCTGAAGAATAAAGGCCCACCTTTCAAATGTACTTAAGTTATAGGGTTTTACGCAGTTCTATACAAGCATGTATATAGTTTAAGATGTGTTAGTTTGTTTATAGATGAAGAACTGTGAAGTCTTCTTTCAAATTCTCTCTAACACCCATTACTAAATCCCTAGAATCTTCTGAAATTTACAACTAGTTTTTTAAAACTACTTCCAGATTATTAGCATCAATCACACACTTGGTTTAATGAATCTAAGCTGAAGATTTATGATAACAAAATAACTGAAACTGAAAAAAACACTCTCCTAAATGTATGTGCATGCTTTAATCAACTAAGTTACTAGTAATTCACTGATTTTACAATAATCACAAACTGATATTCCAAACACTACAAACTTAAAAATAAAATGTATCTCATGAAATAATGGTGGCTTTCTAACAGCAACTTTGCACCTGAAATTGTTGAGAAGCAACACAATATAAACACACATATAACAAAAGCTAGTTAATTCTGCTTACAGAACACAACACTTTTATTTCAGTAAACATCTTGAATTATGAAGAAACTTAAGCGTAAATGTTAAACAAAAACTGAAATGGAATTTTTTAGAACTAAAAATAACCTCACAAATGAATAAGAAAACCTTATTAAAAATATACATGTATATATTTTCAGTACAACAAATGAAATACAACTTGATTTCTAATCCTAATATAAAAATAGTTATTAGTTACATTATGTAAGATTCTACATGTTTTTCACTAGAGTCCCACAGTGAATGGTATTAGACACTCAACTGTTTCAAGACTCACAGTGAGATTTTCAAGGGTCCCATAGTTATAATTTGATAAATTAAAAAGGAAAAGGAAAACACTTCAGTGCCAGTGCAAAACTATTTCCAATGTACATTACATAATCGTGGAGAAAATCATGTTAAACGAAAAACGTTTTCAAAAAACATAAAATTATCTTCTACTGTTAAAGTATCATTACTTCAAACTGACAACTCACGATTTGTTTTGATCCATTTAATGTATTGTTTACAAACAAATTATTGTGAGAACTTGCTTGTGCACCATCTACTAAACTTTGATATATTACAAATTATTTTTAAGCAGAAAATAAAAAAACCTTGAAGATTTTAAAATTAAAACTACTTGTGGTCATTTATCTCTAAAACACATACATTACTCAAGGAATATGAAAACACTGTAATATAACATAGACAACTTTATGTTGCATTTGAAGGATAATATTTAACTGTATATGAGATCGAGAAATTTCACTGACCTCATAACCACCATAAAAAATTAAGATGAGATCGAGAAATTTCACTTACCTCATAACCACCACAAAAAATTAAATGAGATCGAGAAATTTCACTTACCTCATAACCACCATAAAAAATTATGATGAGATCGAGAAATTTCACTTACCTCATAACCACCATAAAAAATTATGATGAGATCGAGAAATTTCACTTACCTCATAACCACCATAAAAAATTAAGATGAGATCGAGAAATTTCACTTACCTCATAACCACCATAAAAAATTAAGATGAGATCGAGAAATTTCACTTACCTCATAACCACCATAAAAAATTAAGATGAGATCGAGAAATTTCACTTACCTCATAACCACCATAAAAAATTAAGATGAGATCGAGAAATTTCACTGACCTCATAACCACCATAAAAAATTAAGATGAGATCGAGAAATTTCACTGACCTCATAACCACCATAAAAAATTAAGATGAGATCGAGAAATTTCACTGACCTCATAACCACCATAAAAAAATTAAGATAAGATCGAGAAATTTCACTGACCTCATAACCACCATAAAAAATTAAGATGAGTTGAAGAAATTTCACTGACCTCATAACCACCATAAAAATTTAAAATGAGATCGAGAAATTTCACTGGCCTCATAACCACCATAAAAAATTAAGATGAGATCGAGAAATTTCACTGACCTCATAACCACCATAAAAAATTATGATGAGATCGAGAAATTTCACTGACCTCATAACCACCATAAAAATTTAAGATGAGATCGAGAAATTTCACTGACCTCATAACCACCATAAAAAATTAAGATGAGATGAAGAAATTTCACTTACCTCATAACCACCATAAAAATTAAGATGAGATCGAGAAATTTCACTGACCTCATTACCACCATAAAAAATTATGATGAGTTCGAGAAATTTCACTGACCTCATAACCACCATAAAAAAAATTAAGATGAGATCGAGAAATTTCACTGACCTCATAACCACCATAAAAATTTATGATGAGATCGAGAAATTTCACTTACCTCATGACCACCATAAAAAATTAAGATGAGATCGAGAAATTTCACTGACCTCATAACCACCATGAAAAATTAAGATGAGTTCAAGTAATTTCACTGACTCCATAACCATCATAAAAAATCAAGATGAGATCGAGAAATTTCACTGACCCCATAACCACCATAAAAAATTAAGATGAGATCGAGAAATTTCACTGACCTCATAACCACCATAAAAATTTAAGATGAGATCGAGAAATTTCACTGACCTCATAACCACCATAAAAAATTAAGATGAGATCGAGAAATTTCACTTACCTCATGACCACCATAAAAAATTAAGATGAGATCGAGAAATTTCACTGACCTCATAACCACCATGAAAAATTAAGATGAGATCGAGAAATTTCACTTACCTCATAACCACCATAAAAATTATGAGATCGAGAAATTTCACTGACATCATAACCACCATAAAAAATTAAGATGAGATCGAGAAATTTCACTTACCTCATAACCACCATAAAAGTACCATTTTGTACTTTGGTAAATAAAAAATTAGAGAAAAGGAAATATATAGATAACAAATGTCACAATTCTCATACCAGATACTGAAATATTTTAAAATTATTTTCTTATGAAACTACGAACTTAAAATTTAAATAATACCAAACTCTCATTTGTCATCTACATTCTGATGTTGAGTGTATTTATTCTTATAATAAAGAAATTAACTTTTGAATCTGTGAAAGGTTGTAATATTTTGACCCAAGGTGAATGGGTTAATCATATGGTACTTTCACATTGCTTCATTTTCATGCAATTTATCCTAATTGACAAACCCTGTTAGAAGCTGATGGTCGACAGCTTTGTTTAGACTGTTTGCCGTTTATTTCATTATAGTACAAAGTTCTAAACAAATTATTTCTGCTTGCCTTGCACGTGAGGCATTTTGTAGTACCTATTGAGCAACTGGGATGGTCAAATCTCATGCACCCTGAAAAATTCTTGTGATACAGGACCTAGAAGTTTGGGTTACACAGAACCCTGTTGTATAATGCTGTTATTTGTTGTTAACACACAACACATTTTATTCAATAAAATCTTCATTTTCTGGTGCATTCAACAAGAATTACAGTTTGAGAAATACAACAAAGTAGCTGATAAAACATCAATATATTAAAATCTAGTAAAACCCTGACCTTTCTTCCAATGTGTCCTGTCCTTCCTCTTTCTCCACCCTTACCAGCTTGACCCTAAAAATAACACACAAGTTTCAGTTTTTGTATCATATTTTAATGAACATCACAGAATTTCACTTTTACATTTACAGTTGAACAAGAAGTTTTTTGTTTGTTCTTTGTCATTAACCCTACAGCTGTGCTGTTTAATACACATCCATGCATTGTCCACAAATGATGTCTTCTAGTTCATGATAAAAGCTTTCCTAAAATTCTCTAAAACTACAAATGGAAATGGGAATGATTTGTCAGTTGATAATGTTCATAACTGGAAATACTTATGAAACGTTTCTGAAAAAAAAAAGTAAATTAATATAAATACTTAAATAAAATAAAATAATTTTACTCTTTAAAGCCATCGTATAAACAATTGGTCATAACAAAATCTTATATTTCAAAAACACATGGACACAACAAAACATTACAGGTAAATACCTGCTACCATATTTACAGTATTGAGAATATAAAACCAAAAGTTACTAACTAATAACAAGCAAAGAAAGAAAACTACTTTACAAGTAATTCAATCTAATGACCTTCTATTGCTAAAGTTTACACATTAAAGTTTCTATTTCTAAATTTTTCTTGTACAAATATTTAAATCCTATATGTTTCAATTTCCTGTGTTCTCTTTTGAGTTCACAAATTCATTAATCAATTAACATGAAATGTCATTTAATAAATAATACCATAATGTCTCCTTCAAACGATTTTATTTTGTTACTTTTACTTTTAGATTAACCATTAACTATTATGTGTCAAATAAAAATCAAAATATTTTGGTATTACTGTCTCCCTGTAGCACCTTTTGTGTAATAAAATAATTCCTAGCATATGTTTGGTAAAGTTAGGTTTTAATACATCTTTGGATCAAACTTTGTTCAACAATACAAAATGAAAACAATATTAAATGTTTTGTTTCCCTGCGTCACATACATGAAATATACTCTTCAAAAAAAGAAACGCAAAAGGCAAAATTTGAGACATATTGTTAACAAGTTTATTCCGGGTAGTTCTGTATGACATGTGTGAAACTTTGCACATTCACTGCTGAATATCCAAAGGCGAAGTCCACGCTCACTAGTTGAAGTTTAACATCACTCAACGTCAATAACGAGTATGCCCCCCTTGAGCATCAATAACTGCTTGGCATCTCCTGCCCATGGAAGCGATGAGATGATGGATCACATCCTGTGGAATGGCTGTCCACTTGGCCTGCAAAGCTGCTGCGGTTGAGGTTGTCGCCGTCACAGCCGTCCGTGCAACTCGTCCCAAAGATGTTCGATGGGGTTTAAATCTGGTGATCTGGAGGGCCAGGGAAGAACGTTGACGTTGTGGTGTCTCAAGAAGACAGTGGTGAGTCGGTCTGTGTGAGGACAGGCGTTGTCATGTTGAAAAACGTTGTTGACGTTCACCATGATGGGTTGCACATGGGGCCTAAGAATGTCGTCGACGGTTGCGTACGGTCTGATTGGAAATCCTACACAGCCCTGGTATGGTTGAGGCACTAGACGTCGCAGTGGTGGTCCTATCCCGAAGGTGACGTAACCGGATGTAGCGATCTTGTGCGGGCATGGTCACACGAGGTCTACCAGATCGTGGACGGTCACAAGTTGATCCATGTTGTTGGTGACGATTCCATAGCCTTGTGATGGTGCTTGGGTGAACATTCAAAGCTCTGGCAACATCTGATCGAGATTCCCCTGCTTCCATCGACCAATGGCGTTGTTGCGTTGTGCTTTAGTCAGTCTTGGCGTAACTGTATTGCATGTCGGTGGCTTAACACTGAGCTATGGAAACCGAGAACCTGTCACTTTTATAGGGATTTTGCACATGTTGAACTTGCAGAACATGCAGATCTCTCAAACAAATTTATTGGACACAAATGCGTTTTGGCGAAAAATCCGATGTTTTCTTCCGTTTTCAAAGTGCACAACTTTTATTGTCATTTTGGTCTGACAATCAGTGCCTTAACACATGTAATATCACATACTCTAAGCTTGTAACGTTATTACATATATTTCTCTTTAAAATAACAAAAATACCCCTTTTGCGTTTCTTTTTTTGAAAAGTATATTAGGAATCCTTGAACTGTGTCTTCCCAAAACACTTAATAACTTGGAGATTACATATTGATGTAAACAACCTTACTCTTACATTAAAGCAATTGCACAAACAAAACAATTATGGAACTAACAATATTTTTTACAGGACATATACACCACCATTCAGCTATCTTTCACACTTAGGAAACTCAAAACCCATAAATGAAGTTTAAAACACTAGGTATCATTACAATTCAAAAATAATAAACAAAAATTAGTAAAATGTAACAAGTTCAAAATAGAACATTTATTACCCTTCAAAAATAATAAAATTAGTAAAATGTAACAAGTTCAAAATAGAACATTTATTACCCTTCAAAATAATAAAATTAGTAAAATGTAACAAGTTCAAAATAGAACATTTATTACCCTTCAAAATAATAAAAATTAGTAAAATGTAACAAGTTCAAAATAGAACATTTATTACCCTTCTACCAACTCGTCCTGGAAAACCCATCATTCCACGAAGACCTCTGGGACCCTAGAAATATGTACATACGACAATGTAAACTTTCGTCATTTCATTTAATTCTAGTTTAACTACCAACAATATAATTTTTTATGCAATAAACATTAAAGAGTTGCTACTTCAAATTTTCAACTTGTGAATGATATTACTATTTCATAGATATAATTTAACCCTTATTACGGGTTGCGTGGACTCCAACTGAATTGTATCCACGGAAGTATTTATATCCATAAAAAAAATTATATTCTGACTTTTTTACATAATGTAAGCATATGTTTACAAACATTTGCAGGTTATTAGTAAACATCACAAGTCGTTTGTACAAGAAATATCAGATTTTTGAATTAAGTATTAAGATATTTTAATTAAAGATTTTCTCTTAGCATGTTTTATTTCAGAATGTTATCTGTCCAATACGTAGAGTAATTTATCATTTTAAGATTAAAAATACTTTTATTCATCAGAAAAGTTTAAAAATATCACATACAAAATATTTATAGCCTCCATATAATTATCAAATGCTTTTTAAGAAAAATTTTATCTGTTATTTTCACTAATGAATTAGAAACTCTGTATGTGTTTGGTAGATCTCACAAATCTTGTAACCTCCATAAAAAATTAGGAAAAAAATAAATTACGTTTTTTTCTTCTAGAATAGCAATGAATTATAACTCACAAATACAAATGTTTAGTCTAAACAGCTTATATCTCATAATATTATGCATTTACTTGTATTTATTATTTTTATTATACTGACCTGTCAGCCATGCCTGGCTAACACTACAAAAGTTCCATTGAAACAGTGCACGTGCACTCATGTTACTAACATTTACAAAGTGACCCGTCTTGGCTGTATTTTAGTGGACTAGTATTTTGTAACATACAGTCACGTTTCAGTTATAATAGATATGTATTATTAGAATTTACAAAGTAGTTTTTAAACTTATTTTTCTTAAAATATAGAACAGTAAATAAAGAAGAAAATCAAACAATTGTCTCTTCTAGTTATGACTGTTGTCGTCAGCTGCTGCTAATCATAAGTTGTTAAGCCTCGAGAAATTCCATACATGGAGGATGTGAAACAAAATAATTTTTTACAGCCTTTTATATGTGGTTGAATAACCAAAAAATCATAAATTACTATATCGATACCACAAAATCCCATTATAACTTATCAACTTTAGTAACTAAGCTGTATTTGGGTCTAAAGAATATGAAATTTCAAACAGGCCAAAGACTCAACTTACCAGCACGAAGGTTTGTCTCAAAAAAGACAATGCAATTGCATTTTAAAAATGGTTGAGAGTGGACATTCTGAGCTTTCCACTGATTACTTAAATGTCATAAATAGAAGCAAGTTTATATAAGGGACTGTTACCAAAAATTTAAAGAGATGACCAAGCCTACTGTGATATCTCAAAAAATAGAAAAGATATGAGGTCATTATTTTATATTCCAGCTTTTCAATATCAGTACCTTGAGGTCCCAATTGATACAAAACTATAGACTTTGTATTTTGACATCACAAACATCTAATCTGAACCAGTGCTGCATTCAACCTATTATGTAACAGACAAAAACCAATGTTTAGGCGTTTCTCTTTTAATATATACTTTTAAATTAAAAAATAAAATAACGTATAATATGAAAATGTGAATTATAATCTACAGTTTGATATCACACTTAATTAAATAAATTCAAAGAAATAGTAGTTCAATAAAACTTTGAATGCAAGTCAACAAATGCAATGAGGTGACCTTCGACCCATCATCCATACGGAAAATTAAATAACATCTTATTCACAAACACTTATACCAAATACATTAAAATTTATGTATGCACGAAAAACAAAGAGTTCTTTATGATCACTGAGTTCTCAAACACTAATAATGTACAGAACAGTTAAGTTTTAAGAGTTTGTAAGTTTTGAAACGTCAATTTCATTGAGAAATTTACTGATCTAGCTCCAAACGGACATTGATCCACATGACATTAACTCATATCACTAACTGTTTCCACTCAATTAGTTCTCTACATTTTAGTGTTTCTTCAACTCTAACTTTTATTCGTGTGTTACACTTCAACCTTTACAAAATAAAAACTGTGAAGCATTTAAATTTAAATTGTCTCGAAATCTAAAAACAACCTCATGACAGTACAAACACACACTTAATGTTGTTGTTTTTTAGGTACTGAGTAAGAACAAGTTTTGTATTTCTTTATAAAACGTATTTTTTGTTTATACACCTGATATGTTTACAAAAAAAATTCCAGCTCTACAAACCCACCTCTTCACCCGAGTCTCCTGGTTCACCTTTAATTCCTAGAAGTCCAGCAGGCCCCTAACAAAATGTAATTCTGTCTGTAGTAGCATTTATCATCTTAACTCTAATAAGTAATAACTAGATACTTATTTACCAGGCTTCATCTGTACAAAACCAGCTGTGAATTATTAGTCTGCTTACATACTTTTACATCTCAGATTATCTAGCTGGTCTTTTGATAATTATTTCTTCTTCTTTATATTTATGACCAACTGTGATTAAAAATGTATCATTCGTGCCAACAGAAGTAAGACAAACTTACATTTATGTAAACTACTTTAAATTAATGATAACTATCAACAGTATACAAGTAACTTTTGGTTACCTGTGTAAGCAAGGTGTTGATACATACTGAAGAGCAACATTGTACCCAAACAAATCCTTAAACAACACATGAGAAACACATCTTGTAATTCAAAATAAAAGTGAAATACGTTTTCACACAAATATTTTAAACTAAATATAGTACAAAGACATCATATAGAACTTTAAGACACAGGTTTTGTGCCCAAAACATAACGAAAACAATCGTTTATGTTAATTTATCTCTAAGACTGTAAATCAACTTTAACCTTAATTGTTTTGATGGAATTTTTATAGATAAAACCAAAAATATGGTTTATTTTTTGTTTTACTTGCTCTGAACTGCAAAAAAATATGTATTTTTTTCATCAAACATTTAGAATATACAAACAGAAAACATATTTTTCTCATTTAATTTTCTTACCACTGGTCCTGGTAATCCTGTTAGGCCCATGGGGCCTGTTGGTCCCTGCATTGCTCGCTGGAAAAGTGTGAATGAAGAAGTTTAGGGTTTTGATTAACAAAAAAATTTATAGCTAAAAATGAAAAATCACATACACTACAGTGTTTGTATAAATGTATTACAGTACAAACTTTTACAAACATAAAATTTTGGTTTGCTTTACACAATAGGTTTTACCTAACAAATAACTTCCAGTCCAAGAACATTCTTCCCCTCGACTGAATTATTAAAAAAAATTGCTCAAATCAAGAAACAAGGACATTTTTATTCTGTACTGAGTTATCAATAAAATGGTTCAAGTCAACAAACAAGGGCATTCTTTCCCTTGACTAAGTTATTAATAAAATTGTTCAAATCAACAAACAAGAACATTCTTCCCCTCGACTAAATTATTTAAAAAAATTGTTCAAATCAAGAAACAAGGGCATACTTCCCTTGGACTGAGTTTTAATAAAATGGTTCAAATCAACAAAAATGAACATTCTTCCCTTCGACTGAATTATTAAAAACAAATTGTTCAAATCAAGAAACAAGGACATTCTTCCCTTCGACTGAATTATTAAAAAAAATTGTTCAAATCGAGAAACAAGGGCATTCTTTCCCTCGACTAAGTTATTAATAAAATGGTTCAAATCAACAAACAAGAACATTTTTCCCCTCGGCTAAATTATTAAAAAAAATGGTTCAAATCAAGAAACAAGGACATTCTTCCCCTCGACTGAATTATTAAAAAAAATTGTTCAAATCAAGAAACAAGGGCATTCTTCCCCTCGACTGAGTTATTAATAAAATGGTTCAAGTCAAGAAACAAGGGCATTCTTTCCCTCGACTAAGTTATTAATAAAATGGTTCAAATCAAGAAACAAGAGTATTCTTTCCCTCGACTAAGTTATTAACAAAATGGTTCAAATCAACAAACAAAAACATTCTTCCCCTCCATTGAATTATTAAAAAAAATGGTTCAAATCAACAAACAAGGACATTCTTCCCCTCGACTGAATTATTAAAAAGAAATTGTTCAAATCAAAAAACAAGGACATTCTTTCCTTCAACTGAATTATTAAAAACAAATTGTTCAAATCAAGAAACAAGGAAATTCTTATTCCTCGACTGAATAATTAAAAACAATTAGTTCAAATCAAGAAACAAGGGCATTATTAAAAACAAATTGTTTAAATCAAGAAACAAGGATATTCTTCCCATGGACAGAGTTATAAATAAAATGGTTCAAATCAACAAACAAGAACATTCTTCCCTTCGACCGAGTTATTAAAAACAAATTGTTCAAATCAACAAACAAGAACATTCCTCCCCTCAACCGAGTTATTAAAAACAAATTCTTCAAATCAAGAAAAAGAACATTCTTCACCTCGACTAAATTATTAATAAAGTGGTTAAAATCAATAAAGAAGAACATTCTTCCCTCGACTGAATTATTAAAAAAAATTTTACAAATCAAGAAACAAGGACATTCTTCCCCTGGACAGAGTTATTATTAATAAAATGGTTCAAATCAACAAACAAGAGCATTCTTCCCCTCAACTGAATTATTAAAAACAAATTGTTCAAATCATGAAACAAGGACATTCTTCCCCTGGACAGAGTTATTAAAAACAAATTGTTCAAATAAAGAAACAAGGATATTCTTCCCCTGGACAGAGTTATTAAAAACAAATTGTTCAAATCAAAAAACAAGGGCATTCTTCCCCTCGACTAAATTATTAATAAAATGGTTAAAATCAACAAACAAGAACATTCTTCCCCTTGACCGAGTTATTCAAAACAAATTGTTGAAATCAAGAAACAAGGACATTCTTCCCCTCGACTGAATTATTAAAAAAACAGTTCAAATGAAGAAACAAGAACATTCTTCCTTTTGACCGAGTTATTAAAAACAAATTGTTCAAATCAAAAAACAAGGACATTCTTCCCCTCGAATAATTATTAATAAAATGATTAAAATCAACAAACAAGAACATTCTTCCCCTCGAATGAATTATTAAAAACAAATTCTTCAAATCAAGAAACAAGGACATTCTTCCCCTCGACTGAATTATAAAAGCCAAATTGTTCAAATCAAGAACCAAGGACATTCTTCCCCTTGACCGAGTTATTAAAAACAAACTGTTCAAATAAAAAAACAAATGCATTTTTCCCCTCGAATGAATTATTAAAAACAAATTGTTCAAATCAAGAAACAAGGACATTCTTCCCCTCGACTGAATTATAAAAGCCAAATTGTTAAAATCAACAAACAAGGACATTCTTCCCCTCGACTGAATTATAAAAGCCAAATTGTTAAAATCAACAAACAAGAACATTCTTCCCCTTGACCGAGTTATTAAAAACAAATTGTTCAAATCAAGAAACAAGGACATTCTTCCCCTCGACTAAATTATTAAAAAAAAGTTCAAATCAAGAAACAAGAACATACTTCCCCTTGACTGAGTTATGAAAAACAAATTCTTCAAATCAAGAAACAAGGGCATTCTTCCCCTGGACTATGTTATTAAAAAATGGTTCAAATCAACAAACAAGGACATCATTCCCCTGGACAGAGTTATTAATAAAATGGTTCAAATTAACAAAAAAGGACATTCTTCCCTGCGACTAAATTTTTAATAAAATGGTCAAAATCCACAAACAAGAACATTCTTCCCTTCGACTGAATTATTAAAAAAATTGTTCAAATCAAGAAAAAAGGACATTCTTCCCCTGGAAAGAGTTTCTAATAAAATGGTTCAAATCAACAAACAAGGGCATTCTTCCCCTGGACAGAGTTATTATTAAAATGGTTCAAATCAACAAACAAGGGCATTCTTCCCCTCAACTGAATTATTAAAACAAATTGTTCAAATCAAAAAACAAGGACATTCTTCCCTTCGACCGAATTATCAAAAAAAAATTGTTCAAATCAAAAAACAAAGAAATTTTTCACTTCGACTGAATTATTAAAAAAAATTGTTCAAATCAAGAAAAAAGGGCATTCTTCCCCTCAACTGAGTTATTAAAAACAAATTGTTCAAATCAAGAAACAAGGACATTCTTTCCCTGGACTGAGTTTTTAATAAAATGGTTCAAATCAACAAAATGAACATTCTTCCCTTCGACTGAATTATTAAACAAAATTGTTCAAATCGAGAAACAAGGGCATTCTTTCCCTCGACTAAGTTATTAATAAAATGGTTGAAATCAACAAAAATGAACATTCTTCCCCTCGACTAAATTATTTAAAAAAATTGTTCAAATCAAGAAACAAGGGCATACTTCCCCTCGAATAAATTATAAAAAAATTGTTCAAATTAAGAAACAAGGACATTCTTCCCCTGGACTGAGTTTTTAATAAAATGGTTCAAATCAACAAAAATGAACATTCTTCCCTTCGACTGAATTATTAAAAACAAATTGTTCAAATCAAGAAACAAGGACATTCTTCACCTCGACCGAGTTATTGAAAACAAATTGTTCAAATCAAGAAACATGGACATTCTTCCCCTCGACTGAGTTATTAATAAAATGGTTCAAATCAAGAAACAAGGGCATTCTTCCCCTCGACTGAGTTATTAATAAAATGGTTCAAATCAAGAAACAAGGGCATTCTTCCCCTTGACTGAGTTATTAATAAAATGGTTCAAATCAAGAAACAAGGGCATTCTTCCTCAACTGAATTATTAAAAAACACTCATCTTAATTTACGTGCACTAAAAGTATTTTGTTCTTCTAGTCTCCGATCACAGATTTAATTTGTACAATTATAAATATTGGTCATATTTGAATTATTTCATTCCTCAGTTCTACAGTTGAGATTTATTTTAATTATTCATGTAAAATAAAGCTTCTCATTATTTTGCTCAAAAATACAAAACCCTGTAATCTGTATCCTTTGTAAGGGTGGACTTTTCTTTATACACAGCAAACTAGCAACTTTTATTGTTTGCCCCTGGGAAAAAAACTCCATCTTTTAAAACATTCGAATTATACAATTTTTAATTTTTGTGTTACATTAATTTTCTGAACAAAGGTGTTCACCTATCGTAAAACACTTTCTTTTACTGGGAGAGCATTACTGGTATTTTAAACTTTTGGGTACAAAAAATAAATCAAAGCATTCCCCACATACTTTTATTTAACAAGTTGCTTTTAAACAAAAGCAAATTTGTTTTTTAAATTGTATAAAAGGCAGGTCATATCCTACCATATGTTGGCTTAACATCTGGCGTAAAGCTTCAGTATTGTCTGGTCCCTTGCTATCTCCCTGAGCTTGAACCTGTTTGAGCACAAACAATTTCTATTTGCATCTGGTTAAGTTCAGATATAAAAATAAATAAAACTCCATAAAGTCAGAGCTTTAACAGAAATAAAATGAAACTAATATATATACATATAATACTTCACTGTTTACTGTAGAATTTTCAAGTGTGAATGTACTGAATTTATTCTCTATTGAGGAGACAGAAAATCTAACGAATATGATCAGTTAATTAAGTGGTATCCAGCATTTTAAGGAGTGGCAATCACTATATCACAGATGCAATTTTTGTGGTTCATTAATTACAAATAGAAAAAATTGAAATACGATACAATCAGAAGCTTTGATTTAATTACAGGACTAACTGTACATAACTGTTCCTAATTTTAAAATGATTGATCACGACAAAGTCAGCCAACCAACAGAGCTCACTGCAAACAAACCGAGTTATCTGAGACTGACAAGATATTAGGATTTGACCACTGTTACGTTACACCCATGGTCCCGAAACGTGGAGAGTGTTTCTGACACAGCAAGCCATAAACTATATACTCTCAGATTCACAGTTCTAGCATGGTAGAGTCCCTAGGTTATGTACAGACTAAAACTTGCAACTTTCAAATTTACCATTCATAAACACAAGTTTTTTTATAGTACAATGTATTATTTTTTGTTAACACTACTATACTAAAGATGTTTCAACTGTGAAAACTGATACTTTTAAAAATGATAAAAAACATTCTATCACCCCCTTACTTAATTCTACAGTACAACTCGTTTAGTTAATCATAATGAAGTACTTTATGGTTTATGACACTTAAATGCAAATTAAAGATGTTCAATGATATTAGAAATTAGTTTCTAAAATCAAATCCCCTGAATTTATGTTTTAAAAATGAAAATTTACTCTTAAACATTTTCTAGCTATTATATTTTACCTTATTTTATTCACATTTTAAAACTTTGATAATTCATTAGTAACCCCCCACTAGTTCAGCGGTAAATCTACGGATTTACAATGCTAAAGTCAGGGGTTTGATTCCCCTTGGTGGACTCAGCAAATAGCCCGATGTGGCTTTGCTACAAGAAAACAAGCAAATAATTCATCAGTAAATAAGTTTATCAGGCATAAAGATTACTAATGCTGAGATACCATTCAAATCATAACAACTTACAGGTATCATGAAAATATGGCCAGGGGGGCCAGGTAAACCTGAAGTTCCAGGATAACCGTCTCTACCAATCTCACCCTGTGAAGAAGAAGAAAAAGAACAATCACCATCAAACAAATCTAAACTTCCATGTCATCTTCCAGTTATCTTAAAGTTACAGAGTAACGAACAACAAGTTGGATATTAAGTACAAGATAAGAGTGCTCAGCTTAAGGTGAGCAAGAAAAACATTTTCACCTCTCTATGATCTTTACTCAAACAACATTTTGTATTAAAAAATACAATAATACCCTCATATGTTAAGAGTTCAGTATCAGACACCCCATTTTAACTGAACAGAACTGTGATGAACTGCTTAAGCTGGCATGGTAATATAAAGGTCACAACATATGGGAAAGAATTTGCTGACTACATGGGCTAATTGTGGAAAGAAATGAAAAGCATTTGACCAACATTAATATACAGTTAAGTGAGTGAAATTGGGCCAGCAAATACCAATCCATTTTAATATACAAACAAGCAAAAAATGTATTCGACTTATATGTGATCTTGATTTTGGGTTTATCCAAGTCTGTAAAGAATGTAACAATAGAATAAACATGATTACTCTTTAAAGATGTCCTGAACTCCCTCTACACAGCTGAGAGAAATTAAATAATATGGTAACAATGACTTTACTGTGAAGTTAAGTTTTAACTTAAATTTGATACACAATTAAAAGCCAAGCTTTGGAATAAAGAAATAAAATCCTACAACATACATAACTGAAATAGCAAGCCTACTTTAACTGTTACTAAAAGAAGCGTTAATGAGTGTTAACCCTCAAGTTACCAACTTTTAAGAGCATTAATTGATGGAAGGTTTTCATGAGATTGATTCATACTGAATATTCTATGTTTTTGTCTGTTACAAAAATTGCTATAAAAAACCCAACAAAACAGATTATATCACTCATCATACATGTAAATTGTATAAAAGAACACAACAGTAATCAGTAGTACTCAGGGCAATACTGACTATATATTTCTTAATTTGTTTTTACAGGACAACAGTGTTATTATGTTGTCTGTAAAGAAAACAAACTGAAACCCACAAATTATTTGGTGCACAAATAGTTTAAAACATTTGTTTAAAAGTATAATGGGATTCAGCAGCCCTATCATAACTCACAAGTATTTTTCACTACCTGTAAAAATGAAAACGTAAAACAATTTCTTTGAGTGCTAAGGCAATCAAATTTTCACTCAATGTTTAGTTTATAAAGTCTGTAAACATGTTTATTCAATTACAAAAAGTAGCATTTTTAAATACTTATAATCATTTCTTATGCCTAAGATACACTGCTGCACTTGACCAAAGACAGATATTGGGTTTCAATTCCTTAATCAAGACCCACCAGGCTTGACAGCTACTGTTACACTTTGTTCACTTTAAACTATTTTTCAAGCAGCATCTAGAGACTTATCACAATTGTAAAAATTAAACATTAAGAACTTGGCTATATGAATACACACTATTCTAACTTTCCTAACATTTACCCTATGTGTTCCACACTGGAACTAGTTCTGAAATACAGCACTCTTAGACACATTGAACAGGTAATCAAACACACCTATTACACTTAAAATTACGTCGAACAATAACATATCTTAACCTAATCAGAAGCCAATCAAGTCAGGAATAAGAAATCACTGCTAAATTCCAAACTGTAAAATTAAGTGGAAATTAGATTAAATATTAAATGAAACACAAGTCATACATTTAACCACAAACAAAACTGTACTGTTTAGTTAACTATAAATCGACTAATTGTAGTAAGCAAGTCAAGTAGATTTAGCAAAAATAAGAAATAAAACCATGAATTTGTAAATAAACATTACTATCCACCAGTAATTGCTCAAGTTAGCTGTACAGCTATGACTCTTAAAGCAAATCTATTTTAGGCCAACATGATGTGCTTCCACTTATCAGACACACCTTATAAAGGTGTATACATGTATATATTTTTGTTTGTCAATTTTCTAGACATATTTTAAAAACCCTTGATGTTACCTTATCTCCTTTCAGTCCTGGAGGTCCTGGGGGCCCTTGGTAGCCTCTAGGTCCTGGAGGTCCCTGAAAAATGTAAAAATACTTGTAGTTTTAACTGTTAAAAATATTTAATTATTCGGACATGAAATCTGGGACCATCTCCAAATATTTTGAAGCTACATAAACCAACAACTTCTGATTTTTTGTTATCTCTACAATTATAATGACGGTTTTAAAAATGTTTTTTGTTAAATGTTTTAGTAAAGTACCTGTAATATACAATGTTTAGTTTATTACAAATTTAATAGTTCGCAAAAATCATCTAATGAAAGTTAACAACATGCCTATACTGTTTTTAGGTAAATAAAAGAATAAAAAAATTCAGTATTTCAACTTAAGAATGTTTACTTGATACAGTCATTTTCTAAAAAAAATACATACAATTTTTTAAATAAATTTAACTGTACTTACACTTAGATTTAAGCACAATAATAATAAAATATTCAATTTTAAATATCAAATGGTATTTTGTCAGTAAAAATTTATTATAATGTAAAACTGGTCACTTACCTGTACACTATAATAATGATACCTTCCTTCATCAGTGCTGACCTCTGTTGTAACATTATCTTCCTAAAGAGAATCACCCACATTATTATTACATTTTTCAAAATTATTCACTTCTTTTTACTAGAACCAAACATTAAAGTTAGTTATTAAACACATCAGTAACATTATTAAATTAAATTAATGACCATAAGTTTTAATTTACAATGATTCAGACTGCACCATAATTAAAAACAATTTATGAAATATAAATCAGTATTGTATCACTGATACTTTTCAGACCCTGGAAAATTAATTAATTACTTACAAGCATTGATTACTTCACTTAATGTTACATAAAACAGCCAATTCACTGACATTACAATTACATTACTTAATGTCATGAGAGCTGGACACTGAACAAAGATACAGAGAAGAGATTAGAAGCTGCTGAAATGTGGTTCCTTAGAAAGATGCTAAAAATATCATGGACTGAAAAAAAAACAAATGTGGAAGTCATGGAACTGGCAGGATACAAAAGGTCACTCATGAAAACTATAAGAAAGAGACAAATGGAATTTCTAGGACACATCTGTAGGAAGAATGGGATAGAGAAACAGATGCTATGTGGAAAAATAGAAGGGAGGAAAAGCAGAGGGTATCAAAGAACTAAATATATCGACAGCCTCAATAACTATGTCACCAAGAACTCAATATGCAACATCAAGTTGATAAGGAGGATTGACAACAGAAAAGTCTGGCATGACATGGTCGTCGATGTCTGCCGCAGATTTGACATATGAAGAAGAAGAATGTCATGAAAATAACAATAAATCAAATTAGTACTTCTGATCATCAAATTTTATCAGCTATTCCAACTATACAAATAATTCAAATGTTGCCATATTGATTCCTCATTCTAATTATTAGTGTCACAACTTACAAAACTAATCAACAAATTAAAATTAATGTTTCCAATTATTATTTATTATTTCACATATCCAGGGTCCATGTGCGAAAATTCAATTAATGAAATACAATCAATTAATTGTCCAGAAAATTAAAACAATTAGTAAATTACACTAATCACCCAGCTCTGCTTACTTTATTTAAAAATACCACTTGCTTAAATAAAAGCAATAATTTAACTAAGACCATTAGCATCACAAACAATTGATCAAATTTCACAGGGTCCTGTTCCTGTTTTACACATTTATTACAACAAAACCAAAAGGGCTAGAATTATGTAGTTTTTATCATCTTGTTGCTTAACTGATGAAGGTTCTTCATGATTTACAGATTGTAACTGGAGTGTCCAGTTGCTAATGGCTGAAGTTTGAAGAAAGGTGGCCACTACACAGGAGTAAGCTCGGTGTGTGTGTGTGTGCACTTTATACATGTGAATAAGCAATTTCTTGTATAGGACTTGGAGTATTGTTGACCTTGTTTGCTGGAGTTCACTTGAAATGCGATAAATAAACTTTCTAGGGCTGAGTTAGAATGTCTCCTGGACATTATCAACAGTTCTACAGAAACACTTGGATGTCCACCTCAAGACACGTCAAATCACACTTCCTCTCTCCCCAAACCTGTGAAATCACCTCCTAATGCTCGGTGTGGAGAAAGGATCTTGACAGTGTTAATTTCATTGGTCAGTTGTCACTGACCTCAATGCTGCAAACAAATGACAAATTGAGCTTTTTCCTGTGTAGTTGCCATCTTTGTTCAAACTTCAGCTATTAGCAACTGGACACTCCAGTTACAATCTGTAAATCATGAAAAACCTTCATCAGTTAAGCAACAAGATGATAAAAACTACATAATCATTAACAACTGAACACTGATTACAATCTGTAAATAATGAAAAACTTTATTAGTTAATTAAAAGGATACTAAAAACCACAAAATTCTAAATCTGTTGGTTTTCTTGTAACAAACTTTTAAAATGGGAACAGGAATTAATGGCCATCCTGTATACACAGGGCTCTGAAAACAACAATTTGTGGCCATCCTGTATACACAGGACTCTGAAAACAACAATTTGTGGTCATCCTGTATACACAGGACTCTGGAAACAAAAATTTGTGGCCATCCTGTATAAACAGAACTCTGGAAACAACAATTTGTGGCCATTTTGTATAAACAGAATTCTGGAAACAACAATTTGTGGCCATCCTGTATAGACAGGACTCTGGAAACAACAATTTGTGGCCATTTTGTATAAACAGAATTCTGAAAACAACAATTTGTGGCCATCCTGTATAAACAGGACTCTAAAAACAACAATTTTTGGCCATCCTGTATAAACCGAACTCTGAAAACAACAAATTTTGATCATCCTGTATAAACAGATATCTGAAAACAACAATTTGTGGCCATCCTGTATAGACAGGACTTTGAAAACAACAATTTGTGGTCATCCTGTATAAACAGAACTCTGAAAACAATAATTTGTGGCCATCCTTTATAAACAGGACTCTGAAAACAAAAATTTGTGGCCATCCTGTATAGACAGGACTCTAAAAACAACAATTTTTGGCCATCCTGTATAAACCGAACTCTGAAAACAACAATTTGTGGCCATCCTGTATAGACAGGACTTTGAAAACAACAATTTGTGGTCATCCTGTATAAACAGAACTCTGAAAACAATAATTTGTGGCCATCCTTTATAAACAGGACTCTGAAAACAACAATTTGTGGCCATCCTGTATAAACAGGACTCTGAAAACAACAATTTGTGGCCATCCTGTATAAACAGAATTCTGAAAACAACAATTTGTGGCCATCCTGTATAAACAGGACTCTGGAAACAACAATTTGTGGCCATCCTGTATAGACAGGACTTTGAAAACAACAATTTGTGGTCATCCTGTATAAATAGAACTCTGAAAACAATAATTTGTGGCCATCCTTTAAAAACAGGACTCTGAAAACAACAATTTGTGGCCATCCTGTATAAACAGGACTCTGAAAACAACAATTTGTGGCCATCCTGTATAAACAGGACTCTGAAAACAACAATTTGTGGCCATCCTGTATAAACAGAATTCTGAAAACAACAATTTGTGGCCATCCTTTATAAACAGGACTCTGAAAACAACAATTTGTGGCCATCCTGTATAAACAGGACTCTGAAAACAACAATTTGTGGTCATCCTGTATACACAGGACTCTGAAAACAACAATTTGTGGTCATCCTGTATACACAGGACTCTGAAAACAACAATTTGTGGCCATCTTGTATAAACAGGACTCTGAAAACAACAATTTGTGGCCATCCTGTATAAACAGTACTCTGAAAACAATAATTTGTGGCCATCCTTTTTAAACAGAATTCTGAAAACAACAATTTGTGGCCATACTGTATAAACAGAATTCTGAAAACAACAATTTGTGGCCATTCTGTATAGACAGGACTCTGGAAACAACAATTTGTGGCCATTTTGTATAAACAGAACTCTGGAAACAACAATTTGTGGCCATTTTGTATAAACAGAATTCTGAAAACAACAATTTGTGGTCATCCTGTATAAACAGAACTCTGAAAACAATAATTTGTGGCCATCCTTTATAAACAGGACTCTGGAAACAAAAATTTGTGGCCATCCTGTATAAACAGAACTATGGAAACAACAATTTGTGGCCATTTTGTATAAACAGAATTCTGGAAACAACAATTTGTGGCCATCCTGTATAAACAGAACTCTGAAAACAACAAATTTTGGTCATCCTGTATAAACAGGACTCTGGAAACAACAATTTGTGGCCATTTTGTATAAACAGAACTCTGGAAACAACAATTTGTGGCCATTTTGTATAAACAGAATTCTGAAAACAACAATTTTGGCCATCCTGTATAAACAGAACTCTGAAAACAACAATTTGTGGCCATCCTGTATAAACCGAACTCTGAAAACAACAAATTTTGGTCATCCTGTATAAACAGATATCTGAAAACAACAATTTGTGGCCATGCTGGATAGACAGGACTCTGAAAACAACAATTTGTGGTCATCCTGTATAAACAGAACTCTGAAAACAATAATTTGTGGCCATCCTTTATAAACAGGACTCTGAAAAAAACAATTTATGGCCATCCTGCATAAACAGGACTCTGAAAACAACAATTTGTAGCCATCCTGTATACACAGGACTCTGAAAACAACAATTTGTGACCATCCTGTATAAACAGGACTCTGAAAACAACAATATGTGGCCATCCTGTATAAACAGAATTCTGAAAACAACAATTTGTGGCCATTTTGTATAAACAGAACTCTGGAAACAACAATTTGTGGCCATCCTGTGTAAACAGAATTCTGAAAACAACAATTTGTGGCCATCCTGTATAAACAGGACTCTGAAAACAACAATTTGTGGCCATCCTGTATAAACAGGACTCTGAAAACAACAATATGTGGCCATCCTGTATAGACAGGACTCTGAAAACAACAATTTGTGGCCATCATGTATAAACCGAACTCTGAAAACAACAAATTTTGGTCATCCTGTATAAAAAGAACTCTGAAAACAACAATTTGTGGCCATCCTGTATAAACAGAATTCTGAAAACAACAATTTGTGGTAATCGTGTATAAACAGAACTCTGAAAACAATAATTTGTGGCCATCCTGTATAAACAGGACTCTGAAAACAACAATTTGTGGCCATCCTGTATAAACAGGACTCTGAAAACAACAATTTGTGGCCATCCTGTATAAACAGGACTCTGAAAACAATAATTTGAGGCCATCCTTTATAAACAGGACTCTGAAAACAACAATTTCTGGCCATCCTGTATAAACAGGACTCTGAAAACAACAATTTGTGGCCATCCTGTATAAACAGAATTCTGAAAACAACAATTTGTGGCCATCCTGTATAAACAGAATTCTGAAAACAACAATTTGTGGCCATGCTGTATAAACAGGACTCTGAAAACAACAATTTGTGGCCATCCTGTATAAACAGGACTCTGAAAACAACAATTTGTGGCCATCCTGTATAAACCGAACTCTGAAAACAACAAATTTTGGTCATCCTGTATAAACAGAACTCTGAAAACAATAATTTGTGGCCATCCTTTATAAACAGGACTCTGAAAACAACAATTTGTGGCCATCCTGTATAAACAGGACTCTGAAAACAACAATTTGTGGCCATCCTGTATAAACAGAATTCTGAAAACAACAATTTGTGGCCATCCTGTATAAACAGGACTCTGGAAACAACAATTTGTGGCCATCCTGTATAAACCGAACTCTGAAAACAACAAATTTTGATCATCCTGTATAAACAGATATCTGAAAACAACAATTTGTGGCCATCCTGTATAGACAGGACTTTGAAAACAACAATTTGTGGTCATCCTGTATAAACAGAACTCTGAAAACAACAAATTTTGATCATCCTGTATAAACAGATATCTGAAAACAACAATTTGTGGCCATCCTGTATAGACAGGACTTTGAAAACAACAATTTGTGGTCATCCTGTATAAATAGAACTCTGAAAACAATAATTTGTGGCCATCCTTTATAAACAGGACTCTGAAAACAACAATTTGTGGCCATCCTGTATAAACAGGACTCTGAAAACAACAATTTGTGGCCATCCTGTATAAACAGGACTCTGAAAACAACAATTTGTGGCCATCCTGTATAAACAGAATTCTGAAAACAAAAATTTGTGGCCATCCTGTATAAACAGGACTCTGAAAACAACAATTTGTGGCCATTCTGTATAGACAGGACTCTGGAAACAACAATGTGTGGCCATTTTGTATAAACAGAACTCTGGAAACAACAATTTGTGGCCATTTTGTATAAACAGAATTCTGAAAACAACAATTTGAGGCCATCCTGTATACACAGGACTCTGAAAACAACAATTTGTGGTCATCCTGTATACACAGGACTCTGAAAACAACAATTTGTGGTCATCCTGTATACACAGGACTCTGAAAACAACAATTTGTGGCCATCTTGTATAAACAGGACTCTGAAAACAACAATTTGTGGCCATCCTGTATAAACAGTACTCTGAAAACAATAATTTGTGGCCATCCTTTTTAAACAGAATTCTGAAAACAACAATTTGTGGCCATACTGTATAAACAAAATTCTGAAAACAACAATTTGTGGCCATTCTGTATAGACAGGACTCTGGAAACAACAATTTGTGGCCATTTTGTATAAACAGAACTCTGGAAACAACAATTTGTGGTCATTTTGTATAAACAGAATTCTGAAAACAACAATATGTGGTCATCCTGTATAAACAGAACTCTGAAAACAATAATTTGTGGCCATCCTTTATAAACAGGACTCTGGAAACAAAAATTTGTGGCCATCCTGTATAAACAGAACTCTGGAAACTACAATTTGTGGCCATTTTGTATAAACAGAATTCTGAAAACAACAATTTTGGCCATCCTGTATAAACAGGACTCTGAAAACAACAATTTGTGGCCATCCTGTATAAACCGAACTCTGAAAACAACAATTTGTGGCCATCCTGTATAAACAGAATTCTGAAAACAACAATTTGTGACCATCCTGTATAAACAGGGCTCTGAAAACAACAATATGTGGCCATCCTGTATAGACAGAATTCTGAAAACAACAATTTGTGGCCATTTTGTATAAACAGAACTCTGGAAACAACAATTTGTGGCCATCCTGTGTAAACAGAATTCTGAAAACAACAATTTGTGGTAATCGTGTATAAACAGAACTCTGAAAACAATAATTTGTGGCCATCCTGTATAAACAGAATTCTGAAAACAACAATTTGTGACCATCCTGTATAAACAGGGCTCTGAAAACAACAATATGTGGCCATCCTGTATAAACAGAATTCTGAAAACAACAATTTGTGGCCATTTTGTATAAACAGAACTCTGGAAACAACAATTTGTGGCCATCCTGTGTAAACAGAATTCTGAAAACAACAATTTGTGGCCATCCTGTATAAACAGGACTCTGAAAACAACAATTTGTGGCCATCCTGTATAAACAGGACTCTGAAAACAACAATATGTGGCCATCCTGTATAGACAGGACTCTGAAAACAACAATTTGTGGCCATCATGTATAAACCGAACTCTGAAAACAACAAATTTTGGTCATCCTGTATAAAAGAACTCTGAAAACAACAATTTGTGGCCATCCTGTATAAACAGAATTCTGAAAACAACAATTTGTGGTAATCGTGTATAAACAGAACTCTGAAAACAATAATTTGTGGCCATCCTGTATAAACAGGACTCTGAAAACAACAATTTGTGGCCATCCTGTATAAACAGGACTCTGAAAACAACAATTTGTGGCCATCCTGTATAAACAGGACTCTGAAAACAATAATTTGAGGCCATCCTTTATAAACAGGACTCTGAAAACAACAATTTCTGGCCATCCTGTATAAACAGGACTCTGAAAACAACAATTTGTGGCCATCCTGTATAAACAGAATTCTGAAAACAACAATTTGTGGCCATCCTGTATAAACAGAATTCTGAAAACAACAATTTGTGGCCATGCTGTATAAACAGGACTCTGAAAACAACAATTTGTGGCCATCCTGTATAAACAGGACTCTGAAAACAACAATTTGTGGCCATCCTGTATAAACCGAACTCTGAAAACAACAAATTTTGGTCATCCTGTATAAACAGAACTCTGAAAACAATAATTTGTGGCCATCCTTTATAAACAGGACTCTGAAAACAACAATTTGTGGCCATCCTGTATAAACAGGACTCTGAAAACAACAATTTGTGGCCATCCTGTATAAACAGAATTCTGAAAACAACAATTTGTGGCCATCCTGTATAAACAGGACTCTGGAAACAACAATTTGTGGCCATCCTGTATAAACCAAACTCTGAAAACAACAAATTTTGATCATCCTGTATAAACAGATATCTGAAAACAACAATTTGTGGCCATCCTGTATAGACAGGACTTTGAAAACAACAATTTGTGGTCATCCTGTATAAACAGAACTCTGAAAACAACAAATTTTGATCATCCTGTATAAACAGATATCTGAAAACAACAATTTGTGGCCATCCTGTATAGACAGGACTTTGAAAACAACAATTTGTGGTCATCCTGTATAAATAGAACTCTGAAAACAATAATTTGTGGCCATCCTTTATAAACAGGACTCTGAAAACAACAATTTGTGGCCATCCTGTATAAACAGGACTCTGAAAACAACAATTTGTGGCCATCCTGTATAAACAGGACTCTGAAAACAACAATTTGTGGCCATCCTGTATAAACAGAATTCTGAAAACAAAAATTTGTGGCCATCCTGTATAAACAGGACTCTGAAAACAACAATTTGTGGCCATTCTGTATAGACAGGACTCTGGAAACAACAATGTGTGGCCATTTTGTATAAACAGAACTCTGGAAACAACAATTTGTGGCCATTTTGTATAAACAGAATTCTGAAAACAACAATTTGAGGCCATCCTGTATACACAGGACTCTGAAAACAACAATTTGTGGTCATCCTGTATACACAGGACTCTGAAAACAACAATTTGTGGTCATCCTGTATACACAGGACTCTGAAAACAACAATTTGTGGCCATCTTGTATAAACAGGACTCTGAAAACAACAATTTGTGGCCATCCTGTATAAACAGTACTCTGAAAACAATAATTTGTGGCCATCCTTTTTAAACAGAATTCTGAAAACAACAATTTGTGGCCATACTGTATAAACAAAATTCTGAAAACAACAATTTGTGGCCATTCTGTATAGACAGGACTCTGGAAACAACAATTTGTGGCCATTTTGTATAAACAGAACTCTGGAAACAACAATTTGTGGTCATTTTGTATAAACAGAATTCTGAAAACAACAATATGTGGTCATCCTGTATAAACAGAACTCTGAAAACAATAATTTGTGGCCATCCTTTATAAACAGGACTCTGGAAACAAAAATTTGTGGCCATCCTGTATAAACAGAACTCTGGAAACTACAATTTGTGGCCATTTTGTATAAACAGAATTCTGAAAACAACAATTTTGGCCATCCTGTATAAACAGGACTCTGAAAACAACAATTTGTGGCCATCCTGTATAAACCGAACTCTGAAAACAACAATTTGTGGCCATCCTGTATAAACAGAATTCTGAAAACAACAATTTGTGACCATCCTGTATAAACAGGGCTCTGAAAACAACAATATGTGGCCATCCTGTATAGACAGGACTCTGGAAACAACAATTTGTGGCCATTTTGTATAAACAGAACTCTGGAAACAACAATTTGTGGCCATCCTGTATAAACAGAATTCTGAAAACAACAATTTGTGGCCATCCTGTATAAACAGGACTCTGAAAACAACAATTTGTGGCCATCCTTTATAAACAGGACTCTGAAAACAACAATATGTGGCCATCCTGTATAGACAGGACTCTGAAAACAACAATTTGTGGCCATCATGTATAAACCGAACTCTGAAAACAACAAATTTTGGTCATCCTGTATAAAAAGAACTCTGAAAACAACAATTTGTGGCCATCCTGTATAAACAGAATTCTGAAAACAACAATTTGTGGTCATCGTGTATAAACAGAACTCTGAAAACAATAATTTGTGGCCATCCTGTATAAACAGGACTCTGAAAACAACAATTTGTGGCCATCCTGTATAAACAGGACTCTGAAAACAACAATTTGTAGCCATCCTGTATAAACAGGACTCTGAAAACAATAATTTGTGGCCATCCTTTATAAACAGGACTCTGAAAACAACAATTTGTGGCCATCCTGTATAAACAGGACTCTGAAAACAACAATTTGTGGCCATCCTGTATAAACAGAATTCTGAAAACAACAATTTGTGGCCATCCTGTATAAACAGAATTCTGAAAACAACAATTTGTGGCCATGCTGTATAAACAGGACTCTGAAAACAACAATTTGTGGCCATCCTGTATAAACCGAATTCTGAAAACAACAATTTGTGGCCATCCTGTATAAACATGACTCTGAAAACAACAATTTGTGGCCATCCTGCATAAACAGAACTCTGAAAACAACAATTTGTGGCCATCCTGTATAAACAGAATTCTGAAAACAACAATTTGTGGCCATCCTGTATAAACATGACTCTGAAAACAACAATGTGTGGTCATCCTGTATAAACATGACTCTGAAAACAACAATGTGTGGTCATCCTGTATAAACAAGACTCTGAAAACAACAATCCTAATTTAAACATCTATCTGGGTTTTGTGCAATAACTGTGGAAAATAAATTGTTCCTTTTTTTCCCCCATTTGAATTTTTGTTTCTGGTTAATGTTTCTTTGTTTTTATTTAAATGGTGTGCTCTTATCTGTAATAACTTTCCTAATATTCTTCAGTTTTCAATTTTGAGCTAGAAATTTCTGGTTCATGCATAACAAGTTCTTTTTACCTTCTTCAGAAATGATTAAGTACTTTGAATAACAATATTCATGAATTAGAATAGTATTTTCTTATTAACAAATTTCAAAACATTTTCCTTAACACGTTCACTGCCACAAAATAAAGTGTAGTTAAAATTAAACCATCAAGAGATGCCAAGGTACAGTCATGGTGTCCCAAAAGTAGGTGGCAAAAGAAAAATTTGGTTTTGAAAGATAATTGCATGTGACCCACATAGCAGCAAATGTGTTTGAACATACAACAATATTGCTCTATCTGAATACCACGAACTGACTGAAAGTCAATATATATTCAAATTATTTAAGAGGACGTCAAGACAATAATAAAATAACAATCTTACATATATTTTTGTACTATAGAACATATGACATTCTGCAAAGCAAAAACATGCAAGTTCCAATCCTTATGATATAACCTACTGATTAAGACAGCATAAAATAGGTCATACCTGATGTTGACTTATTTAATGCTAATTTATTATCAATTAGGGTTAACCAATCAATAACACTAACGACTTTGCATTAAAATCAAATAAAAACCTATTCAGGTGAATACACCTACCATAACAGTGAAATTTGTTACATCATAAGAAGCATCAGGATAAGTAGGTTCCTCCTCTTTTTCCTCTGGGCTTATCGGAGGAAGGTCTTCATCCACTGGATATGGATATACAGGATACACCTCTGCCTCAGGAGGTTGCGCATATGGAAAAGGAGTGTCACAATCAGGCATATAATCTACACAGTGTTCATATGCAGCTTGGGGAGTAGGAATGACTTGAAGCTGTTGAATATCCCCCTATCAGAAGACACAAAAATATATATATTTAAATACAATATATTGCCTAAAACATGGAAAAACAACAACTGAGATTTGGACTTTAGGGCCTCATTAATCTACAATTTGTTACCAAGAGCATAAAGATCTGAAACATTCTAGTTAAGTTTCATTATGAGCTTCATTACAAAAACGTTATTCAAGTATAAAAAATTAAATTTGTTACAAGAAAAAATTTACTGAAATGAAAGTTTTCATTCTGGAATAAAAACAGTTATTTTTCCTCTTCAATAATCCTTTTTTTTTCAGTATAGTTTTTACTATTTTATTTAAATTTAACATTTGCTATTGGTTTGTTTTAAATTTTAGTTACACACATGCTATATTAAATTATTTTCCTACAGGTTGCACTAACAGTTAACACTTAAGAAGTTTTTGACTTGTTTTTTAATTTCGCGCAAAGCTACACGAGGGCTATCTACGCTAGCCCTCCCTAATTTTGCAGTGTAAGGCTAGATGGAAGGCAGCTAGTCATCACCATCCACCGCCTATTCTTAAGCTACTCTTTTACCAACGAATAGTGGGATTGACTGTCACATTATAATGCCCCTACGGCTGAAAGGGCGAGATGTTTGGTGTGACAGGGATTCGAACCCGCGACTCTCAGATTACGAGTGCTTTATCCACCTGGCCACATTTAAAATAACTGACATACATTCCATAACAATTTGTTTGTTTGTTTTGGAATTTCGCACAAAGCTACTCGAGGGCTATCTGTGCTAGCCGTCCCTAATTTAGTAGTGTAAGACTAGAGGGAAGGCAGCTAGTCATCACCACCCACCGCCAACTCTTGGGCTACTCTTTTACCAACGAATAGTGGGATTGACCGTCACATTATACACCCCCACGGCTGGGAGGGCGAGCATGTTTAGCGCGACGCGGGCGCGAACCCGCGACCCTCGGATTACGAGTCGCACGCCTTACGCGCTTGGCCATGCTTCCATAACAAAAACTGAATAGACTTGACATTTTATTTGCGTCATTAAAAATTATTTTTCACATTTGTACCAAAATAAAACAAAGCCTACCAATAAACACTTAAACAAAAGCTCTTATTATGATGTATATAATAATTTATTTTCAACAAACAGCACTTTTACGGTAATGTAAATCCTTTACTGTTGTCATTCTCTTACCCTAAAAAATCCTCCATTATGGAGCTCCTGTCCGACCAAAGTGATTCCTGATGTGTCAATATAAGCATCTGCATCACGAGAAAACTGTAGTGTTTCTGTTTGTCGATTGGGGCCGCATCCATTCAACACGCTCACAGAATCCCCTTTCACACTTAAGGATAAGCGGTGCCATCTACAACAAAAATAAACAAACACGAAAAAATGAAACAATTTTTTTTCCTTTGCCACACATAAATAACCAAATACCAAACACAGAGGTGCAATATTAAAAGGTAGACAATTATTTCGATACGAAATCTGAAAAAAAAAAAAGTGCCTTAAACTGATTTATTTTTTCATTTCGTTAAAAATTAGTTTAATGCTCAGTTTAGTATTTGGAAAGAACATTGGGTTTTCTGTAAGCATTGTTGTTTTCATTTTGACACAAGCTAACCCTTGTGCGTAATTCTCAGTCCAGAAAATAAATGAAAACTATACATATTTTTCTCAATGGTAAAATATTTATTAGCCAGCCAATTAAATTTCATCTCAACCTCATGGATTAGAAACGCACTTAACAAGCTTATTTCTCTTAATTATTTCCAATTAATGTCTGTTTAAATTCAGACATGAAATGTTATAAAATTAAACTCGGGTAAACTTTAGGATAGGCAACATAAGCGTAAGCTTCTGTCGCCAACTATGCAATCACCAACCGTGATAAAGCCTCCATACATATACACAGACACGTTACTGTATTTAGTTATATTAACATTATACATAACAGGTTATCTAATTTTGCTAAAAAAAAATTGTATCTTATGCAACCCAAGCAGGTTATCGCCGTCTCTTAGTCTTACAGGTTACACTGTTTCTAAAGGTATAGCTTTAAATGGTTATTTAAATAATCTGATCACAAGAAACTCACTTTTTATTTTATGAAATAAAACTTTGAAAACCGCTGGAATTTGAAACGAGTACAAAAGAGTCGTGGGAGCAACTGTACTTTGTATATAAGGAATAGTTTCTTTTACTACTTACGCAATCCATCTTCAAACTTTATTATACAAAGATTATAAGATAGGTCATCTATATCAGTCTTTTAGCATGTCACTACACGTACTTGCCGTCATTGATTCTTAGATCAAAATTGGCTGAAGCCAAATCTGATGCTTCAAGACTTCGTCGGCAGGTAAAGGTAACATTGTCTCCAACTTTAAGACCAAGTTGTTCATTTCCTTCGTTATCGTATACAGAGAACAAATATCCTTCTGAACCTTGTTCTGCCCTAAACGTCGTCAAAACAGAAAAATCTATAGGCACGCCCCCTAGAGAAAAAAACACATTAATTATTATGAAGGCACGGAGATAAAGAAAGTAATGTTTTTTGTGTTTTTATATTATTTCACTTTCTACTGTAATCATCATCTATACGTACAGTGTAAATAAAAACTAAAACTTACTAAAATAGCTATTTTCCATGTAATGTTAGGTTTTTTTTTTGGTTAGGTTTTTAGAATTTCGCACAAAGCTACTCGAGGGCTATCTGTGCTAGCCGTCCCTAATTTAGCAGTGTAAGACTAGAGGGAAGGCAGCTAGTCATCACCACCCACCGCCAACTCTTGGGCTACTCTTTTACCAACGAATAGTGGGATTGACCGTCACATTATAACGCCCCCACGGCTGGGAGGGCGAGCATGTTTTGGCGCGACTCGGGCGCGAACCCGCGACCCTCAGATTACGAAGCGCACGCCTTAACGCGCTAGGCCATGCCAGGCCCTACCATGTAATGTGATCACTCATTGCGTCAAAACTACAGAAACTGGCAACTTGATGGATGACTGTTTATTAAGGCTCATAGTTCTGAATTTATTACAAAAGAAAAATGCTATAATGTTGATCTAGGTTTTCGTTGACGTCATTATACCTTTAACTATTTCACAGCCTTAAAGAGCAAAAGAAGTATAGATTAGTTTGTTTTCAAATTTCGCGCAAAGCCACACGAGGGTTATTTGCCCCTAATTTAGCAGTGTATGACTAAAGGGAAGGCAACTAGTCGTCACCACCCACTGCCAACTCTTTGACTACTCTTTTACCAACGAATAGTGGGATTTACCGTCACATTATAACGCACCGACGGCTGAGAGGACGAGCATGTTTGGTTTGACTGGGATTTGAACCCGCGACCCTCGGATTACGAGTCGAGTGCCTTAACCACCTGGCCATGCCGGGCCGTTCTAAATTCACCACACTGACATCCAACCAAGCAAATTGTGATATCATATTAAACAACAGGACCATCCGCATTGATTGTTTGCACTTTCTAAACAGCCTTTCACACCTGTATAAACATGGTACGGAATACGCCAGGATAGAAGATATAACTTATTACTAGGTTTCAAAACTTTAAAATAAGTATATGCAAATATATACTCAGTGCGAAAATCGAATGGTACATTGCTTGTTAAAACATTTTATTCTGATATCCGAACAAAGCGTATTAATGGTAACAAAATCATAAAAGAATATGTAACACTGATACTGCTAAGTTGTGTTTCTGAATTGTTACCAGACGATATTTATGAATTCACCACTATAAGAAGCCTAGACTTTCGATTTTCCCTTGTCCAAGGTTATCGATAATGGGCTGAATTCTTCGTAACCGATATAGCTCAGTGACAAGTGGTGAAATGAGTGATAAATTAGGCTTCATATTTGTTTTTAATTTCTGAAACAACATGATTGTATGGAAAATAAATTAGTTAACACTAGTTCTGTATATTCTTCAAATCATAGTTCACTATGATGAGGTAAGGACGATTAAAAATGTACTCCACAAATATTTAGAACTACGCACTTATCTACGTTTTGAATATTTGACCTTCATTATGAAAACTTTATCATAGTGGCGGATTTAAGGGGACTAATAATTTTATGGGCCCTATATTCCATGTAACTTTACATAGAATAAAATTATCAATGGGGCCCCATTAAGACCATGGGCTCTGGGGCTGAGCCCCTTCAAGCCTCTACCTAAATAGGCCACTGCTTTATCGCTTCTTATGTTGCATATCTTAAATTTGTAACATTTTTTACCCATAGTATCAACCTTAATATCACGCTATTTAAAACTTGAAAGTATTCATTCGTAGTATAATAATGTAGAAATATATGCATCACAAACATTAATCTGTGTGGTATGCAAGTGCTACACATCTCACTATCATGTATTGAAGATTTCATATTTGCCCTTTTATTTTCCAATATCTAAGGTTCTAATTGAAACAAACTGTATCCGTTTGTGGTGGTATTTATGCCTAATTTTCTAACCTATCCTATATTATCTGGTGCAAGTGTGTCTTTTATACAACGACGACTTGCACATGGAGCAGGTTGACTTCTGAACACTAGCGGTCCACTTTTTTGGTTGGCCAAACTATAGAAAGAATGCGAATTGTGAGAGAAATTTTGGCGTTTTAACAGTATTCTGTTCGGTACTGACCCAGATCTTGTAACGTAAGTCCAGTCTTTGTTTTCAATGTTACTCAGCACCTATATTGTCGCTTGTGTCCAAACTTTGTAGCATTAAATTACAAAAAACGATCCCTATAAGTCGATTTTATTCCTACACATACAACGTGTTTCATTTTTTCAGGTACAGTCTTACTCCTACCCTTAACTTAACTCCAACTCTATAGTTTCATCACTAGACGATCAACTCTTCTTCTGTGTCTTGTCTTCCGACTAAAGTGTTTGTTTTTGTTTCAACTACACTCGCGTCTTCTTCCTTCCATTTCAGACTCGTGTGTGTGTTTTTCTATAGCAAAGCCACAATAGGCTATCTGCTGAGCCCACCGAGGGGAATCGAACCCCTGATTTTAGCGTTGTAAATCCGGAGACATACCGCTGAACTAGCGGGGGGCTTATGAAACGATAACCTATCACAAAGAATTACCATGACATGAAGTCCAGTTCATACTCAACGAACTACTACACATGTTTTTTGACATTTTTTGTCCCCAAATTCCTTGTTATTGGGAAGATCAGGTAATTGTGTATTTGTTTTATACTTGGAATATCACAAATGTGAATACTTTACAAACAAGAACAACAATAAAATAACGTGTTCCTAAAAAAAAGATTATTCATATGATATATTTATAAACTTATATGTATATTAACTCTAATATACGTCATATTTTAAAAGTATATGTAGGCTTCTTAAACTGGTAACTATGTACACTCAACCTGTTCTACATGAGAAACCAGAGGACGTAGTTTCAGGGACAAGCCCCATAGATAGTGTAAAAGTATGTAAAATTTTCAACAATGTCTTAAATTATGCGAATTTCAAATAAATGAGATTGTGAGTTGTTATGAAAATGGTAAATTTATATGTGTAATATTCATGACGTTCCCCTTTGTGTGGATTCCTGTACATGGTGAGGGGACCTCCCAGAGAAGGTTCTGTGCTTTCAGTTTACTTCCTGTGGGATTTAAACATCCACCCACGTGTTTGCCGTACGTGACAACCCGCGAAGGGGAGGATAGAATCCTGGTGGTTGAGGGTTCGAACCATAAAACATCACTTTGGCCTTGAATATCTGTAGACAGACAACCTTTTGTTTCCCCCCCCCATAGGTCAATCGTCTGGTCCACTTGGGCTAGGATCAACCGAGCGCCAGTGTTGGACGTTTTCAACGGGTGTTTTGAACATTGTATCTGTCTAATGCTGGTGTTTGGTATAGTGCTCACCAAATCCCAGTGTTGCTGCAATGTCCTTGTTTGGCATTGCAGTGCATCCCCTCGTAGGGCTCCATAGTGGGTGGGGTTAGTGGGCACTGAAATTTCTTTCTTTATTATGGAATCCCAAATCAGAATAAAATAGTGAGAAAAAATATATCACAGGTAAAGGACCACGTCTTGAAGATTCTGAACAGCAATCTTTTATTTCTTCAACACCTGTACCTCAATTTCTGATATTACATTCTTTATCAAACAAATATTTAGAACAAATGTCTCCCTTCTTTATTCAGAAGGGACTAGAGGAGCTTGCTGGCTCTCTAAGTCAGTAAACAAGCTACGTTCTGGAAACATCTTGGTGGAAACATTCACTCCAAAACACAGTGAACTCCTTTTGCATTCGAAAACTATCGGGGATATACCCATTGAGGTTACTCTCCATGCAACTTTGAATTCGTCATGAGGAGTTATTGTTGAGAGGGATTTTAAACAACCTCGAGTCAGAGATCCTCGCTGACTTCTCCACACAAGGAGTTTCTGCAGTGAGGAATACCTCCACAAGCAAAGATGGAACTTTGCTGCCGACCAATATCCAAATTTTGACGTTTACATCACCACGTCCACCTGCCACCATCAAGTTAGATTATCTAAATTGTAAGGTATGGCCATATATTCTGAACCCTCTCAAATGTTTACAATGACAGTGGTTGAATCACTCGAAGGCATCATGTCATTGTTCTTTGACATGTGCTCATTGTGGTGGCAAGGACCATGATACTGCTAATACAAAATGGACCTTCATTGTGTCAATTGCAGTGGCTTTCACCCCTCTTACTTTCATTCTTATCCTCGGTGGGTGGAAGTACAGCATTTGGAAACAGTTCACGACATTACTTACCCCGAAACTCGAACGTTACAGTCCATCTCGGACATATGTTGCTGCACTCAGTTCCACTGCTACAGTGGGAATGCAGACAGATCGTTCTGTACCTCCTTAACAGTCGTTCTCCAACCATGTAAAGAGACTTTTCCCTTTGTAGTTAACATAGTGGAGGAGTAAACGTCCTCTTTAATCTCTGTGCGTACCAATCCTTCCTTAGGTCTATTTCCTTCAGCCCCAGCTTCTGGCGTGTACTCGGGCTCGTCTTCTTCAACCCTGAGAAGTTGAACAATTATTCGTTCTCGACCTTAGTTGCTGCATTCTACTTCTACTGACAGAGACCTGCCCCCTCGATCCAGGCCAGAATCCATGAAGGTTGAAAGACTTCCTTCTGATAAATAAAAATGACGTGATCATAAATTGAAAGGTTCTCCACCCAATTCTCCACATAAATAAAATAGCCAGATTAATACAACGGAACTGTCGAAGCTTCCATTCGAATATAGATGATATTATGGATTTGACTGAATTTTTATCACCCTGAGTGTCTCTCTTTACATTAAACGTTTTTAAAACCTGTCAATGTGGTCACCTTTCAGCAGTTTTCTTTGCACAGAAATGACAGATTGTTTGATGAATGAGTACTTGGAGGGATGGCACTGTTGGTCAATCAGTATGTAGCCACCCTGCCTTTGCCACTCGATACATCCTTGAAAGGTGTAGCCATCCGTGTTTCATTGGGTCATACCATCACTATTTGTTCTTTCTACCTGTCTCCTGGAGAGACCTTGAAAACTTGATGCCATCATTGAACAGTTACCTCCTCCCTTTTTAATCTTGAGGATTCTAATGGGGTGGTGCTGATATGGATAGAAGGGTCATTCCATAGAGTGTATGATCTCAAATCACAACCTTTCTCTTTTCAATACTGGTTCTTATACCTATTTTCATGCACCTAGTCAGTCTCTTACTGCTATTGGTCTCTCTATCTGTTCCTCTTTACTTTTCTCTCATTTCTCTTGGGGGTTGACAGTGACCGACGAGGCAGTGATCATTTTCCTATCCTTTTGAGAGGGACTGGCCGTGGTCGATTCCGCCCAGCCCGCGTGACCCGGTGGAAGCTGGAACAGACCAAATGGCCCTTTTTCACTGCTCTTTCAGAACTTGATCCTTCTGTAAGTTATCGATAGACGATTATGTGCAAATAGTAACTAACTGTATTGTCCAAGCAGTTATTCAATCTATTCCCAAAACCTTGACATATTATACACGTCTATAGTGGAATCCTACCTGTAACATGGCATGGAAGGCTAAAAAAACTGGCTTGGGATACCTTTCATAGGCATCTCACACTTTCAAACTGCATCGCTTTTCAGCAGGCCCGTGCACATGCTCGGCAGAAAAGACGTCAAAGCCAGAAGGAATCTCGGAAGTTCACAACTGGTATATCTTCTACCACCAGTTCCAAAGCTATATGGGACAAGATTCGGAAGGTCAGTGGACAGTATAATTCTGACCCCTTTCGATCTTGCTCTCTGATGGCCAGAAGTTACTGATGCCAAGAGCATCGCTGATACTCTTGGGAAAAGCTTTCCTCGTGCATCTAGCACTTATGCTTCATCCCCCACCTTTTTAGCCATTAAGACTCGGGCAGAGCGATCGTCTTTTTCTTTCAGACTAATCGTCTCTATGACCATAATCATCCCTTTACAGACTGATCGTCTCCATGACTATAATCACCCTTTTACACTGGTAGAACTCCAGCTTGCTCTTCATAAGTCTGACAGTACATTGGTTGAACCTGATGATATTCACTACAAGATGTTGTGTTATCTCTCTCCTGCCTCACTTGCTATTTTTTTGTTGTTTTAACTGGATTTGAAAGAAAAATGTTTTCCTGATGTTTGGCGTCATGCTATTGTCCTCCATTTCTCTAAGCCTAGGAAGAATCCCAAAATTCCTTCGAACTACCATCCAATTGCTTTGATGAACTGTCTCTGTAAGATTTTAGAGAGAATGGTTAATGCTCGTCTTATTGTGTTCCTCAAATCAAACAGTCTCGTCTTGACCACTCAGTGTAGGCTCCGACGACAGCACTCCACCATGAACCATATAATTCGAATTAAAATGTCAATCAGGGAAGCCTTTCTCAAGAGACAACATCTTGTTTCTGTATTTTTTACCTTGAGAAAGCTTATGATACTGCATGGAGGTATGGCATCCTGTAAGACCTCCACTTATATGGGTTGCATGGCTATTTGCCCATTTTAATTAAACATTTTAATGGACTGTCGATTTCAAGTCCATGTGGGTTTGACACTTTCCCACAGGAATCTAGAGGCCCTCAGGGCTATGTCTTGAGTGCCACACTTTTCATTAAAAGATTAACCATCAGTGAACAACTTCCCCTATAGTTGAGACGAGATGTGGAAGTCGTCGAGCATGAGGTTTATTGAGTAGAAGCTACAGACTGCCTTCAATCATTTACTGAAGTGGACAACAGCAAACGATTTCTTTTTCTCTCTAAAACTATTTTGCATGCACTTCTGCCACCAACGAGATATTCATCCCAATCTTGAGCTCCATCTTGGAGAAGCTGTGTTTCTTGTAGTCCCTGAGGCAAAGTACTTGGGGCTTATATTTGACCATAAAATTACTTTCATTCCACACATCAAACAGCTATGCATCAAGAGAACAAGGGCACTGAACATCCTTCATGTACTCTCTTCTTTCACTTCTTGAAAAGTAGATCGATGTTCCATGTTAAAGATCTACTGTGTCCTCGTTTGATCAAAACTGGACTATGGATCTATGGTCTATGGCTCTGTCAGGACTTTGGCCATGAATATGTTGGACCCTGTTCACCATCAGAGCCTTTCCACACTTCTTCAGTCCAGAATTTGTACATTGAGTCTCATGAACCTCCTCTAAACCTCCATCGTTATCAACTGTCTTTATTGTATGCATCAAAACTTCGATCCTTACCATAGTATCCCACCTGAGGTTGTGTTTCCTTTCCTCAGTGGGCCATGCTTTCCAGAACAGACAGCCTGTCATTGTTCCTTTTGCCCTTTGCACCCAGATGCAATTGGCTGAATTGGATATGTCCGTGGATGATGTTGCTGTCTCCACTGGTCAGCCCATCCCTCCATGGCTATTACCACCCCCCAAATGTGACCTCTCTTTGAGTCACATGAAAAAGGCAGATGCTTCCAACTGAAAGTATCATCCTCTATTTGCTGAACATCTTTTGAACCATCCTTCCATTTCCACTTAAAGAGATGGTTCAGAATTAGGTGACTCTTTGGACTCTGCTATGGTTTGTTATGGTTCGGTGGTTGCACACAGGATCCCCTCTACAATTTTTGTATTCACTGTCGGATTGTACACCATTTCTCTCACGTTGGATCACGTAGAAGCTATGCAGTATAAGCACTGTACTATTTATACTAATTCAGTTACCTCTCTGCTGGCCCTAGAATCGCTTCACATTAGTTCTCGTCAATATTGAAAACCGACTGGCCCAATTCTCTTTATCATCCATTTCTATCTAGTTCTTTTGGATACCGGGCCACTTTGGTATTCACGGGAACGAGCTTGCTGACACCACATCTAAGTCTGTCTGCTCTGGTGCTATCACTGCCATGCATGTTCCATATATCGCTAAGACTCTGTATTCACGGCTCGGCTCCGCGCCAATTGACAGTTGACTTGAAGTGAGCAGCATGACAACAAGCTTTTCCAGATAAAACCTTCTGTTGCTCTTGGGCCATCTTGCTTCTGTAAGGAACGGAAGGAATAAGTTATCCTGAGTAGGCTACGCATTGGTCACAGTTTTAACTCATCATTTTCTTTTATCTGGAACTGATGCACCAATGTGTAGCTTGTGTGTCACTCAAGTTATTTTATTGTCATGTCGTCGTTACGACTGTGAGCAACGGCACCAATTTAGACACGTTTTTGCCATGGGTTTACCCTTGACGTCGGACAGTGTTATTGGCGATGGTGACACTGTCCACCTCAGTTGTGTTTTTAAATTTTTAAGGGCTATTGGCCTCTTTCATTCTACTTAAGTTTTTAATTCGAAAACCTGACCTTTGTGTTGTTTTAAAGTAATTCATTTTTATCTATTTTAATAATTTTACTTTAATTTTTAATATTTTTTTACCAGTTGTTTGGCGCAGATAGCCTAGTTGCTCTGCGCCAATAAACGTCAAACAAACAACCAAGAACGATGTTACACAATGTGTGCAATCTAATTCAAGCATGAGACCGTTCAATAGTTTAAAATCGTATCAGTTCGTCATGGAATGATATTCAAGTCAGTTGAAGGTGTTGTCAGAGAACTGCAACTGCAAACGTTCACTCAATTGATCTACTTTACTGAAGTCAATGTCACTATGTGTAAACGTACACCATCATTGAAGACTGGGTGTTATGACTTCCGTTACGCAAGATACTTTGAAATTAGTGAAATGTCTAAATTGTTTATCACCAATAATGTTGGACATCTTTCTGTTTAACACAAAGACCGTCAGCGTACAAATTATAATAATTGATTGTGAGTTTTATGGAATGACGAAAGCCAACTAATCCAGTTTTGAAATAGTGACTGAGGAGCTTGTTAAAGTTTATACCAAGATTTTGTGTTATTCGTTGTACCAACTGCAAAGATTGAAGTGGGGAAAAGGGTGTCATAGTGTTGACTGGCAACATAAAAAGTATCTTTGAAGCCTCTATAGCTGTAATACAATAAATATGGAGATATTGCAAATAATATTCCAGAGAACTGTTGAGAAATTTTGGTAATCGATCCCAGTATGACAGGGACGTAGATTCTGGGGAGGTGGGGTATGGAGGGTATACATCCCCCCTTCATTTTAGGTGGGGGTATGGTGCATACAATCATCCCCCCCTACAGTTTGGTCCGTTGAATTGTTTTATTGCATCACAGGCCTACAAATTGTGTGTTTGTTCTTGTATTTCTCGTGTTCTTACCAATCGAATTACATAATTAGGCCTAGATGTAAACTTTTGCAGTATCCGAAATGTATATCTCTAATATAGGCGTGCTTCTAAGCTTTTCGATCTAAACGATAGTTTGTAAGTATCAGTCAGTAGGCCTAAGTATACATGCAAGTATCGTGGCAACAAGATTACTCTGTGACTGCATGTTTACAGCTTTCAGGTTTACGTAATCAGAGATTACCAATTTGCAAATTGAACAGTCCACATAAGTGGTTGCAAAAATCATCCCCCCCTATCGGGTGTAAACAAATCTACGCCCCTGCAGTATAATAATATTTCATGTCACGAAGCATGCAAGACTTGTGTCTCATTTTAAAGTAACAATATTTTTATCTCCAAATACCCTGCCCAAAATCCAAAATTTATGATCATAGAAGAACTTTGTAATACTCAGAATAGAGTCATCCAAATGCTATGGCAATGCCTTACAATCTTTATTGTCTGTCTGAATATACAGAACAATAACGAAGACAGATTCCACGTGGCAATTGTGAAAGTTGGTTAAAAATATGCATTATGTGTTCTCACTTTATGTCAAATCGTCTCCACGATGGGTCGTGCACGAGCTTCGTTATTTTGAACCATTTTAAGCTGTTCTCTGGACTACGTTAATTTATTAACACCCTGCACTCCTCAGGCTTCTATTGGTTTTATTGTGAACTCCTTTGTCACTATTCTTTTCGGGTATAAATAAAGTGAAATGAGATTTATTCGTCATATATCAGAGAAATCTCTCAGGATTGTTCAATGCTTACCATATTTAACACCAGGTTTACCCCGGAATACTCTTCTCTTTTTGTTTATTATCATATCATAAAAAATTTCAGATTCAGCTTTTGTATAGCCCAATCATATGTGTCTGTAATCTTATAATTCAATTTTGTTTGTATCAATCCGGTTCACAGATGACATGTGGTGACCAATGGTCACTTCTACCTAACAAGACAGGTTTATTGGATCACCAAAGGTGTCAGTATCACTGTAATTTTTTTTCTTTTGCAGAACCACATTCAGATGTTTATTTATATACACATATTTCGATATGTATAATAGCACAAATTGGAATGAAAAATATAACAAAAATGAATTTAGTACATTATTCGATGCTCTTAAGAGTGAAATATGCAAATAAGAAGATAAAAAATGTGGTTACAATTACACTGCACCTTCGAACTGTAAAATCCATACATAAAAGTATTTGTTCTTTTGAAATTCGAAACGTTTCCTGGGTTTTGAATTTTATTTATATTACCACGATAGAGCGCGCCTCATTTGAAAACGAATAACGTGTTGCACATGTAATCATACACTGGCACGTGATCGTTTGTTAACATCCTGTATTTAAGACTTCTGAATTGAATAATTGCATTATGTAGCCCGTGTTAAAACAAATACACACAACCATTCAAAGCTTTTCTGTGGATTTTTTCTACCTCTACAACCTTAATTTAGTGTGCATTCATGATCTATATCTCCATTTACTACGACAGCCTTGTCATATCAAATTTTCGAAATTCATCTCAAAATGGTCGGGTCCGACATGGCCAGGTGAGTTAAGGCTACTCGAGGGCTATCTGCGCTAGCTGTTCCTAATTTAGCTGTGTAGACTAGAGGGAAGGAAGCTAGTCATCATCACCCACCACCAACTCTTGGGCTACTCTTTTACCAACGAATAGTGGGATTGAGCGTCACATTATAACGTCCCCACGACTGAAAGGGAGAGTATATTTGGTGCGACAGGGATTCGAACCCGCAACCCTCAGATTACGAGTCGAACGCCTTAACCCACCTGGCCATGCCGGGCTCCAATTATAGAAAGAACTATCGAAGCTATAACCATTTTGAACTTTCAACCCCATCCTACCAACATATTTTTATGTACTGGCTCTAAAAATGAAACACACAGTAGTAACACAGCTGTTTGTCTGTCGACTCACACTGCTAGAAACCGGGTTTCCATACCCATGGTGGGCAGAGCACAGCTAACCGATTGTGTAGCCTTGTGCTTAATTATAAACAAACAAACTCAACATGAATTAACATGAGATAAAGAGTTAACTTGCAAAATTACCAAGAACTAAAAAATATGATAATTTATAGTGGATATGATTAAGAAATGTCATAAAGGACTGTTGAATAAACATGCGTGAAAACATACTCTAATCAATGAACAGGTGGTCCAGAAATTGTTGCTCGGTTTATCCCTGGACGTGTTAACACGATTTCCACAAAGCATGTGTACATGTTACTGGTAAAACACAACTGCAAGTGGTAAATGTGCCAGTATATAGTGTTCGCGTCAAGTTACAGAAACAAAATTAAAAAATCGCGCTTTGCACTATGGGTCTGTGGATAGATCCAAAGGGCGATAGCCAAATCCTACAATTCGGCTACGCAAGGCGAGCCAAATATTAGCCAAATCCTAAAATTCGGCTTCACAAGGCTAGCCAAATATTTGGAGGTTGGTGCTGTTGACCAGCTGCTTTACATCTGGTCTATAAATTTAAAATTAAGGTCAGCTGACGCAGATATGTCTTGAATAGCTTCGCGAAGGGCCCTGGCATGGCCAGGTGATTAAGGCGCTCGACTCATAATAGAAGGGTCGCAGGTTCGAATTCCCGTCACACCAAACATGCTCGCCCTTTTGGCCGTAAGGGCATTACAATGTAACGGCCAGTTCCACTATTCGTTGGTAAAAGAGTAGCTCAAGTGTTGGCGGTGGGTGGTGATGACTGGCTGCATTCCCTCTAATCTTACACTGCTAAATTAGGGACGGCTCGTGCAAATAGCCCTCGTATAGTTTTGCGCGAAATTCAAAAACAAACAAACAAGCTTTGCGAAAATATTCGAAAAAACACAACATAAACTCAACTATATTATCATTTAACAAATCTAGATCAAATATTTAAAAATATATGTTCAAAAACATTATATTATTGGTACTACAACATATAAATTAGTACTTCTGTTTTATTTCTGGGTTATATCTAAAGATATAATCATGCTCTTGTCTGGTGTCATTGACCTATCTTCACTAGACAAACATAATGTATGAAATGTGGGAAAACTGACCCCTTTTCTGTTTCATGATATGATTGAACATTTGTTTATTAAACCGTTATTGCCATAAACCTAAAAATGGTGTCCGTCAGATTAATTTTGTGTCAAATATGTACTTCTGCAACTGTTTTTATTGTTATTCTTGCTTTCCCTTAAGTATTAAAACGTAAATTGAAACATAAAAACATACAATGGATTCCGTAGATTATTTTCAAACTTGTGGGTTGGTATAGCATAACAACTATGCCATACTGCACGTGCTAATGCCTAATCAAGCTGTCATTCAAGAAAACAACAAAATGTGTTCGGAACACAACATAGAACACGTTGGGCTTCTCGTAAACTTAAAAAGCAGATACAAAACGGTAAAAAAACACAAGTGAGAATCTAATGGCCATCTGGAAACAATATATCAATTGGTGGTAGCAGACACGTCAACGCTGATCAAATATCCACTTTGCTTGGAACGGCTGGTAAATAGGTCACGGATGAAGTTGCTTCTTAAAAACTGATGGTTAATTTCTATTTATCAGAGTGGCGACTGTTATTGAAGCCAGGGTCGATTTGATATCGGTGGTTTACACCAAATAAATGTCCCGAAGAAAGAGCAATACGCCATATTGGTTAAAATTGACATGATGGAGATGTGGCGACTAAATAGGGAAGGAATAATTACAAAACGTTCGGGTTATCAACTCGACATTCTTGTGGTTTAGTCAGCTTTAATCTCTTGAAAATGTCAAATAAATCTTTTCATCAAAATGTTTTCATTTTTGACTTTAGTGACAAGTAATCTGAAGTTTCGTTGGCTATGATTTTTGTTTAGTTATTTAAAACGATGTATCAATAGATTAATGGATATTTGTTGCGCACTTTACAAGTTTTAAAAGTTTGATCAAGTGACGTGATAAAGTTAAGTAGTTTTAAATATGTTCGTTTGTCTTCTAGTTTAGCGCAAAACTGCACAATGGATTAGCTACTATGAGTCTGCCAAAAGGATAGAACTTCGAATTATAGAGCTCGTCGCTAAGCCACCAGGGAAGGCTTCAACAATAAAATAATTACAAATAATTATATTCAAAGAAAAAATGGGGCAGTTAGAACTATATATTTATTTTATTTTAAATATGAAATTCATAAACTGTGTATTACGTTGGAATGCATAATTATGCCGGCCCTTAGTTGTATATATACACTTATGTCTCAAGACAGAAAAGCGTACTTTGTGTTTTATTCTGTGAGGAACGTGGATAACACAAACATTCTTGATTTTCAAGCACACGTGTTTGGTTATTTATCCTCCATGGATTTTATTTTATTTTCGTGGGAATAGCTTGTAACTGTCAACAGTCACTAGTCATACCATAGTGCCACCAAGGAGTATCATAGTCAGTAGTCATACCGCAATGCCACCAAGGAGTATAATAGTCAGTAGTCATACTATAGTGCCACCAAGGAGTATAATAGTCAGTAGTCATACTATAGTGCCACCAAGGAGTATAATAGTCAGTAGTCATACTGCAGTGCCACCAAGGAGTATAATAGTCACTAGTCATACTGGAGTGCTACCAAGAAGTATAATAGTCAGTAGTCATACCATAGTGCCACCAAGGAGAATAACAGTCAGTAGTCATACCGCAGTGCCACCAAGGAGTATAATAGTCACTAGTCATACTGCAGTGCCACCAAGGAGTATAATAGTCACTAGTCATACTGCAGTGCTACCAAGAAGTATCATAGTCAGTAGTCATACCATAGTGCCACCAAGGAGTATAACAGTCAGTAGTCATACCGCAGTGCCACCAAGGAGTATAACAGTCACTAGTCATACTGCAGTGCCACCAAGGAGTATAATAGTCACTAGTCATACTGCAGTGCCACCAAGAAGTATAATAGTCAGTAGTCATACCATAGTGCCACCAAGGAGTATAATAGTCACTAGTCATACTGCAGTGCCACCAAGAAGTATAATAGTCAGTAGTCATACCATAGTGCCACCAAGGAGTATAATAGTCACTAGTCATATTGCAGTGCCACCAAGGAGTATAATAGTCAGTAGTCATACCATAGTGCCACCAAGGAGTATACAGTCAGTAGTCATACCGCAGTGCCACCAAGGAGTATAATAGTCACTAGTCATACTGCAGTGCCACCAAGAAGTATCATAGTCAGTAGTCATACCAGAGTGCCACCAAGAAGTATAATAGTCAGTAGTCATACTGCTGTGCTACCAAGAAGAATCATAGTCAGTAGTCATACCATAGTGCCACCAAGGAGTTTAACAGTCACTAGTCATACTGCAGTGCCACCAAGAAGTATAATAGTCAGTAGTCATACAGCTGTGCTACCAAGAAGTATCATAGTCAGTAGTCATACCGCAATGCCACCAAGGAGTATAATAGTCACTAGTCATACTATAGTGCCACCAAGGAGTATAATAGTCAGTAGTCATACCATAGTGCCACCAAGGAGTATAATAGTCAGTAGTCATACTGCAGTGCCACCAAGAAGTATAATAGTCAGTAGTCATACCATAGTGCCACCAAGGAGTATAATAGTCACTAGTCATACCATAGTGCCACCAAGGAGTATAATAGTCACTAGTCATACTGCAGTGCCACCAAGGAGTATAATAGTCAGTAGTCATACTGCTGTGCTACCAAGGAGTATAATAGTCACTACTCATACCGCAATGCCACCAAGGAGTATAATAGTCAGTAGTCATACTGCTGTGCTACCAAGGAGTATAATAGTCAGTAGTCATACTGCTGTGCCACCAAGGAGTATAATAGTCACTAGTCATACTGCAGTGCCACCAAGAAATATAATAGTCAGTAGTCATACCATAGTGCCACCAAGGAGTATAATAGTCACTAGTCATACTGCAGTACCACCAAGAAGTATAATAGTCAGTAGTCATACCATAGTGCCACCAAGGAGTATAATAGTCAGTAGTCATACTATAGTGCCACCAAGGAGTATAATAGTCACTAGTCATACTGCAGTGCCACCAAGAAGTATAATAGTCACTACTCATACTGCAGTACCACCAAGAAGTATAATAGTCAGTAGTCATACCGCAATGCCACCAAGAAGTATAATAGTCAGTAGTCATACTGCTGTGCTACCAAGGAGTATAATAGTCAGTAGTCATACTGCTGTGCCACCAAGGAGTATAATAGTCACTAGTCATACTGCAGTGCCACCAAGAAGTATAATAGTCAGTAGTCATACCATAGTGCCACCAAGGAGTATAATAGTCAGTAGTCATACTATAGTGCCACCAAGGAGTATAATAGTCACTAGTCATACTGCAGTGCCACCAAGAAGTATAATAGTCAGTAGTCATACTATAGTGCCACCAAGGAGTATAATAGTCACTAGTCATACTGCAGTGCCACCAAGAAGTATAGTAGTCACTAGTCATACTGCAGTACCACCAAGAAGTATAATAGTCAGTAGTCATACCATAGTGCCACCAAGGAGTATAATAGTCAGTAGTCATACTATAGTGCCACCAAGGAGTACAACAGTCAGTAGTCATACTGCTGTGCTACCAAGAAGTATCATAGTCAGTAGTCATACCGCAATGCCACCAAGGAGTATAATAGTCAGTAGTCATACTATAGTGCCACCAAGGAGTATAATAGTCACTAGTCATACTGCAGTGCCACCAAGAAGTATAATAGTCACTAGTCATACTGCAGTGCCACCAAGAAGTATAATAGTCACTAGTCATACTGCAGTACCACCAAGAAGTATAATAGTCACTAGTCATACTGCAGTACCACCAAGAAGTATAATAGTCACTAGTCATACTGCTGTGCTACCAAGAAGCATAATAGTCACTAGTCATACTGCTGTGCTACCAAGAAGTATCATAGTCAGTAGTCATACCGCAATGCCACCAAGGAGTATAATAGTCAGTAGTCATACTGCAGTACCACCAAGAAGTATAATAGTCAGTAGTCATACCATAGTGCCACCAAGGAGTATAATAGTCAGTAGTCATACCATAGTGCCACCAAAGAGTATAACAGTCACTAGTCATACTGCAGTGCCACCAAGGAGTATAATAGTCACTAGTCATACTGCTGTGCTACCAAGGAGTATAATAGTCACTAGTCATACTGCAGTGCCACCAAGGAGTAAAATAGTCACTAGTCATACTGCAGTGCCACCAAGAAGTATAATAGTCAGTAGTCATACCATAGTGCCACCAAGGAGTATAATAGTCACTAGTCATACTGCAGTACCACCAAGAAGTATCATAGTCAGTAGTCATACCATAGTGCCACCAAGGAGTATAATAGTCACTAGTCATACTGCAGTGCCACCAAGAAGTATCATAGTCAGTAGTCATACCATAGTGCCACCAAGAAGTATAATAGTCAGTAGTCATACTGCTGTGCTACCAAGAAGAATCATAGTCAGTAGTCATACCATAGTGCCACCAAGGAGTTTAACAGTCACTAGTCATACTGCAGTGCCACCAAGAAGTATAATAGTCAGTAGTCATACAGCTGTGCTACCAAGAAGTATCATAGTCAGTAGTCATACCGCAATGCCACCAAAGAGTATAATAGTCACTAGTCATACTATAGTGCCACCAAGGAGTATAATAGTCAGTAGTCATACCATAGTGCCACCAAGGAGTATAATAGTCACTAGTCATACTGCAGTGCCACCAAGAAGTATAATAGTCACTAGTCATACCATAGTGCCACCAAGGAGTTTAATAGTCACCAGTCATACTGCAGTACCACCAAGAAGTATAATAGTCAGTAGTCATACCATAGTGCCACCAAGGAGTATAATAGTCAGTAGTCATACTATAGTGCCACCAAGGAGTATAATAGTCACTAGTCATACTGCAGTGCCACCAAGAAGTATAATAGTCACTAGTCATATTGCAGTACCACCAAGAAGTATAATAGTCAGTAGTCATACCATAGTGCCACCAAGGAGTATAATAGTCAGTAGTCATACTATAGTGCCACCAAGGAGTATAATAGTCACTAGTCATACTGCAGTGCCACCAAGAAGTATAATAGTCACTAGTCATACTGCAGCACCACCAAGAAGTATAATAGTCACTAGTCATACTGCTGTGCTACCAAGAAGTATCATAGTCAGTAGTCATACCGCAATGCCACCAAGGAGTATAATAGTCAGTAGTCATACTATAGTGCCACCAAGGAGTATAATAGTCACTAGTCATACTGCAGTGCCACCAAGAAGTATAATAGTCACTAGTCATACTGCAGTACCACCAAGAAGTATAATAGTCAGTAGTCATACCATAGTGCCACCAAAAAGTATAATAGTCACTAGTCATACTGCAGTACCACCAAGAAGTATAATATTCAGTAGTCATACCATAGTGCCACCAAGGAGTATAATAGTCAGTAGTCATACCATAGTGCCACCAAGGAGTATAATAGTCACTAGTCATACTGCAGTGCCACCAAGAAGTATAATAGTCACTAGTCATACTGCTGTGCTACCAAGAAGTATCATAGTCAGTAGTCATACCGCAATGCCACCAAGGAGTATAATAGTCAGTAGTCATACCATAGTGCCACCAAGGAGTATAATAGTCAGTAGTCATACCATAGTGCCACCAAGGAGTATAATAGTCACTAGTCATACTGCAGTGCCACCAAGAAGTATAATAGTCACTAGTCATACTGCTGTGCTACCAAGAAGTATCATAGTCAGTAGTCATACCGCAATGCCACCAAGGAGTATAATAGTCACTAGTCATACTGCAGTACCACCAAGAAGTATAATAGTCAGTAGTCATACCATAGTGCCACCAAGGAGTATAATAGTCAGTAGTCATACCATATTGCCACCAAGGAGTATAATAGTCACTAGTCATACTGCAGTGCCACCAAGAAGTATAATAGTCACTAGTCATACTGCTGTGCTACCAAGAAGTATCATAGTCAGTAGTCATACCGCAATGCCACCAAGGAGTATAATAATCAGTAGTCATACTATAGTGCCACCAAGGAGTATAATAGTCACTAGTCATACTGCAGTGCCACCAAGAAGTATAATAGTCACTAGTCATACTGCAGTACCACCAAGAAGTATAATAGTCAGTAGTCATACCATAGTGCCACCAAGGAGTATAATAGTCACTAGTCATACTGCAGTACCACCAAGAAGTATAATAGTCACTAGTCATACTGCTGTGCTACCAAGAAGTATCATAGTCACTAGTCATACTGCAGTGCCACCAAGGAGTATAATAGTCACTATTCATACTGCAGTACCACCAAGAAGTATAATAGTCAGTAGTCATACCATAGTGCCACCAAGGAGTATAATAGTCAGTAGTCATACCATAGTGCCACCAAGGAGAATAACAGTCAGTAGTCATACTGCAGTGCCACCAAGGAGTATAATAGTCACTAGTCATACTGCAGTGCTACCAAGAAGTATCATAGTCAGTAGTCATACCATAGTGCCACCAAGAAGTATAATAGTCATTAGTCATACTGCAGTGCCACCAAGAAGTATAATAGTCACTAGTCATACTGCAGTGCCACCAAGAAGTATAATAGTCACTAGTCATACTGCAGTACCACCAAGAAGTATAATAGTCACTAGTCATACCGCAGTACCACCAAGAAGTATAATAGTCAGTCGTCATACCATAGTACCACCAAGGAGTATAATAGTCACTAGTCATACTGCAGTGCCACCAAGAAGTATAATAGTCAGTAGTCATACCGCAGTGCCACCAAGGAGTATAATAGTCACTTGTCATACTGCAGTGCCACCAAGAAGTATAATAGTCAGTAGTCATACCATAGTGCCACCAAGGAGTATAATAGTCACTAGTCATACTGCAGTGCCACCAAGGAGTATAATAGTCAGTGGTCATACCATTGTGCTACCAAGGATTATAATAGTCAGTGGTCATACTGCAGTGCCACCTGGAATCATAAACAAAGATAGAGTCCGATCTTAGGTTAAAATGCCATTGAAAACTTTTAATGGAACCATATTCTAAGCGTAAGAAGTACTGTTCATGTTGAAAATACAGTGGATATGCCATTAGCTAAGCTGGCTCTTACCAATTTACTAACCACTCCTGCGGCTCAGCGGTAATTCTGAGGGCTTATAACGCAAAATATCAGGTTTCAATATTCACGATGGACACAGCACAGATAATTTATCGGATAGATTCACGCTCAGTAACAAACAAACAAAGAATATTTCCCCAAATTCTACCAAATTAAGAGTCACTATTGGAAAAAAAGGAAGTTGTAAACTTAATTAAAATAATTTAATAACTACCGTATTTCCCGCGTCGACATATATTTTAACTTAGAATAAGTCTCGAACATTTACCCCGAGTCTTCCAGGCCAAAGGTTACGTTACTCATAGGCCTAAACCTAAGCCTAAAGGAAGCATTTCGATTCGAAACAGTAACCCAAGCACATCTATATGACCCAGAATGAAATGTATAAATTACTTAGTATTAAATAACAAATAAATAAACAAGAACAGGTCACCGTACATATGGTACTGTAATATTCAGCACTCTCTTTTAACTCCCCAGACTTACAGTAACGTTATTACTGGTACTAATACAGATATTCCAGAGGTAATATAAGATACACATTTTCATAGGTAAATATGATAAGCATATAACTCACAAGAATGAGAAGTGGGCAAAAGGGTTTATATACCAAAGTCACTAAACAATCAATGAAACATCTTGGTAAGATTGGTGGAAGTTCTGCTACCTTATTATTATGTTTATCTTCTTTTTTTCAAACTTTAGCGAATCAAAATGAGGCTGCGTCTTCGCGCCGAGATATACGGTAGTCTTACCCTCTCTAATGATTGTATTTGTTTGTTTTCAAGATAAGTGCAAAGCTACACAATGGGCTGTCGTGCCCTGCCCGCCAGAAGTATCAAAACCAGGTTTCTAGCGTTGTAAGACCACAGACATACCGTTGTGCCACCAAGGAGGTATTGTGATTGTAAATTATATTTTATTCTAAGACACTAATTTTGGGTCCAGCATGGCCAGTTGGTCAAGGCACTCGACTTGTAATCTGAGGGTCTCAGGTTCGAATTCTCGTCACACCAAACATGCTCGCCCTTTCAGCTGTGAGGGCGATATAATGTGACGGTCAATCCTACTATTCGTTGGTAAAGAGTAGCCCATGAGTTGGCGGTGGGTGGTGATGACTAGCTGCCTCCCCTAGTCTTACACTGCTAAATTAGGGACGGCTAGCGAAGATAGCCCTCGAGTAGCTTTGTACGAAATTCAAAACAAAAAAACAAAACAAGTTTATTTCAACGGGTTGATTATAAAGTTAGTGCGATTCTTGTAACAAAATCTCAAAGATGAATAATGTAAAATACACCAACGAAATATTTAACCTGCATGCATAAATAATGAAGAAACTTACATCTTACAGTTCCTGGAAATGACACTAGGGGGTGCAGTCTAACAACTGTTCAGTGATGCTGTTATCACTTTATATTACTTTGTCCATAATGATAACGGTATTGGACATTACAGGTCCAAATATGTATATAGAATTGACTCGAACCTCTGTGCCAACAACATCGTTTTGTTGACGTATGGTTGCTATAGCAACTCAATAACCAAAATTAAGCAGGGTAAGATGACAGGACCGGATTTGAAATAGCTTTATTGGTCCGGCGGTAGAATATCCGGAGTACTCCATTGGTATTACAGTTGTTCTGATGACAACATGATTCACTGTTACACACGTAACGTGGTATGTTACTGCACTCTTGACCATTAGAAATGTTAGCTATGGATAATAACAGATGTGCGTTTTATCCTGCTGTTACCCTGCTAAGTTTATATAGTTTTTCATTATTAGTTGTATGGGTTAGAATAGTGCTTTCTAATATGAAAGAAAAACATGATACAATAGCGTTATGTGTGCGATTGTAAATTGTTTTTTGTCTTCATCGGTAAACTCTGTGTGCAGGAATGGTCAAGGTACTCAATGGGTATAATATAAATATTCACGCTAGAGAAAACAACAATGATAGAGAGTTTTACTTTGAAATATAAATACACTCAGTGTCATTTGTTTCTCTACCCAACCAGCCCACAAAACAAGGAACTAAATCATAAGTCATATACCATACCCAACCAGCCCACAAAACAAGGAACTAAATCACAAATCATATACCAAACCAGAAAGTGACCAACCATCAAATGTTTGTCTTCTTTCTTCATGTTTTCAATCTGAATAACTATACAACTACTTTATAACTAACTCCAGTTTAAACCTAAGTTGTTGTTGTTGTTTTTTACCAGAACTTGGTGTTTCATTAAAAATCTAAATACAAGGTGAAACAATATTGAATGAAATGAAGGAGTGGCCCCTATATTATAAATAAAGTGAAGGAGTAGCCCCTATATCATGTATGAAGTGAAGGAGTGGGCCCTGTATTATGAATGAAGTGAAGGAGTGACCCCTATATTGTGAATGAAGTGAAGGAGCGGCCACTATATTATGAATGAAGTGAAGGAGTGGCCCCTATATTATGAATGAAGTGAAGGAAGGAGTGCCACTATTATTAATGAAGTGAAGGAGTAGCGTGAAGGACTATATTATGAATGAAGTGAAGGAGTGCCCCCTATATTATGAATGAATGAAGTGAAGGAGTGAAGGAGCGGCCACTATATTATGAATGAAGTGAAGGAGTGGGCCCTATATTATGAATGAAGTGAAGGAGTGACCCCTATATTGTGAATGAAGTGAAGGAGCGGCCACTATATTATGAATGAAGTGAAGGAGTGGCCCCTATATTATGAATGAAGTGAAGGAGCGGCCACTATATTATGAATGAAGGAAGGAGCGGCCACTATATTACGAATGAAGTGAAGGAGTGGCCCCTATATTATGAATGAAGTGAAGGAGTATCCCCTATATTATGTATGAAGTGAAGGAGTGGGCCCTATATTATGAATGAAGTGAAGGAGTGGTCCCTATATTATAAATGAAGTGAAGGAGCGGCCACTATATTATGAATGAAGTGAAGGAGTGGAAAACGTTCAGTAAACATAACATTAAGGTTTATTACACACATTCATAGAATATATTAGATTTCAATCAAGGGAACACGTGTCACAAAACAAATAATAAAAACATTTTGTAAATGTGAAATGATATTGGGATGCCAGTGCCAAGAGGAATGTGAAGGCAAATAAAGAAATGATACAACTATTCGTAGGTCGTCCGTACATGAGATCCAATATTAACATTTACTCTTACATCGTAAAATGCATACTTGTCTTTAATGTGGATGCACGTGGAAATTACATACTCCTGACCGTTGGCATGCAGTTTGTTATGGTCGTGTCAGGGTTCACATCAATGTAATATAACAAAACACCTGGGACTTACGTACAAGGAAAAGCAAGTGGAAACAGAACATGTCTTCATTATCACAGACCCTTTTGTTATTTGTATTGTTTTAATTGTTATTAAAGATGCCTTGTTTGTTTTTTCAACGTACCTTGGAACACGTGAGAGGTTGAAGCAGTAAGAACGGCATTTTCTGTAATGGTGTAGGCACGGTCAGGCGTCCCGTAAACTGGTTTACCATCTTCTATTCGAATGGCTCTATTGTCACAGATTCCTTCTGTTATTCCGATACCTATCTGCTCGCCACTAATACCAACACTCTGAAGAAGATCTGCAGAACCTACAGAAAGAAATAAAATGATTGTTTTGTATTATGAAATTAAACTATCGATTTGTATTCTAAAACTGGTTGATAATTCTCTTTGTTAACCTGAAGATGACCTAAAAAGGTCGAAACGTTGTTCTGTATTTTATTTCAATTAAACTTTTAATACCCATACCAGTCGTCTTTATAATACATTTTACTTCTAGTGGGGTCCGGCATGGTCATGCGTGTTAAGCTGTTCGACTCGTAATCCGAGGGTTGCGGGTTCGGATCCCGGTCGCACCAAATATGCTCGCCCCTTTCAGCCGTGGGTGCGTTATAATGTGACGGTCAATCCCACTATTCGTTGGTGACTAGTCATCTTCTATCTAGTTATTCACTGCTAAATTACGGACGCCTAACGCATGTAATCCTCACGTAGCTTTGCGCGATATTCAAACCAAAATCTTAGAAACTATGTTTACACAACGATCAATACCATATAAATATAAAAAAACGACATCTCTCAGTATTCTTAATTTGTGGAGTTTAAAGATTCACTTAAGACAAGAGAATCGTTTACAGATTACTTGGTTATCGATTCCTTCATGTCGCGGATTTAAGGTTATGTGAGGCCTAGAGTATAATAACTTTTGTTGGTCCTTCATCCTATGTAATTTAACATAGAATAAAATGTCCCTGCAGCTAAGTCTCCTTTAGTTTCTACCTTAATATGCCACTGATGTAAAAACCAAAAAAATAACATTTCGAATATTCAGGTGTCTTCGTGGAAGCGGGAACACTCTCAAACCAGAACGTGTCAACACCTTTGACTTAAGCATTGAACGTCCTTGTACTCAAATAGAATCCTTCGACACACACCCCTCCAAAAAAACGACAACATCGCAATGAAACTGAACTGTCTCCTACAACTGTTAACAAAAAGACAGGCAAAGGCTTGAAGCTGACCAAGCCTCTCATACCAACATTAAACGAGCGTACTTATTACATCTCGAAATTAGCGAGCTATTTTCGTCGAAAGATGGACGAAGAAACAGAATTCAATTCAGTTTCGTTCGACCACATACCAGTCAGGTTTTACACCTAACAGACCGTCGTGTCGATGGTATACATTAGCATGCAAAATGAAGACTTAGTCGATTTATGGCAAGTGAGACAACTTTGTGTGAAACTTAGTCTCGTGGAAACATCGATACAGAGAAGTTGTTAAGACTGTTTGTTTGTTATATCTCAGGCAAAACTATTCTGAGGTTATCTATGATAAACTGCCCCTAATTTAGAAGTGATAATCTAACAGGAAGGCAGCTAGCCAGTACTACCTACTTCCATCTCTACTTTTCACCGGCCCGGCATGGCCAAGTGGTTAAGGTGTCAGACTCGCACCAAACATGCTCGCCCTTTCAGCCGTGGGGGCGTTATAATGTTACGATCAATCCCACTATTCGTTGGTAAAAGAGTAGCCCAAGAGTTGGCGGTGGGTGGTGATGTCTAGCTGCCTTCCCTCTAGTCTTAAACTGCTAAATTAGGGACGGCTAGCGCAGATAGCCCTCGTGTAGCTTTGCGCGAAATTAAAAAAAAAGGCGTTAGACTTGCAATCTGAGGGTCACGGGTTCAAATCTCCGTCACAGCAAACATGCTCGCCCTTTCAATCGTTGGTAAAGGAGTATCCAAAGATTTAGCGGTAGGTGGTGACGACTAGTTGCCTTCCCTCTATAGTTTTACATTGCTAAATTAGGGACGGCTAGCGCAGTAGCCCTTGTGTAGCTTTGCGCGAAATTCATAACAAAAAACGATACCCTTCATCAACAAAAAAATGGAAGTAACCATCACGGGGAGAGCATTATCGGTGACGAGATTCGAACCCTCGTATTGAACGCCATAAACACCAGGCCATGGTAGGCCTCATTACTAAGAAGTAGGAACTTCAGATATAAACACGATATTCATTTTGGGTGGCTGACTGATTTGTCATTTTCAAAAGATGGTAATGAACTTCCACACTGTTTTTCAACCGAAAACTTTCATGTAAACATTACTATCAAAACTAGTGACGTTCCGTTGTATTATCCCAATGTTCTTTATTTTATGTTACTGTTATTTTTGCTTTATTATCATTTAATCAGATGTGGCAAACTTTCATATAAGAAATAATAAGTTGTATGTTATAGCGTGACTTACGAACAAGGAGTGCTTCGAAAACGAAACGTAACAATAAATACAGTGTTGAGATGTAATATGTCAGTCAAGTTTCTAAAACAGTAACTTATTAACTATTATATAAAGCTTACTTGCTTTAACTTCTGAATGTCTTTGATTGTATTTTTTATATTATGATTGTCTGTGACACTTGGATATCCACAGTGGCTCAACGCATAAGTTTTAAAGCTAATAACGCTAAAACAACAACAGGTGGGCACAGCAAAGATAGCCCACTGTATAAACTTATGTTTGTTAAACAAACAAACAAAACGCTTGGATTTCTTTTTCTGTTTGTCACGCGAACATGAACTGCGTACAGCTGAGATTTTTGTTAATAAAATTCCCACATGATGGAAAAATCGTAACGAAACATACAAACTTCGCTTCATATATAAAAATAGTGGGTATTTTACGTACGGTTTTTTTAGATGTTCTGTGTTCGCCCTATCATCTAACCCAGTAACAAGCGATAAACGGAATGAAGGATTAGGCTTCACATTTATGTTTTTAATATTTCAAACACCTTCTCGATAAAATAACTCAATAAAAATACAAACAGCGTCAATGTTATATATTTTTGAAATTCCGTACAAATATAATATGAGTAAAAGACATCAGAAAACACCACAAATACTCTCTACCACTCAGGGAAAACTCGTAAACCGAATGATAGATGGGGCTTTACAATTTTTTAGTCTTTTATTTAAAAAAATATATGGATAATATAACAAAAACTTTATTCTAAGCAATAATCAAATATCGCATGTTTTGAAAACGTTCATGATCGTTAACTATTTGAAATAGATAAGCTACATAAACGTGTAGTACATTTTATGATAACATAAAGCTGTTAAATGTTTCGTAAATCTGATACATAGGATGTACAATATCACTGTCCTTTAGAATAGATACTGTCTTTTGTTCTTACCCTAAAATGTGTTTATTCAATGTGATAAATAAGTCTGTATGTTTTTATTTTTCTCACATCCTCCACACGTCACTCTTCCCGTCCACTGAATGTGAAACATGTGTACAGGATCCTGGTACTGTGTTAAATTAACATGTGGTATAAAAAAAATGGTACTAAGTACATTATTAAAATATTTTCTAGCACATGATTATAAACGAAGCATAAGGAACCTCATTTTTCATTCGCATTTATTAAGACAAAAAATAACTGTTCTCTAAATAACAGTACAAATAATAAAAACAATCTAACAGCCTGTGTATTTTGCTTTATTAGTATTATTTCAGACTCAACAGAAATTCTGCTCAGAGCTTTTCCTTTTATTTCTTGACGTAGATGACGAGATAGGACTTGTTGTTAAAACTAGATTAGGGATAATTTACACAATAATCACACTTTTTTTATTAGCGGCAATAACGTGCATTATATATTGGTGACGTTGATTATATGATTACGTATATCCACGTGCAAACACGAGGTACAAAATAAGTGTAAATACAAAAATCAATAATGCCTTTCATTTATTAGTTTATATATATATATAAGGTAAAGTGAAAGGACAAAACATAAACTATCTTAAGGAACTTAACAACTCTACCTTTTGAAAGTGTAGACAGTTTGGCCTAGCTTGCTTGCGTGGCATTTTAATTTGGAATAGATAGCAAGACAAAGGTTAAAACTCTTAAATTGTTTGTTTAGATTTTCGCGCAAAGCTACACGAGGGCAATCTGCACTAACCCTCCCTAATTTAGTAGTGAAAGACTGGAGGGAAACCAGCTAATAATTACCTCCCACAACCAACTCCTGGGCGACTCTTTTACTAACGAATAGTGAAATTGATCGTCACTTTAGAAGGACCCCAGGGCTGAAAGGACGAGCATATTTGGTGTGACGGAGGTTCGAACCCTCAGATTAAATACAAGGTCCGATATATAATAACTCAGGCACAAACTCTAACACTATTCAAATACCTAACTTATTTTATATCACTTTATTGGTGATTGAAAAGGACCTAAAGACCCGATTAGCTGTTGAACATGAACCCCAAAGTAGTGAAGTTCATATTTACTTGAGTATTAAAACTATTATTGTAAAGACACGCAGTGCAAAAATATGTTACAAAACATGAACATGACTAAACAGCGCCTATTGTTGTTATATTATTACTTTATTTACACATACATAGATGATTGGAGTTGGTGAGTCGAATCTTGCAAATCTCTTTCATAAATCCGTGAGGCAGATCTGAGAAATAAAAACCAAAGAGTGTGGCTTAATGGTCAGTGAAAAGAAACGTAAATCGAATTGTCTGTAATTCTCTTCCCGTTGCTACAAAATCGTGTTTAAAAATATATACAGTTAGCGTTTGTAGTCTTTGCTGAGCTTTGTACAAATATAATCAAAACAATTAAACAAAAATTGTGAATTATTTAAATAAATTATATAGGTGCAGAGATATATACCATATCTATCTAATTCAAAGCTAGTGTCGTTGTTGTTTTTTTATAAACGTTCTCGAAGAACTGAACATGGTAAAATACGTTTACAGGCGTATAAGTAAAACGTCATATTTATTCACCAGAGGTACTTTTACTGATAATAAAGGCTGGTTTTGATTATCTTTAAACGAAATGTATTCTGTTTGAATCATTTAGACATGCATTGCCTTGCAACTTTTTTCTTCTTACCAGGACGAGATACATCAAGTTAAGTTTAGGCCTAGCGAATGCATATTTGTGAAACACCAAATGAATAAACAAATAAATTAAACCACTATTTGTTACTAATGGAGAAAATTCAACTTTACCAATATTCTATAAATAAACGATCTTTGTATGGCTTCAGATAATAAAAGGTTTTATTAAACTGTACTTCTGTTTTCGAACAAGGGTACTCGTTACGACTATATTATTGACACCTCCACAGCAGCGAAATATATACCATTAGTGTGACCGCTTCCGTTACTATGTTTGAAAATAATAATAATAAAATCAGATAAATATGCACTCGAACAACGCAGAAAGATTGCTTCATGTGTTATTTTATCTAAAGGACAGGTGGAAAGTTCAAGAAAGAAACTTTTGTTGACTAGTATATCCGCCAGGGGACTAAATGAAAAACTTTTGTTTTAAGTTAAGCTATCTATTAAGTTTTTTAGCAGCGGCATGTCGGCTCGTAGTTTGTTTGTTTTGTTTGGAATTTCGGACAAAGCTACTCGCAGGGCTATCTGCGCTACCCGTTCCTAATTTAGCAGTGTAAGATTAAAGGAAATACAACTAGTCATCACCACCCACTGCCAACTCTTGGGCTACTCTTTTACCAACGAATAGTAGGATTGACCGTCACAATATAACGCCCTCACGACTGAAAGGGAAAGAACATGTTTGGTGTGACGGGGATTCGAACCCGCGACCCTCAGATTACGAATCGAACGCCTTACCCCACCTGGCCATGCCAAACCTTCACAACACGGCTCTAACCACCTTGGCATGCCAAACCTTCACAGCACGGTTCTAACCACCTTGCCATGCCAAGCCTTCACAGCACGGCTCTAAATTTATCAAATTCAAACGTTTAGCTCATAGTTTCGTCATCTCTCGACCGATTTGAAATCTAATTACAGTCTCGGACTCGGAAGGTCAAACCTTTTTGACTGATATAATTGGCTAAGCCAAGATCTCGTAGGTTATTTTACTCTAATCCTGTCTAAAATATTTTGGATTTCAGGGTAGGCTGGTAAATATCCTGATGAGTAAGAAAATGAAATCGGATAAACGCACGCCCCACACTTGGTACTGCTGACCCACAAAAAAAAATTATAAAGAGAAAAAAGGATAAAATATATTAATTTACCCTAAGCCTACCTAACAGAATGTACTGTCGTAAGTTGTAAATATCAGGCTGAGCCTGTTGAGCAGAAACAGTCCCTAATAAAATTGTTTGTATGTTAAAATAATGATAATAATTTGATTGAAGTTTTGAAGTGCCCTGATGAAATACAAAATCTGACACGCCAGTATCGTGTTAAGTATCAATATTGGTTCAAATGTACTCAACAAGTAGTAAGTAAATTAATAACATTCTGATAAAATTCGAAATACTGACGAAAATGCGGAATTCGTACAAAACGCCCTAAAAATTATAATTGCTTTTCTAAACATTAGTTTAAGCTCACTTTTAAGCAGTTTAACTATATGAGGGCAGTGTTTTATTTTCACATTATTAATTATAATAATAATCTGTTTATCTCCTTTTTAAGGTGAGGTGTTTCAATAAAAAACTTAGTTTTTAAGAAAATTCACTGCAACTCACTCAGTACCCTCTGACTTTCTCACTAAAAATATAATGAAACTTGTATGGTACTAAAACTTGAGAAAACGAAATTAATTTTTTTATAATTCTGTTTGAATATTTTTGTTTTATCCTCACAAGCACACACTACGCCACCCTAAAAGGGACCAAAACATTGAACCTCCTATGCAATTAAATTAGCAAATTTTAGTTCACAAAACCACCACCAGTGCATTTCCATTAATCCATGGCTCTCTGTAGTATTTTTTTTCTCTTTTGTTTTCTTTTTTCCTTCGCCATTGTCACTTTCTATTTCCATGGAGGTCAAAGTTCGTCCACCCGCTGATGCAATCGTAATATTCTACCAATAAACTCAAACCTGACTCGCGCCAAATCAGAGTGTAATTAGTTTGTGTGTGGGATAAAAAGATACAAATGTTTCTGAACATCTCTGGTGCTTTCTCAAATATTTGCAAAAGAACCTTAAACCAAAGGCCCGGCATGGCCAAGCGTGTTAAGGCGTGCGACTCGTAATCCGATGGTCGCAGGTTCGCATCCCCGTCTCGCCAAACATGGTCGCCCTTTCAGCCGTGAGGGGCGTTATAATGTTACGCTCAATCCCACTATTCGCTGGTAAAAGAGTAGCCCAAGAGTTGGCGGTGTGTGGCGATGACTAGCTGCCTTCCCTCTAATCTCACACTACTAAATTAGGGACAAAAACAAACTTAAACCAAAACTTTTACCACACACATTTATATTACCAAAACTGCTTGGGCAACAGACTGTAGGTAAATACGAAATAGTTTTCCATGTTCTTTCAACGCTTGTTCGTCACTCAAATCATGTACCTAATTAGCTGGTACCTAATTGAAAAGGCGAACATATTCAGTGACAGGTTTCCATCCTGCGGCTCGAAGATTGCGAGTCGAGCCCTCTAATCACCAGACCCTTAAGTGTTTTAACAATAACACTATTAACAAAATTTTTACTTTTTCTTGTTCCTGGGCAGAAAGTGTTATTTCCCAATTGCTTATGCCTAAAGTAAATGGAAAAGACCTATTTTTCTCTTTATACTTTACTTTTGTGACCTAGGAGCGTTTTACGAAAACATGATGGGAGACTATATTTGGGGGCTGATATGTGAAAGTGATTTACATTTCCGTTGCAAATCTCGAAAAACTACTCACTTCTAAACATTTTTGTATACCTTTAGTATAAATACATGTAAATCTTGATTCATATGTTGTTTTATTCAGACCTTATGTAAATAAAAATGTACTAATTTGCCCGATTTTACATAGAAAATAGATTAATTTCATTATCTAGGTCACAAAAGCAAAGTTTGAAGGGAACAATGGTCATTTTCTGTACTCTTACAACATAAGCAATTAAGAAATAACGCATACTATCCAGGAACAAAATTTGTGTTACATAGTGTAATGCTTACGAAAACGAAACGTTTTTCTAACTGGGTTGGCTTTATTAATATAGTCGTGTTTCTGATTGGTGCTTTTCTCTTCAAGACCAGCAGATATTCATCTGTCATTAGTTTACTTTGCAGTATTTAGTTTACTTTGCAATTCTAGGCTTAGATTCTGTTGAGTCGTCTCTAAAAGGTTTTCTCGCTAAAAGCTTAAGTTTGTTTTCTTTTGTTGATGGCATGGCCAATCGTGTTAAGGCGTGAGACTCGTAATCTGAGAGGTGCGGGTTCGCATCCCCGTCGTGCTAAACATGCTCGCCTTTTCAGCCGTGGCGGCGTTATAATGTTACGGTGGCGGTGGGTGGTGATGACTAGCTGCCTTCCCTCTAGTCTTACACTACTAAATTAGGGACGGCAAGCGCAGATAGCCCTCGAGTAGCTTTGTGCGAAATTCTAAACAAACAAACTTTGTTGACATGAAACAATATATTTGAATTAAACAAACGGAAGATTCACACACTTATTGAAAATATAAAACCATTTTTCAAGGAGCTAAAAACTTATTATGTTTTCCACAGCTCATTGGATTAACTTACTTTATTACATTACAGGAATTAAAACGTAATGTTTTCTCAAAATAATCACGAAGTGGAATTTTATAAACTTAACAGTTTGATTCACTAAGCCTAAATAGTGCTTAAAGGGGTGGATGCAAGGGTGAGGAGTGAATTGATAATTTGAAGCATCATAGAAAACGTACTAAGCTGTCTCTTTTGCAGTTCCATGGATTCTTTTGGGTCAATGACCGCGCTTGGGCAAATGTCAAGTACTTGAAGATGGGTAGGGATGCTTAAAAAAGTTCACAAATGATTTAATTACATCAACAGACTTACGCACGCGGCTTTCTTAACCCTATTTTTGAGCATACTGCATTTCACTTTCCAGTTATGGACAAACATTTTCTCTCTCGTTTCACGAAAATTCTCTTTAGTTTTCGTAAAGTTCTCTATTTGATTTTAATCAGTTTCTTTTATAATAGCTTTATTTAAAAATTTATTGTTACATATAAATCATTGTAAGCGAAGTCGTTTTCAGATGTTCCAGAAAAACTGTGATATGTACGTACACTGCTGGCCAAAATTTTAAGGCCAATGAACATAAAGAAAAAATATGCATTTTGCGTTGTTAGACTTAACCACTTATTTGAGTGGAGCTTCGAAAGATGAAAATAAGAAAAGGGAAAATAAAAATAAAAAACTTTCTAGCATTTAATACGGAAAAATGTGAACACAATGAAACTAGTCTAAATACTAGCTGGTCAAAAGTTTAAGACCATACTGAAACGAACCGTTAATCGGTAAACACGTAACGAAATTTAGTCATTTGTGTTCAAGCATTAGCGTTGTCAACATCTCCCACTGACATCTCCTGTGTTATATTGGGTAAAAACATGACAAAGGCTAAAAGGTTGACAGAGCTTGAACGTGACAGAATTGTCGAGCTGCAAAAGCAAGGTCTCTCTCAACGTGTCATCACTGGTGAGACTGGGTGTAGTAAAACTGCTGTTGTAAATTTATTAAAAGACCCTGAGGGATACGGAACAAGAATTTTACGTGGTCGGCCAAATAATATTTCGCCGGCGTTGAGCAGGAGGATTCGACCAGCCGATCGTCGAACCAGGTTAAGGCCCTTACGGACGCAGAATGCAGCTCAAGAACTATAAGACGGCATCTACGAGAGAAAGGCTTTAAAAGTCGTAAACGTCTTCAAAGGCCACGCTTTCTTACACACCACGAAACAGCTCGGTTAAAATTTGCTGAAAAGCACCAAACATGGGACGTAGAAAAGTTGAAGAAGGTTTTGTTCTCTGATGAGAAAAAAAATAACCTGGATGGTCCAGATGGCTTCCAACGTTATTGGCACGATAAGGATATTCCACCAGAGACATTTTCTACACGACACAGTGGAGGAGGTTCCATCATGATCTGGGTGCTTTCTCCTTTCCATGGAACAATGGAGCTTCAGGTTATACAGGGGTCTCAAACAGCAGCTGGCTAGATTGGCATGTTAGAGAGAGCATCCTCGTTGACTGAAGGCCCTCGTTTGTGTGGAAATGACGGGATCTTTCATCAGGACAACGCTGCAATCCACAACGTCCGCAGGACAAAGGACTTTTTCATGGCGAATAACGTGATTCTTTTGGATCATCCAGCGTGTTCGCCCGAACTGAACCCCATTGAAAATGTTTGGGGGTGGATGGAAAGGGAAGTCTATAGAAATGGACGTAAATTCCAAACAGTGCATGATCTTCGTAAAGCCATCTTCTCCACTTGGAATAACATTCCCGCCAGCCTTCTGCGAATGGTTAAATCTACCATGCCAAAGCGAATGTTTACAGTTATTCGTAATGACGGCCGTGCAACTCACTACTGAGACCTCTTGTTGGGCATTTCCTACCCTGTTTATGACTTCTTTCTGGTATGGTATTAAACTTTTGACCAGCTATTAGTTAGGCTAATTTTGTAGTGTTCACATTTTCCCTATTAAATGCTAAAAACATTTTATATTTTTATTTTCCCTTTTCTTATTTGCAACTTTCGAAGCTCTACTCAAATAAGTGGTTGAGTCTAACAACGCAAAATGCACGTTTTTTCTTTATGCTCATTGGCCTTAAGATTTTGACCAGCAGTGTATACCGGATATTTTTTACCTCCTTTTTTATATGAGAATTACGTTTATACAGTTTGTGTGCTCTTTTCGCATGGGCTCATGGTCGAGAAACTCGCTGAGATTGTCATGTTCTCGTTTCTTCCTTTCTTTGTTCTCCATGATAGATGGTGCCTACTCTGCTTGAGAAGATACTGCAGTAAAACATAGGATCTGGACTGTAATATCCTTTCCCGGCCGAATTGGTACTGTCTACATTTAACAGCTGACCAACGCTGTAAGAAAACAAATGTTCTGAGACGATGCTGTCAATTTAACAATGAAACCCGTTGAACTCATGTGTGTTTATTAGTTAGGCTGTACTAGAAGGTCATTATGTTGAGTTCAAGAGATGTAGATCTCAAGCAGTGGATCTAAACATAATTAAGTGGTAGAAACCACTGTCTTTTTGGGTGCGTTAAGTGCGTGCGCTGCGTGTATTATTTTTATTTGTTGAATAACAAAGGTTATAACCATTTCTATAAAATTTATCTGATCTAATTATTCACAAACACACACTTGTAAAGCTTAACCTATCATTTTCAGGACTACTTTTCTTATTTCTGCGAATCTACCGTTACTTACTGGTTTTACTTGAAAGTATGTGTGTGTTTTCTGATAGCAAAGCCACATCGGGCTATCTGCTCAGCCCACCGAGGGGAATCGAACCCCTGATTTTAGCGTTGTATTACTTGAAAGTACCACAAAAACATAGTTATTGCATTCAAACGTCAACTAGGCTGCCCTTTGACCGAATAATCTAAAATAATCAACGAATATTTGCCTTACAAAATAATATCTTGTAATACCTATGAAAGAAGTAATTTTACAGAAAAAACTAACACAAACATTTGTTATTACACAACCATGTTAAAATAACATGTCACCTCCACCACGATATTAAGAAATTCCATTAAAACCCTCTTTATGAAAATAAAAAATTCGATAAAGACTGGAGCTTGAACATGGTATAAACTATAAAATATGCCAACATGCACCCACTAGAATACAATAAAGTTCCATCTTAACTTAGTTTTATGTACTTGTTTGTTTGTTTTGAATTTCGCGCAAAGCTACACGAGGGCTATCTGCGCTAGCCGTCCCTAATTTACCAGTGTAAGACTAGAGGAAAGGCAGCTGGTCATCACCACCCACCGCCAACTCTTGGGTTACTCTTTTACCAACGCATAGTTAGATTGACCGTCACAATATAACGCCCTCGCGGCTGAAAGGGCGAGAACATGTTAGGTGAGACGGGGATTCGAACCCGCGACCCTCAGATTATGAGTCGAGTGCCTAGACATGCCGGACCCAACTTAGTTTTGCGGTTTGAATAAAACGTCTTTATATGGCTCGTTAATCTATAAAAAAATATACTGCACTCAGAGCTGTTCTATTAAATCATTAGATTTAAGTATTTATATGAATAACTAAAACAAAAGCACACTACAAACGGAATATGTTTTCTCGAACGATTCCTTGATATTGTACAGAAATAATTTGGAAAAAGCCCGACATGACCAGGTGATTAAGGCGCTCGACTAGCAATCCGAGGATCGCGGGTTCGAATCTCCGTCACGCCATACATGTTCGCCCTTTCAGCCATGTGGGCGTTCTAATGTGACGGTCAATCCAACTCTTCGTTGGTAAAAAAGTAGTCCAAGAGTTGGCGGTGGGTGGTGATGAATAACTGCTTTCCCTCTAGTCTTACACTGCTAAATTAGGAACGGCTAGCGCAGATAGCCCTCTTGTAGCTTTGAGCGAATTTCAAAAACAAACAAAACACTTGGAAAATATTTGTATCAGTCTTTTTACAGTATTTGTTAACGCGCTGTATTAGCCTTAAACAACATATTATATAGTATTGAAAGAAGTGGTTAAAATCGGGATGGAGCAGGGAATCTGGTTTCCAGCTGAGAAGAGATGAAACAATATTATAAGATAATTTGAGGTTTGTGGAGGGAATAAATTAGAACAAACAATAATATTGGATAATTTTAAGTTTGTGGAGGAACGAAAATGAGGGTAAACAACATTATCGGACAATTTTAAAGTTTGTGAAGAAATTAAATGAGGATAAACAGTAATATAGGGCAATTCAAAGAGGAACTAAAATGAGGATAAACAATAATATAGGGTAATTCAAAGAGGAACTAAAATGAGGATAAACAGTAATATAGGGCAATTCAAAGAAGAACTAAAATGAGGATAAACAGTAATATAGGGTAATTCAAAGAGGAACTAAAATGAAGATAAACAGTAATAAAGGGTAATTCAAAGAGGAACTAAAATGAGGATAAACAGTAATATAGGGCAATTGAAAGAGGAACAAAAATGCGGATAAACAGTAATAAAGGGTAATTCAAAAAGGAACTAAAATGAAGGTAAACAGTAATAAAGGGTAATTCAAAGAGGAACTAAAATGACGATAAACAGTAATACAGGGCAATTCAAAGAGGAACAAAAATGTGGATAAACAGTAATAAAGGGTAATTCAAAGAGGAACTAAAATTAGGATAAACAGTAATATAGGGCAATTCAAAGAGGAACAAAAATGAGGATAAACAGTAATATAGAACAATGCAAAGAGGAACAAAAATGAGGATAAACAGTAATATAGGGCAATTCAAAGAGGAACTAAAATGATGATAAACAGTAATATAGGGCAATTCAAAGAGGAACTAAAATGAGGATAAACAGTAATATAGGGCAATTCAAAGAGGAACTAGAATAAGGATAAACAGTAATATAGGGCAATTCAAAGAGGAACTGAAATGAGGATAAACAATAATATTAGGTAATTCAAAGAGGAACTAAAATGAGGATAAACAGTAATACAGGAAAATTCAAAGAGGAACAAAAATGTGGATAAACAGTAATAAAGGGTAATTCAAAGAGGAACTAAAATTAGGATAAACAGTAATATAGGGCAATTCAAAGAGGAACTAAAATGAGGATAAACAGTAATATAGGGCAATTCAAAGAGGAACAAAAATGAGGATAAACAGTAATATAGGGCAATTCAAAGAGGAACTAAAATGATGATAAACAGTAATATAGGGCAATTCAAAGAGGAACTAAAATGAGGATAAAGAGTAATATAGGGCAATTCAAAGAGGAACTAGAATAAGGATAAACAGTAATATAGGGCAATTCAAAGAGGAACTGAAATGAGAATAAACAATAATATTAGGTAACTCAAAGAGGAACTAAAATGAGGATAAACAGTAATATAGGGCAATTCAAAGAGGAACTAGAATAAGGATAAACAGTAATATAGGGCAATTCAAAGAGGAACTGAAATGAGGATAAACAATAATATTAGGTAACTCAAAGAGGAATTAAAATGAGGATAAACAGTAATATAGGGCAATTCAAAGAGGAACTAAAATGAGGATAAACAGTAATATAGGGCAATTCAAAGAGGAACTAGAATAAGGATAAACAGTAATATAGGGCAATTCAAAGAGGAACTGAAATGAGGATAAACAATAATATTAGGTAACTCAAAGAGGAACTAAAATGATGATAAACAGTAATATAGGGCAATTCAAAGAGGAACTAAAATGAGGATAAACAGTAATATAGGGCAATTCAAAGAGGAACTAGAATAAGGATAAACAGTAATATAGGGCAATTCAAAGAGGAACTGAAATGAGGATAAACAATAATATTAGGTAACTCAAAGAGGAACTAAAATGAGGATAAACAGTAATATAGGGCAATTCAAAGAGGAACTAGAATAAGGATAAACAGTAATATAGGGCAATTCAAGAGGAACTGAAATGAGGATAAACAATAATATTAGGTAACTCAAAGAGGAACTAAAATGAGGATAAACAGTAATATAGGGCAATTCAAAGAGGAACTAAAATGAGGATAAACAGTAATATAGGGCAATTCAAAGAGGAACTAGAATAAGGATAAACAGTAATATAGGGCAATTCAAAGAGGAACTGAAATGAGGATAAACAATAATATTAGGTAACTCAAAGAGGAACTAAAATGATGATAAACAGTAATATAGGGCAATTCAAAGAGGAACTAAAATGAGGATAAACAGTAATATAGGGCAATTCAAAGAGGAACTAGAATAAGGATAAACAGTAATATAGGGCAATTCAAAGAGGAACTGAAATGAGGATAAACAATAATATTAGGTAACTCAAAGAGGAACTAAAATGAGGATAAACAGTAATATAGGGCAATTCAAAGAGGAACTAGAATAAGGATAAACAGTAATATAGGGCAATTCAAAGAGGAACTGAAATGAGGATAAACAGTAATATTGGGTAAATCAAAGAGAGACTAAAATGAGGAGTTTATTCGGTGGTCAAGATTTCAGCTGTGGCAAACTATTCACAGTAAGATAGATCTGATAGCGGTGGGCGTAATGACCTTTTTACCTTGTCACACAAGATCATCGAAGGTCGTACAGTTCTGGCTGTTGTCAAAACTTGTATTTTTTTATAATATACAATATGTACTTTATAAATTTTTAATTTAACAACTGGATGAAACAAATTCATAACAAGTAATGCTCAACTGCAAATAGTGTACATTGTTTGTTTTATTGTTATGAAATGAATAAATAGTTAGTAAATAGGGCCTGTGGTCTGTTGTATTGTTATAAACAGAGAAATTAGTAAGCAAATAGTGCACATTGTTTGTTTTATTGTTATAAGATGAATAAATAGTTAGTAAATAGGGCCTGTGGTCTGTTGTATTGTTATAAACAGAGAAATTAGTAAGCAAATAGTGCACATTGTTTGTTTTATTGTTATAAAATGAATAAATAGTTAGTAAATAGGGCCTGTGGTCTGTTGTATTGTTATAAACAGAGAAATTAGTAAGCAAATAGTGCACATTGTTTGTTTTATTGTTATAAAATGAATAAATAGTTAGTAAATAGGGTCTGTTGTCTGTTGTATTGTTATAAACAGAAAAAGTAGTAAATAGAACCCATAGTTTCTTTTATTGTTTTTGTGTAAAGTTGCACAATGAACATTCTATGGTCGACAGAGCACCAGTGTTTTATCTAGGAGAAGGGGGGGCAAAGGGGTACATCTGTCCCCGGGCGCAGCATCTGGAGTGGGGCGCCAAATTGATGTTAAATATTTAGGAATTATGGCTTACATTTTGTTTGTCACAAGGGGGCGCGAAAACTGACTATGTCCCCGAACGTTGAAAACCCTAGCTACGCAACTGCAGAGCACAGAATATCTCTTATCAGTGCAGTTATAAGAAACATACACCAGAAAAATAAATTATATACTTAGTTTGGCTGCGTAAATTATATCATAAACATATGAACAGAAATTATTAGCTAATAACAGGTATGTGAATTCGTGTGTGAATGAATTTTCAAGACGTTTTACTGACATCTTTACTGTAGGTAATATGTCAAAACGTATGAAACTATTAAACAAACCAAGGTGTAATATTAGCTAAGCTGTCCAGGGTGGTTTTGTATTCTAAAATGGAACTTCTGCACATATGAAATAAATCCATCTCTCAGTAAGAGCTCAGGAGTGTATGTTAGCACATTTACATTCATGTGTTGTGGAAGATCCTTGATTTCTCAGTACGGCTGTATTTTACAAGCCACATGTCACAACCTGGTGCTGAGTACCAGCTGTAACTTACAAGCCACATGTCACAACCTGGTCCTAAATACCAGCTGTAACTTACAAACTACATGTCACAACCTAGTTTTAAGTACCAGCTGTATCTTACAAACCACGTATCACAACCTAGTATTGAGTACCAGCTGTAACTTACAAGCTATATGTCACATCCTGGACCTAAATACCAGCTGTATCTTACAAACCACAAATCACAACCTTGTACTAAGTACCAGCTATATTTCATAAATCACGTGTCACAAATTGGTAAAACTGAATAATTTATTTCATGGTTTTCACATTATTTTATTAAACAAATAGGTCGTTAAAGTTTGTTTGAAATTAAACAAAATCGGCTGTTTGTGTTTTGTCCACCATGGGTATAGAAATCTGGAGTCGTAGGTCCGCGATACACTGCTGTGCCATTGTGGGATACTCACTAAAGTTTGCCCTAATCGCCAGCTGATTTTGCACATGCGGCTTTATCTATGGTTGGATGACAAAATCAGTAACTTTGTTTTATTACCTATGTTAACTGATGTCCGTTTTGAATTACTATAACAATTATAAACCCGTGAATAAAATTCTCGTGAGGTTCGTTGTTAGTTTTAGTTAAACCCTGGAGTCTTATGTTAAAATACTTTCCAGTTGCCTCACTTGTTAAAAATATCATTAAAAACTGTTAAACAATAACTTATTAATAGTGTAGATTTTCTCAACAGAATCTCGAAGCAGTCTTATCAGAAACCTTTTCATTAAAAAATGCCGAACATAACGAAAACAAAAAAGAAATCGGACACAAAGGTAAACATGAGTGATTTGCCTCGTCTAAATGACACTCACTTCATGTTCACGTTAGCACGTGTTAACAACCATTCGAAGCACGCAAAACGTACTTGGATTAACAACATCCTCGTAATTTACATCTACTTAGTACAAGGATTTCTCCTTGAATCACTTCTATTTCTTGAAGTTATATATACATGTACATAAGCTTGCTTGTTTATTACTTTCTGAAACATCACTTGCAAGTGACCAATATTTTTAACACGAACCATATTAATATCCTTTAACTGCGCATGCGAGAAAACGATGCGTCTATTTACAGTTCACAGGAACTATACTTTAATTTAAAGACATCGATATGTGTGATTTAGACCAAAACCACGTTTGGATATCATCCGTGTCCACCGTGAGGAATTTAACCCTTGTTTTTGAGTTGTAAGTTCGTAAACTTTGAACAGCAAATCAAGTAGTTTGAAATGTTATTTTCAGTTGGTTTATATATACATACTGTGTTTTATATCAGAATTGTCTACGTTTTTCGATAAACATCGAAGCGTTAAATGAAAATTATCAAACCTGTTTTGTAAGAAGTGTTATTTGCTCTTAAAAATAAAATTAGTTCGAAAAACAAACGATAATAAACTTATTACTATACATGGCAACGTTCATTTTTTTTAACCATTTCTTAGCTAATACGAAACTTTCTGAATGAATAAATTTAAAAAGTTTTCTAAAACCATTTACAGTGAGTGAGGCCCCGGCATGGCCAGGTGGGTTAAGGCGTGCGACTCGTAATTTGAGGGTCGCGGGTTCGCATCCCCGTCGCGCTAAACATGCTCGCCCTTTCAGCCGTGGGGGTGTTATAATGTGACGGTCAATCCCACTATTCGTTGGTAAAAGAGTAGCCCAAGAGTTGGCGGTGGGTGGTGATGACTAGCTGCCTTCCCTCTAGTCTTACACTACTAAATTAGGGACGGCTAGCACAGATAGCCCTCGAGTAGCTTTGTGCGAAATTCAAAAACAAACAAACGAACAGCGAGTGTGAATTTTCATAAATATATTTAACTGCAACATAATAATCTTACTTCTCAGACTATCACACGCAACCCAATTTTACTTCATACAACCAGAGTGATGTATGGTTTGTTGTTGGTTTGTTTTTTTTACATATATTATGGGAACTACCCGTTAAAATACACTTAAATGTAGCTTAATATATAAAAGTAGATTTTCTACACAGAATGGCAAAATAATTTGACCAATCAATTTTCATTTTCAATAACAGTAACAAAATAAAGGCTGAAATGGAGTGGGGGTAAGAATGTCAACGACCTAATTAATGTGGACATGGCACGTGCTAATGATCGTGCGTGGAGTAAAGATGTCTTAACAGTTTACATCTACTAATGACGAGGATTTGTTTTTGGGTGACTTGAATTTCGTGAAGTTTAGGAAAAACAGACTGCAGGAGTAAACATGAAGCACAATTAGAGCCATAAGCACGATGTTCGTAAACGAATCGTGCTTACTGGTGTGACGGTATTCTCCTCTTAAGAACTAATACCACGTGTTTGTGTCCACAATACCAGCTCACCTTCCCAGATACCTTCCCCCTAAGTCTGGCATAGACAGGTGGTTAGGGCGCTCGACTCGTAGTCTAAGGGCCGCGGGTTCGAATTCCCGTCACACCAAACATGTTCTTGCCCTTTCAGTCGTGAGGGCGTTATATTGTGATGGTCAATCCTACTATTCGTTGGTAAAAGAGTAGCCCAAAAGTTGACGGTGGATGATGATGACTCGTTGCCTTCCCTCTAGTCTTACACTGCTACATTAGGGACGACTAGCGCAAATAGCCTTCGTGTAGCTTTGCACGATATTCACAAACAAACAGATCCGCCCAGTGACTCAGCTGCAACTATGAGGATTTCTAACACTTACCAAAAGAGTTTTGACACCCAATGTGGGTAAACAACACTCTACAGTCTTGCTCTAAACAATAATAACAAACTAAAATGTTCCGAGATTTTATCCGAAACTGCCCAATAAAAATTCCATATCGGGAATATCGCGAGGGGTATAACACACGTACTTTATTGGTTGTTCCTTCAGAGAGAAGCCATGCCGTCCGACTCGAACGTTTTAACAATTTGAAGAACTTTTTTTTTCGTAGAATACGTTTTAAAAACATAAACAGTTGATCAAATAAATCTCTTAGAGATCACTAAATCCCTGTCACTGATTCTAACAAAGACCACTTGTCTTTGTTCCACAGAATTCACTAACTTATTAACAAAGTAATCAGTCTTTCACGTAGGAGGACCTAGTTGTAGAAAAAGCAATATTCTTTGCTGTGACCTTGGACTGTGACCTGAATTTAATCATTTATACCACAGCTAACATAATTTGTTGTTTTTTTATGCTCAAGCGAAAAGTTGCAAAACGGGTTATTCGTGTCGTGGATATCGAACCTCAAATTTTATCGTTGTAAGCAATAGAGCTTATTGCAGAACCACTGTGGGGCCCTTGACGATGTAACTGCGTCAACTAGGTAATTAGGTCTTCCTGAATTCCACACACGATGTCTTAAACCATAACTTGTTGTCATTGAAAATACGTGATCAAAATCTGTCCGATAATGTCTAAGACACATTACTTTAATATAGCGCCATTGCACCAAGCCGGTGTTAATTACACGATACAACATACACATCTCCTAACAAGAAAAATACGTTACAGCTGACTAAACACGTCAATGTAAAAAAAGAGGCTGTTACAAACACTTAACGTCAATTTAAGAAAGTTTACATTAATAAAATAGTATACGTGTATGTGCATACCCTAAACACATCTGTTTTAATTTGGGGTTGAACAACCTCTTGTAGTACATACATAAACACACATACACACAGCGCTTACTTGGTCTGCTTATTTAAGTCATTTTTAATGCTCTGTTTCAAATATTTCTTTACCACAACATCAGCACCACGTTGGTTTCACCCAACATGGTTCAGCCTTCCCAACCCTTCGATTCCAGTGGTGTCTCTGAATAGAGGGACGAGTTTTGTTTGTTTGTTTTGAATTTCGCGCAAAGCAACACGAGGCCTATCTGCGATAGCCGTCCTTAATTTATCAGTGTAAGACTAGAGGGAAGACAGCTTGTCATCACCATCCACCGCCAACTCTTGGGCTACTCTTTTACCAACAAATAGTGGGATTTACCGTAATATTATAACCCCCCTCACTGCTGAAAGGGCGAACATGTTTGGTGTGACAGGGATTCGAACCCGTGATCCTCGGATTATGAGTCGCACACCTTAACCCACCTGGTTATGCGGGGCCAATGAAGCGATAGACTACAGGAAGTAGAACCAGTCAACACTGCAAACCCCGAAGTCTAGGACTACTACTATTTTACCAGCGGGCCTGGCATGACCAAGTGGGTGAGGTGCTCGGCTCACAATTCGCGTCTCACCAAACAAGCTCGGCCTTTCAGCAGTGGGGGCGTCATAATGTTATTATCAATCCCGATATTCGTTGGTAAAAGAGTAGCCCAGAGTTGGCGGTTGGTGGTGATGACAAGCTGCTTTCCCAGTAACAGTTAACACAGCCAGGTGGTTAAGGCGCTCGGCTCATAATATGAGGGTCACGAATTCGAAACCCCGCGGCATCAAACATGCTCGCCCTTTCAGTCGTTGGTAAAATAGTAGCCCAAAAGTTGGCTGTGGGTGGTGATGACTAGCTGTCGTCCGTCTAGCCTTTCACCAGTAAATTAGAAACAGCTAGCACAGATAGGCTTCGTGTATTTTCGCATGAAATCCATGACAAGCCAACCAAACCTTTCACGAACGAACGGTAGGATTAATTGTCATAACAAAACATTCCCAAAGTTGAGCATGTTTGGTGACAGGATTCTAACTCGCAACACGCAGATTTAAGGCCAGGAATTGAAGAAAAACGTTCTTTCATACTGAAGAAGAAATCAACATGAACATTCAAAATATCAGATTTTTCTCGGGTATTTTTTAACCCTAACTATAAGCAATCACAATGTTTAGAAAGGCTCACCTAAAGCCTTTTGTTCTCTTACACCTTTATTTCCCTTTACAACGTTTAGAAAATCGAACCTGAACCCTTTGTTCTCTACTTCCCTCACTAGCTCATCCGGCTGTAATCTCATGTAAATTAATTATGTACGTTTTATTCTAATAAAATCTTAATTGCGTGATTACTTTTAACGCAAAGGGGCGCTGTGTGCAACCCGTACTTTTAATCACCTATTTCTCAGGCTTTTTTACAGTTTATACATATCAGCATAGCTGAGAATTTCTGGATTGTGCTGTCCAGAAAAATGTTAAAAATCCAGTGTTTTCGTTAACTTCTATGCATTTATTTATTGAAACTGTAATTATGCTAACACAGGATATGAGCAATCGTTTCAAGTAAGAAGAATATAAATAATTATATTTCAATAAGATCTCATTGTTACGTTTTAGTCAGATTGACTTTATTTGTTTACTTCAGTCTGAAAAAAAACTGTAAACTTTCTCATTTTTAAGTAAAATCCACGTCACACCAAACGGTCTCACCCTTTAAGCCGTGAGGACATTATAAAGTTACAGTCAATCTCACTATTTTTTGGTAAGTAGTCGCCCAGGAGTTGTTTATAAGTGGTAATTACTAGCTGTCTTCCTAAAGTCTTTCACCATTAGATTACACACGACTAGCATAGATAGCCCTCGTGCAGCTTTGCGCGGAATTCAAAATAAAGAAACCGATCGTAAGAGTTCCTAATTCTTAATATTGTTTGTTTGTTCGTTTTTGAATTTCGCGCAAAACTGAGGTTGTCTGCGTTAGCCGACCCTAATTTAGCAATGTAAGATTATAGGGAAGGCAACTATTCATCACCAACCACCCCCAACTCTTGGGATACTCTTTTACCAACGAATAGTGGGATTGACAGTGACATTATAACACATTCGCGGCTGAAAGGGAGAGTATGTATGGTGTGACGAGGATTCGAACCCGTGACCCTCGGATTACGAGTCAAGCGCCCTAACCACCTGGCCATGCCGGACCTAGGTCGTTAATAATGGCCTCACTGAACAGAGGAGAAAAACTGATCGATTACTGTTGTTGAACATCTACCGAACTAGTTCATGTTCCATGGAATCACTATTCCATAGCTACAGCCATGGTCAATCCATTGTTAGAAGTGGCTACTTCAGAATACCATGGAGAGTTAAATTGCTGTATATAAAACCTTTGTAACAACTGCTTCAAATTTCTTAATGTATACGCTATTGGTAAAATCGACTGAACTGTGTGAAGAAGTGGTCTTATCCTTGTAATGGCATGTAAATCGCTATCCATAAATTATACCGAATTGGAAGAAAATTTGTAACAAATAAAAACTTTATTCTAGTGCTATAAAATTAATAAGATATAAAATTATTGTGTGTGTTTTTTTCTTACAGCAAAGCCACATCAGGCTATCTTCTGAGGCCACCAAAAATATTATGAGTCCGATATAAATAAAGAATTCTGTCACGTTATCAAATTTCTTTAGATATTACCTTATCTTGAAAAACATAAGGGTAAAATTAACAGATCTGAGGAAAACGATACAAATGTACGTTTCACAAATGCATCACTTGTAACAACCATGGTTTCGCAACGATGCCTTTGCTGCTGAATGATGAGAAACGTACACTTGTCTTGTTTTTCTTCAGTTCTTTAATTATGGAATTTCACCAAGTACCGACGGCTTCAAGCATAAGTTATGGGAAATGTTTTTTTTCCTTTTTCATGGGCCCGGCATCGCCAGGCAGTTAAGGCACCCAACTCGTAATCCGAGGATCGTGGGTTCGAATCCCCGTCACACCAAACATGCTCACCCTTTCAGCCGTGGGGGCGTTATAAAGTCACGGTCAATCCCACTATTCGTTGGTAAAAGAGTAGTCCAAGAGTTGGCGGTGGGTGGTGCTGACTATCTGCCTTCCCTCTAGTCTTACACTGCTAAATTAGGGACGGTTAGCACAGAGAGCCCTCGAGTAGCTTTTCGCGAAATTCAAAACAAACTAAACCATTTTCCATGTTTCACATTAAAACAATGACACATAAACATTACAGTTTATCTTGCTGTTCCAACTAGTATTCATTCTATTCAGTCATATTCGAAGATCCTACTGTAGAAATATGTTAACAGGATATTACTGTTTCTTTCGTAATTACATTTCACATTTTCTTGTATTAACGCCACTCATTAGTCACTGCTTTCATCAAATACGGTCGATGTGATAATGAAAAATGACTTTATCTTTGAAATACAAAGAACAATTAGAAACGACAAACCTGAAGGAAGAACACCTTTCACTGGCCTAAAAACACCTGTTGATATGACAACAAACGTTATGATGCACAGTGTTGGGAAATCTCTGTGAACAGAAGTCTTGCGTGACAATAACCGAAGGTTGACATTGTTATAACACTGACTTCCACACTTCGGCCGAGCCATAACACAAACACTGTCTTTTCTCATCTGGTGCAGTTCATTCGTTACTAACAGCGTTAAGCTTCCTCAAAGTTCAGACACACAGGATTTCCAACAGATTTCCTGGCCACACAACCTCAAGAAGACGCTCGTTCACTTCGACGAACCTTCCAACGTGGACACCCGCATGGTCATTACCGCGACAGGACGACTGTGTAGTCACTTCACTGTTTCTGTTGGTGCGCCTTAGGTTATGTTCAACTAGAAAGTATCCTTAAATCAGCGAGTACAAACTGGTGACAGTGCGATAATGAACGTGGACAGAAACACGCCAGCGCAATGACAGAAAAAAATATATATATGTGTATCCAACACCCTGCCTACGCACGTTACTAACAAGAAACTGTGTTTAACGGAGAGAAATATCACGAACAATATTCTATCAAATTAAGTAACAAACAGCTCGGTCGTGACTGGTATAAATAACACTAACCATTCATATTTGGTTACAAATAAACATTTAAAGGTACTGTATTAATACATTACACTTCAACACACACAACAGAGTGAAAAAAAAAAAAAAAGAAGTTAAATATTCAGAACATTTCGAAGTGTCGCCACAGAGTAGGTAGGCTTGCTGATGGATCGCAGATGTCACAGGAGTGATGGCAGACTAGAAACTGATGCGCGCGCCGCGTGGCTGGAGTCTTTTGCTCATGTACAAGTATTGAACCCTCTTCTCCTCTCTTAAAAAAAAACAACAGAAAACTTTCGTTTTTTTCCACTCGTGTAACAAAATACATATTTTTATTTAAAATAACCAGAATTTGCAATTGACCATCGTGAAATCTCTTTTATATTTTGTTAGACTAGTTTTCCTGAAGCTAAAATATATTCATGAAAAATTAAACACCAGACTTCCACTTCATTGGTATTTGATCAGGGTTTAATTCAATCAGTCCATTAGAAAACTAATGCATAGTATGGCTTGAAAGGAAATGGCGCCCGAGTCGCGCCAAACATGCTCGCCCTCCCAGCCGTGGGGGCGTTATAATGTGCGGTCAATCCCACTATTCGTTTGTTAAAGAGTAGCCCAAGAGTTGGCGGTGGGTGGTGATGACTAGCTGCCTTCCCTCTAGTCTTACACTGCAAAATTAGGGACGGCTAGCACAGATAGCCCTCGAATAGCTTTGTGCGAAATTACAAAAACATGCTCGCCCTTTCAGCCGTGGGAACGTTATAATGTGACGATCAGTCCCACTATTCGTTGGTAAAATAGTAGTCAAAGAGTTGGCGGTGGGTGGTGATGACTAGCTGCCTTTCCTCTAGTGTTACTCTACTAAATTAGGGACGGCTAGCACAGATAGCCCTCGAGTAGCTTTGTGCGAAATTCAAAAAAACAAACAAACAAATTACCTAGTGGTAGGTAAAGACATGGAACCACAACTCTGAAGCAAGGTATATTCGATGCAGTATTTGAAAGAGTATGGAAGACCATAATTTTTTTTATCATCTTTGTTTACATCCTTGTTTTATATAATGATGAAAACATTAAATTTCCAGGCTACTTCTAAGTTATAAGTGATAAACTCTAAACGAGATAAGTGTGTTTTTTTTTTCATGAACACAAAAAAATGTTCACAGAATATTAGGATTACAATTTTTCAATGAAAGCACTTAGTTTAGCTTTGAAAAATCGTTATTACGAAATTTACTTTCATTATTAGGATAAAAAATATTCAGACGCCAAATCTATACAAATATTAAGTCTATTAATAAATTTATTACAGTTTTGTCTTCACTGCTGAGAAAAATATTGTTTTGGAAAACAAAAATTTCTTTACGATATCCTCGCTTCTGTTTTATTTTTTGCACGTGTGTTTTTCCTTACGTATGTTACAAGTTGTACGGAAAAGATTATCAACATTTTTAAAAATATAATTTTTCAACCCATAATTAATAGTTTCGCTGCTGAAACTTCGAGGTAGAACCAAACAATAATAATAATAACCACAGAACGTGTCATACATTTGATATGGGGGTAAATTAGAGCACACTCCTTTTGGTATTGGTCTAACGATCTCTCATTTGCTTCCGTAATTCTTTACTTTATTTTGACGTTGCAGCGAAGGCCACCGACCAATCATCGCCCACACTAAAATTCCACCCACCAATAATCTGTCGTCAGCCGAACTCATAAGCATTTCAGTTCCAGGCCTAAACAGATGGTAAAGGTCTGTAATGACCTCTATGATTTTAAAGCACGAAGAACGTTGAATAAGTTAATCTCTCACAATAATAAATATTAAAACAACAAGGAAGGAGACAATTTGTAATATCAAGAAAAAGTGCAATATTTGAATCTTTTTGAATAAGTAATTTATTGTTGTCAAGAAACCTTCCTCTACGTATATATTTAGCTATAAACGTTCATCCCAAGACGAACTTTGCCGTCACTGAAAAAAACAATATAAACAAGATAATTTGCTTCTGTTGACATTTCTTGTTAACGTTCAGAATTTGCTACGTCAAAATTACTTATCACCTCGCATATAATACTATTATACGACATATAAATTGTACTTAAAGTAATTTATGACTGGCTTTTAGTTTCTTGTAGTGGTATACTTAAACATAAATACCAAAAACACTACATTTTACGTATGGTAAATTATTTTCATATATTGGGTTTATAACGCAAAAATTTGACTTTTAAACCCCGTGGTATTCAAAGAGAAAACAACTTATTGTATAGCTTTGCGCTAGAACAAATTCTTTAAGAGGTAACAAGTTATATGCCCCCCGCTAGTACAGCGGTATGTCTCCGGATTTACAACGCTACAATCAGGGGTTCGATTCAGCAGATTAGCCCTTTGTGACTTTGTTATACGAAAAAAAACACAAACAAGTTATGTATAAATTAAATCGGTTCCAAATTTATGTAGTTCTATTTTTCCAATAGAATTAAAATAACTATTTCTTCTCACAATAATAAAAATATCAGTTGTTTTTAAATAAAAACTTTTTAGTCTAATTTAATGTTCAATTCATCAATGACAACTGTCGGCCCCTATCGGTGAAACTTGAAACACATAAAATCGAAATGTAAACAGTGTCTTTTATACTGCAGACCAACATTACAAAAAAAAACAAATCTGTGATTACAAATTATATATAAGATATATGATTTTTATTTTGTGTAAAACATAAAGACAACAGCCCTCCAGTTGCCCAGCGGTATGTCTGCGTACTTACAACGCTAAAAACCGGGTTTTGATACCCGTGATGGGCAGAGCACAGATAGCCCATTGTGTAGCTTTGTGCTTAATTCAAGACAACAAAGACAACACATTGGTACATGTTGCGTTCGTTCAGGTTTCCTCAGTTGATTGATTTGTTTAGTTTGTTTTGTATTTTGCGCAAAGCTGGACGAGGGCTATCTGCGCTAGCCGTTCCTAATTTAGCAGTGTAAGACTAGAAAGAAGACAGCTAGTCATCAACCCCACCGCCAACTCTTGAGCTACTCTTTTACCAACGAATAGTGGGATTGACCGTCACATTATAACGCCCCTACGGCCGAAAGGGCGAGCATGTTTGATGTGACGGGGATTCGAACTCGCGATCCTCAGATTACGAGTCGAACGACAGTTATGCATAACTTACTAATGAATGGATTTGTAATATTAAGGTCCGAAGTCGGTATGTTTGCAGAAAATATTCACAAAATCGTGATAAAAAGTGTCTTAAAATCTTAAACGGTAAATTATTTTATTTTTCTATGTCAAAATAGTCATAATTCTTTGGCACAAACGCACAAAAATAAACTCGCAACCTATCAGTCCGTTCATTTAGACACGAAAAAAAATTTTATAGAAAATGATATAGCAGGTCAGCTGATTTTCAAAACATACCCGTGGGAATATCTTTTGATAGTGTGAGAAAGCAGCGGGAAGTGATTACTTATCTATCCTGCTGATTAACGAAGTGTGATATATAAACGATTGGGCCTAGAGACATGTACAAAACGTAAAAACAGCACTTATGAGACAGAACTCACGTTTATGACTATCTTCTGGTAAGACGAGTAACGTGAAGCAGAAAACAACAACACCTTCTAGCTGAAATCAAGCATGAGTTCATTAATCAATTCCATTTATAAGCACTTCAATAATAAGTATTAAATTATTTTGAGTGACAGTCAAGGGTAATGTTATAAATACAACGAAATACATACGTAGAACGATCCACTAAAGAAACGACGCTACACTACGATTGATCGGCTATTTGTTGCTAAGTTTCTATCTTTCGTTCTAGACTGATCAGTTACTTGCTTCTGAATTTCTGGGCTGGTCAGTTAGTTTCTGCGATGATCCTTCTTTATCTCTGGACTGGTCATTTAGTGTTCGATAAATCAAAGTACTTATTAACTCGTTCAAGGTTGTAAATGTACAACCAGGGAATAAGTAACGCTGTCAGGGTTACAACTTACTCTGTAAAGATAATAAGTTGGTTCATCCAAGTTGTACATCTAGTTTTAGAAATATGTATGTATTGGTTCTACGTGGACCTGAGTTGCATATCTAGTTCTAAAAATATGTATGTGCTAAATCTTCATGAACCTGAGTTATAAAAGTAGCGTATATATATAATTATCTTTGAAAACTGTAGGTTTTCATGAGTCTATAGCATTAAAAAAATACTTTAGATTGGAGATAAATAAATTGTTAGACGAAGAAGCAATAACTTAAACATATAAATAAACAGAAAGACAGCACTAGAAAGTAAGGAAGACAAAAATGTAAAAACTAACAGGCAAGACGTTTGCTCAAGATAGGGTTTAACAACGTCACGGCTACATATGTGAATGAATGCATGTATTCATATAGTAAAACTGTTATGATTGTTTATATTCTCAAAGATTTACCAAGGAACGTTAATTACTACACAAGTTTACTTTGATGGACGTTTATTTACATTATAATAGACCCAGAACAGCAGAACTACTCCAATGCTACGAGAGTTCGCACGCAAACAGAGCACTGATAAAATCCAATCTCTGCAGCTGTATGTAATTAATACAAAGCATTATCCCTAACACGTGTATAACTCTATACATATATAATAACCACTATGGTTATCGTGATAAACATGTAACACTTTACCCTGTTGTCACTCTCGGGAACTCGTGAATTATTTTAGTGTTCTGAATTTTAGCTACTAACTACTATTTGTTTGTTTGTTTTTGAATTTCGCGCAAAGCTACTCGAGGGCGATCTGCGCTAGCTGTCCCTAATTTAGCAGTGTAGGACTAGAGAGAAGGCAACTAGTCATCATCACCCACCGCCAACTGTTGGGCTACTCTTTTACGTCACATTATAACGCCCCCACGGCTGGGAGGGCGAACATGTTCGATGCGACCGGGATTCGAATCCGTGACCCTCGGATTACAAGTCGAACGCCTTAACATGCTTGGCCATGCCGGGCCAACTAACTACTAAAAGTAACGTCACGCGATTGAAAGTTGCTTCTCTGAGCCATGAATTCTGTTCATAATGAATAAATATACAAGAAAAAGAGAGAAACATATAATTGTAACTGTTTTCTGGGTATAATATCTGGGATTGATATTCCTCTGATTTCTGTTCGAAACAGAAAAGCCCCTCCCATAGTCGCGCAGCGATATGTCTGTGGACTCGCACTACTAAAAAACCGAATTTCGATACCCCTGATGGACAAAGCACAAATATCCCATTATGCTTAACTTCAAACAAACAACACAGAAAAACATGAAGGCAGTTGCTTTGCTCTGCTTTCGGTTGCAGAATATTTCGACACACACTGGGCTCACTTAAGTGTGCAGTTCATTTATTCTACAAACACGGTGTTTGATTTCTATAATAAAAAAGAAGCAAATGATAACGAATCCCTGTTGGCAGATGTGGGAGAGAGTGTTTTGTGTCTTCGATGATAGAGATTTAAACATTAGCGACTGTGTCAATAAAATATTAATTAGCAATCTAACCGAGAGATTCTTAATATTAATTATAGTGTTTACATCTTGAGATTTCTAAAAAAACAAACAGATTCCAGATGTGAGATTCAAAGTGATCTGGTGGTAATTAACACATTGTTTGTGAGATTGTTAACTTTAATAAGCAATTGAAGTTTCGCTGAAATGTTGAGTTCAGCTGATCACAAAGTATTGGGGAGAAATTTGGTTTCTTCGTTACGTAAACATTATTGGCCAGTAACGAGAGTTCATTTTGATGGGCAGAGCATAGCAAAGGAACTCCCGTGCAATTTACGCAAAGTTCGTATGACAGTCGTTAACACTAAAGTTGGAATGTTCTATTCCTGTGAGACTGTTCATCATCCCTTTATACCAAGAAACAAATCATAAACAAGTTACAGTTCTTTCACATCTATGGCGTGCCTAACGATTCATTTTGCAAAGGAACCCCGTGTAAAAAAGTATGACAGTCGTTAACACTAGTGTTGGAATGTTCTACTCTGTTCATCATCCCTTTTATTATAAACAAGTTACAGTTCTTTCACCTATGGCTGCCATAAATTCCAAAAGTATACGTGATTTTTCTAAATTTGTTTTTACAGAAATCTTATACTTTTGAAGAAATAGCATAGATGATATTTTACAATGGAGTAATATTTTAGTTTTGCTGCAGCTTAGAAAGGATGAAGTTTATAATAATGAAATTTGTGGGTCTTAAATATATGTTTTCAAAGTATTTAATGAACGCGCACACTCGCACAAGTATAGGCGGAATTACGATGTCTTCCCTAACACTTTAGTCCCAAATCACGCTCATGCGCACATGAATGTATATTTCAAAATCGACTTTTTGATAACAGGTACAGACAGATGCTTTTCTAATACACTGTGTTAAATAACTAGTTTTTTATTTTTTTTTTATCAGTATTATAAACCTGGCGATATTCAGTAATCACACACCAGATGTGTAGCGGAGACAAGAGTTGGTTGACTCGCTTTTGTTTTAAATTTAAAATAAGAGTCAGTTGTTAATTTTGAGATAAGAAGTTCCTACACCAACATCAACTAACCATATTCTTCTAATACAGATCACAAACAACTCACTTACGTCTTTGTTACTATTTTTTTTCAAAACGGACATGTGTAATGTGTGACACCCTACTTAAGTACAAAGCAATTTGACACATACTGTTGGGAAAGTTGACACGGATGAAACTAAATCAGAAGTACATTATTTATGTCGACGTATTTATTTCACATTTAAGCAAATGAAATAAAAGACATGTTAACTATTGGATTAAAAGTTTACAAAAAGTATCACAAGAAAATTTTACCATAAGGAGCAATGGCGTGGGTGTTTAGATGTCTATCTAAGTGAGCGAAATATTAAATATAAATAAGTTCGATACGAATAGGCTTTAAATTTAGTAGAATGTTTAGTATGACTGCACGTGAAAGTGTTCAGTTTGAAATTTTTTTTTTTTTTTACAATGAGATATGAATAGTACAATTAATAACTATAAACACAAAAGACACCCGTAGGGCAGCGTTTCATTGACTTACTCTTAATTTAAGTTTGTTTTGTTTGTTTGAATTTCGCACACAGATACTCGAGGGCTATCTGTGCTAGCCGTCCCTAATTTAGCAGTGTAAGACCAGAAGGAAGGCAGCTAGTCATCACCACCCACCGCCAACTCTTGGGCTACTCTTTTACCAACGAATAGTGGAATTGACCGTCAATTTATAACGCCCACACAGCTGAAAGGGCGAGCATGTTTGGCGCAAAGGGGATGCGAACCCGCGACTCTCAGATTACGAATCGCACGCTCTAACACGCTCGGCCATGCCGGGCATATCCTAATTTAAGCAACCCATAAATTAATCTAATATAAAACAATACCCTGGAACAATCATTTACTATAAATTACAAAAGACGCCCTCGAGCAGCATAGCGGTATGTCTGCGAACGTACAACTCTGGAAACCAAGTTTCGATACCCGTGGTGAACAGATCACAAACAACCCAATTTGTAGCTTTATGCTTAAAGTACAAACACACAAATATACAAAAGTAATTCAACATTATAAAATAATGTGATTTCATTAACACTTTTCATTAAAATACGTCTGTCTTACTATCTATTGATAAAATTTGTAACTAATAACTTATGCTACACCAATATAACATTTTAAAATATGTAAGCTGCATTTTTAATATTATTTACTTTAAATACCATATTATATATCCAAAGACTTTTAACTTGTCTTATATTTATTAATTATTTTTATTTGTTATGTACTTTTACCTGTATCATACGTTGTCCATCTGCTTTTAACGATACGAGAGGCTTGTTTTTTGTTTGTTTGTTTTAATGTATTTAATGCCAGTGGTTCTTATTTAGTGTTTGGTAATCATTTATCTTATGTAAAATATAGATTTGCAGGGCATCCTCGCACCCCTTGGGAATCATCTTCGAAAACAAGAAAACTGTTGTTTTAATTCATGTTAACTTTGTCATGCTTGAGCAGATAGTTTCTACTTCGCCCAGGCCAGGCATGGCTAGGTGGGTTAAGGTGTCCGACTCGTAATCTGAGGGTTGTGTGTTCGAATCCCGGTCGCACCAAACATGCTCGCCCTTCACATTATAATGTGATGGTCAATCCCACTATTAGTTGGTAAAAGAGTAGCCCAAAAGTTAGCAGTGGGTGGTGATGACTAGCTGTCTTCCCTCTCGTCTTACACTGCTAAATTAGGGACGGCTAGCGCAGATAGCCCTCGAGTAGCTTTATGCGAAATTAAAAAAAAACAAAACAATCCACTTCGCCCATTAAAATATCTCTTCAATTTCACGAGTTGTGTAACTCAGGCCAACAACAGAAAATATGATGAGTAAATATTATTCAGAGATTACAGTTTTTACTGTATTATATTAGAAGATAACCTGACAATTTTTATACTGAGTTGGTCAATTAAAAGTCTTGCGAGACTACAATTGTTGATTAATTCATAACTCCGGTAGAGGGCAATTTTCTACATCCACATGGTATTTTGGGGTATACACTGTGGTTGTGTGGTCTAAGGCTAATCATTTTTATGGACCCTACATAGAATAAAATTATCAATGGGCATCCATTAAACCCGTGGGGTGAGTCTTCCTCTAACGCCACATATAGTCGAACTTCCTAACCAACTAGAGCGCAGAATTTAAATTACGTATATGGTGGTTCTGTGACTTGCATGTTTTAAGTATAAATTTAGTCATTTATGGATTCATTCTTCCATATTTTCATTACTTTTAATAATTTATATACCTGATAGAGTTTTGTTTTTTAGTTTTTTTCCAAAGCGCAAATGAAGTAATTTGTTCATTATATCCTGGCTCGACTCGCAATTTGCAGGTCGTAAGCTCAAATCACCGACATACCAACGTGCACGTTCTTTCAACCATGGAAGCTATTTAATGTCACAGCCAATCCCACTGTTCGTTGGTTAAAAAGTAGCCCAAGAATTGGCGATGGATTACGTTGACCAGCTGTGTTCTCTTTAGTGTTTCACTGATAACTTAGAGACAACTAGTACAGATAGCCCTCGTGTATCTTTGGGCAAAATGTAAAATAAACAAACCAAATATTTTTACCGTTATTTAGGACTTAGAGTACTTGTGCATAGAGCAAATATTTGTGGTTAGAAAGCTCTGACAGTATGTGATTATCAAATGCTAGTTTTATTACAAAAACATGGTTATTATATGGCATGTGTCAGAATGATTTATTCTCATAAAGGATTTATGAAAGGACTTGTGGTCTTATACCTTTGTAGAAATAATTGATTTTTGAAAATGGACCTTTAGTCTTAACCTACAACAAAACTTCTTGTATTTACTCTAATATTTCATAATTTTATATCCAATACCCTCACATCTCATTGTTGTATCTCGTTGGACAATACTACTATAAGCTACATTTTTAATATTGTAATTTGTTAGTTAGCTAGAGGGTGCCTTATGATGATGTCAAGTATGTATGTAGGAATAGGCTTTTATATAATATACTGAAATCAAAAAAACCTTGTGATTATGAAATATTAAAAACATTTTCAGATATAAATACCAGTGAGCCAGTCAACAAATAAAGTAAGCTTGCAGAGTGAACTGTTAAGCATAATTATAATTTATGAGCCAGAATGCATTTTTGTCAGTATTTTGTTTTATTACTCGACCGAGTCAATTGTGAAATTTGTTCAGTTGTAAAACTAATGAATTATAATGGGACTGTACCATGGGAGTTATGCCAAACTCAGTTTGAAAACATTTCCAGAGAAATAGTGAACGTCAAGCCATCTATCCAGCGGCCTATTTAAAAATATCACCCTTCGAACTGAGAGCTGTAACATCTCTTAAGAATTCTTAGCCACCTTAAGCAAGAGGTTTAGAGTATCACACAAGAAAGAAATATCTGGAACAAAGTTCCAAAACAGAGAGAAAAGTTCTAAACTTAAGTTGCAAATAATTTGGAGGGCATGTTTAATTATTTTATCTTTAAGCTGCTATCAAAATAATAAAAAAAATTAATTGGTGCAATATTAATTTATAGAAGCAATAACAAATGAGGATATGCAAATTAAGCTAAAACAAAGTAAGTGCATGTCTTTAAAGAAAGCTCGGTATTTGATGATGTAACTAGATCTAATAAATTTTGATAAAAACAACAAAATACATTATTTTAAAGTTAGAGGATTGTCAGATGGAGTAGTATGAAATCTTAACTTACACTAACACCAGTCTAGAAAATCTAGAAGGACTGGTTACACAATGTTTCATGTGTAACTTGAAAGAACAATTTGCTAAGAAAGTTTGTAGGAGATATGAAAACTTTTCAAAGGATACCAGAAAGAGAACTTTTTTTTTTTTTTTAATAGATGTGAGAATCCTAGCCATTGCATCTTACAATGTAATGAATGGACAGCTGTTACAATATCAACAGTACAATAACCCAGGGATAATTCTTTGAGCTCAGTTAGATTGAAAGAATTATAATTGATTAACCAGTTGTTAGCAAAATGGGAATTAACTGGGCTTATGGGGCAAAGTTTAGATCAGAAACCTTGTTTGCTCAAAACAACATAAAAAGTGGTTTTTAAAAAAAGAAACTTTCATGAGTCCAGAATTTACAGTCAGCTAGTGCAGATAGTTCTTGAATAGCCTTTTGCAAAGAACCCCGACATGGCCAGATGGTTAGGGTGCTCACCTCATAATCTGAGGATTGTGGGTTTAAATCCCTGACAGACCAAATATGCTCACCATTTCAACTGTGAGAGCATTAAAATGTTACAGTTAATTTCACTATTCGTTGGTAAAGGAGTATCCCAAGAGTTGGCAGTGGATGATGATGGCTAGCTGCCTTCCCTCAGGTCTCGCACTGTTAAATTAGGAACAGCTAGTGCAGATAGCCCTTGTGTAGCTTTGCACAAAATTCAACAAACAAACAAAGCCTCAAGATATCAATAAAGTAGAGAGAGTGATGTGAACAACAAGTGGACCTAAGGCTCCAGCAAGAGGAAAGTTACAAGTCACCCATATTGTCGGAAACTTTTCTGTGTCTCGCATTGTGTGGCTAATTGACATCAAGAAACAGTGGGAGTGAGTTTGTATCGAAATGTGAATGCAGGGATCCAACCAGAAAATCTCTTCATGCTGTGCAACAAGCACTGCACCAAAGATTAAATTTCCCATGACAACAAAGAGAGCAGTCACTGTGCCACCAAAATGTATACTGATACCATGCTTAGTAAAATTTAAATTGTATCCAGTGACTAGGTCATAATACAAGATGTTCGGAAAGTCACTGTGCACTTATATATTTCTTAACAGACAAAACTGCACAGTGACTTTCCAAACACCATGTAGAATCACACACTTCAACATTTACTGATAGATTATGAGTGAATCTAGAGGATGTAAATGTTATCATTAGGGCACATTAACACAAAAAAAATCCATAAAATTTGAATTAAATCTGGACTGGAAATTGTAAAATGTGAGGCTGTACAGGAAGTAATTTTATGTCAGAAAAAATCAGACATATTCACCTTCAACACAAGCTGTAGGAAGTTTGATGTTGAATGTAGAACAGCTTACCTTATTTGCTTACAAAACTTACATGATCAGAGCTGTTTAGGTCTTACATCTGATCAGTGCAACAGTAATGTAAGTTGCTTACAAACTACAGAAACCTTTTTTCCAATGGACTTCATGACATAGATCAAATAAGTAAAACATATTTAAACTGGAGTTAAATATGACTGGATTAGTTAACTGGATGACTTTCACTTGCAAAACAAGACTTTCAAAGACATAGAAGTAGTGAAGTAACAAGGAACAATTAAACAAAGTACTTGTGATTGGGCACCACTTATTGTACTTATGAAGTGTGACAAAACAAAGTTCACTTATTGTACTTATGAAGTGTGACTTCTAAACAAAGTTCTAGTGATTGGGCACCACTTATTGTACTTATGAAGTGTGACTAAACAAAGTTCTAGTGATTTGGCATCACTTATTGTACTTATGAAGTGTGACTAAACAAAGTTCTAGTGATTTGGCATCACTTATTGTACTTATGAAGTGTGACTAAACAAAGTACTTGTGATTTGGCATCACTTATTGTACTTATGAAGTGTGACTAAACAAAGTACTTGTGATTTGGCATCACTTATTGTACTTATGAAGTGTGACTAAACAAAGTTCTAGTGATTTGGCATCACTTATTGTACTTATGAAGTGTGACTAAACAAAGTTCTAGTGATTTGGCATCACTTATTGTACTTATGAAGTGTGACTAAACAAAGTTCTAGTGATTTGGCATCACTTATTGTACTTATGAAGTGTGACTAAACAAAGTTCTAGTGATTGGTCATCACTTATTGTACTTATGAAGTGTGACTAAACAAAGTTCCAGTGATTGGGGACCACTTATTGTACTTATGAAGTGTGACTAAACAAAGTTCTAGTGATTGGTCATCACTTATTGTACTTGTGAAGTGTGACTAACAAAGTTCCAGTGATTGGGCATCACTTATTGGGTGTGACCACTTATTGTACTTATGAAGTGTGACTAAACAAAGTTCTAGTGATTTGGCATCACTTATTATACTTATGAAGTGTGACTAAACAAAGTTCTAGTGATTTGGCATCACTTATTGTACTTATGAAGTGTGACTAAACAAAGTTCTAGTGATTTGGCATCACTTATTGTACTTATGAAGTGTGACTAAACAAAGTTCCAGTGATTGGGGACCACTTATTGTACTTATGAAGTGTGACTAAATAAAGTATTAGTGATTTGGCTTGTGATTTGGCATCACTTATTGTACTTATGAAGTGTGACTAAACAAAGTTCTAGTGATTGGGCATCACTTATTGTACTTATGAAATGTGACTAAACAAAGTTCCAGTGATTGGGCACCACTTATTGTACTTATGAAGTGTGACTAAACAAAGTTCTAGTGATTGACTTATGAAGTGTGACTAAACAAAGTTTTAGTGATTTGGCATCACTTATTGTACTTATGAAGTGTGACTAAACAAAGTTCTAGTGATTTGGCATCACTTATTGTACTTATGAAATGTGACTAAACAAAGTTCTAGTGATTGGTCATCACTTATTGTACTTATGAAGTGTGACTAAACAAAGTTCTAGTGATTGGGCACCACTTATTGTACTTATGAAGTGTGACTAAACAAAGTTTTAGTGATTTGGCATCACTTATTGTACTTATGAAGTGTGACTAAACAAAGTTCTAGTGATTTGGCATCACTTATTGAAGTGTGACTAAACAAAGTTCTAGTGATTTGGCAGTACTTATGAAATGTGACTAAACAAAGTTCCAGTGATTGGGCACCACTTATTGTACTTATGAAATGTGACTAAACAAAGTTCCAGTGATTTGGCATCACTTATTGTACTTATGTGAAAACAAAGTTCTAGTGATTGGTCATCACTTATTGTACTTATGAAGTGTGACAAAACAAAGTTCTAGTGATTGGTCATCACTTATTGTACTTATGAAGTGTGACTAAACAAAGTACTTGTGATTAGACATCACTTACTGTACTTATGAAGTGTGACTAAACAAAGTACTTGTGATTTTGCATCACTTATTGTACTTATGAAGTGCGACAAAACAAAGTTCTAGTGATTTGGCATCACTTATTGTACTTATGAAATGTGACTAAACAAAGTTCCAGTGATTGGGCATCACTTATTGTACTTATGAAGTGTGACAAAACAAAGTTCCAGTGATTGGGCACCACTTATTGTACTTATGAAGTGTGACTAAACAAAGTTCTAGTGATTGGGCACCACTTATTGTACTTATGAAGTGTGACTTATGAAATGTGACTAAACAAAGTTCTAGTGATTGGTCATCACTTATTGTACTTATGAAGTGTGACTAAACAAAGTACTTATGAAGTGTTCTGCATAGATTATGGCTAAAGATTGTGATTTTGCATCACTTATTGTACTTATGAAGTGCGACAAAACAAAGTTCTAGTGATTTGGCATCACTTATTGTACTTATGAAATGTGACTAAACAAAGTTCCAGTGATTGGGCATCACTTATTGTACTTATGAAGTGCTACAAAACAAAGAACACCTACACAGAGTCAAGGATTGTTTGTCCGTTAGATGCTCTATTCAGGTCAAAATCATTTTCAGAATTGGATCTGAAGAGTGAATATTGGCATATGCAACTTGACAACATGAGTAGAGTGAAAATAGCCTTCACCACATAAAATGAATCATGGCTATTTTTAATATGATAATGGAAGTTATTCAATGCTTCTGTAATATTTCAGTGATTAATGGAATGTGCTTTTTCTGAACTACCATGAAACATTGTATTCATCTACTTGAATGACATAATTCCACATAAGGAATGTTCTGGATTGATTGAAAAGAGACAATGTAAAGTTGAATTCTAAGAAGTGTTAGTTATTCCAACAACAAGAGAGTTTCTTGGGACACATAATCGACTGAGAATGGGTGGCTGCAGATCCACTGAGTATTGACTATGCCCAGAATTAGCCAGTGTTTGATAGACAAGACTGTTTAATATAAACATTAGTATTTCCTTTTTTTTATTTCAATGATTATTTGGTTTTTCATGACATGAGTGTTGAAGATTTATTGTTTTAAAATTATTAGTTGTGACAAGTTTCATTACATAACTCTGTACAAGTCTTATGTGTGTTTGTAAACATGTTGTCTAGGCTTTACTTTTGGTATTTGTCTCACCAAGTGAGTGTTATAATGTTACAGATGTCAGTGACTTTACAGTGGGAGCAGTTTTGTTACAAGTACAACAGTGAAAGGAACACAAGATTGTCTAATACCATGAAGCAATAATAAATATTTACTACAAAAATAAGGTACTGTAAAACTCAGAAAGAGCTGCTAAGTTTCATTAGAACACAGCCACTTCAATCATTATCCTTGAAGTCAAAATTTCAAGCTTCAGGCAAATCATGCAGAATTTTAGTGGCAGAAGAATCTTTGTGAAGTATAGGCCAAACAGTAAGATGGCTCCAGAAATTCTGGTGATGCAACTTGAACATCATGCATTGCCCTGAACAGAATCATGACAGTCTGATGTATTACCAATAAGATCATATTTTAATGGATAGTGGCAATACTGTGAGAAAAGAGAAATGCAGGATAGAAATGTTTACTAACCCATAATGTAACAAAGTTTTTGTTTGTTTGTAGTTAAGAACAAGACTACAAAATGGGCCATCTTCACTCTGCCCACCACAAAAAAGTAAAAGAAAAACAGTTTCTAACATTACAAGTCCACAAACATGCTGCTTGGCCACTAAGGGATAAAGAAAAGTATAATCCAAGATGTGGTATCTGTAAGTAACAATGAATAACTAATGTGGGAAAACATTTGACTGAAAGCTGCTCAGGTAAAAGATATAGGTTTAAGACCAATTATTCAGTACCTTAATAGTCATTCTGAAAAATCCTCATGGCAAACACTCACTCTGTACAACCTGAAAAGGAGTAGGACATAATTTGATCCATATAGTAAGGTCACTCATCTCATAATTTGTGGGTTGTTGGTTTCAATCCTACCACCAAATATACTTGCCTTTTTTTAGCATTGATATTGTTATAATGTGATGTCACTTCTCATTGGTAGAAGAGTAGCCCAAGATTTGCAATGGGTGGTGCTGACTAGCTTTCTCCCTTTTGGTCCCTTTTGGATTAGGGAAATCAAGTAGATTTTACACAAAATTCAATAACCAAGCAAAAAAAAAAAATAATGGGATTCCTTATGCTTACAAAAAGGTCTTATTTTCCAGAAGTGGAAATATACCAGTAGACAGAAACTACATCCACTTTGGTACCCTCATCATTCTAAAGCAATCTGCAATTTCACAACCTTCCAATAATTGAACACTTAGGTTTCAAGCAACAAATTTCAGCTCTTGGCTTCCCCAAATGAGGAACTATGGGGAAAACAAAAGGGTCAGAGAAGAATGTGGCTGATTCATTGACAAGATATGTGGATAGAATAGTCTGTGGGGTAAATAGGGAAAAAAGGATCATATCAAGCTAACCAGGGGCACAATTGGAAGGTATAACTGACAAAGCAGGAACTATAATAAATGGGGCTAGTTTTTGTAGTTCAGAGTCAGTGTAGTAGAAACCTTAGCCAAACTTGTATGATATATGGAAAGGCTTGCCCAATTAAATTGCCTTGATGATTCACTGGCATGGCTCAACTTAAGGAACCATACCAGATGAAGCTGTGTAAAGCAAGCTGAAGTAATGTTGGTGTACATCCCTGAAGTTGGTAAGAACACTTGAACCCACTGAAAACACAATAATTAGAGGCACCATCTAGAGGTTGTGTAATCATTAGAACAAACACATCAACTTCCCCTTATGAATAATATAAAATAATTATACAACTAGTCACCCAGAATACAGGAAATGAAACAATTCATGTATGGTTTAAAAACATATATTGTCCAGGAATGCAGAAAAAATCCTGTACAAATAAAATGTAAAACTCCAGCTAAAGATGTCAAAAAAACGGATGAACATTTGTACATGTGTGAAACATGGCATTATAGCTAAGACTCTGTGAAACCAACAGTTTGTATTCCAAAGATGTCTGGTATGGATATTAAAAAGTTTAATTAAGATAAAATATAGAACAATGTTTCAGTCTTCTTGGGTCATTTTCAGGTTAACAAAGACAGTGTATACATACACACACATAAATCTGAGGTTAACACCTTGTTATCTTTGGTGGTTTAGCACATAACATATTTTTTTTCTATCTTTAAATAACCACCACATGTAATTTTTTACACAGCTAGATACATACAGGTCATATAAGGGGGGAAAATTACTGTAATTATTGTTTTATTTTATAATAAATAAGTGGTGCTTAAGTGCCCTGTTTCATCATTTGTTTAGGTTCCAGTTGTCCTGCATTTAAATTATCTATCTCTTTACAACTGTACAAATTTACAAGACTGGTCTTGAAGTTAAGAGTCCACTGTCTCTTTAACTTCCTGATTCCACTTCAGGAGTAAGATGTAACTTTGTGTATCTTCCTTACAGAGTTGCCAACAATGTGTATTTATTCTAATAAAGGATGAGATACTTGGGCAAGTGTACTGATAATGTTATCCTGCTGGAATTGGGTTAGCCAATTTGCAGCTTGCTGCAATAGTTATAAATCACTACATCTGTAAATATTTTTGTTCATCTAATCTTCATTGTCATCACATTTTTAGTCGTGGCATAGCAGCTCACAGGATGGATCTAATTTTTACAAGAACAGACTTTTATATCAAATCTCCACCATCCTTTGATTGATTTGACATCTAATTACAATTCCAACTCAAGATTAGTGTATTTCACCATGCTTAAAGTCTTACAAATTAATTTATTCTAATCTTGCCTGAAAGAATTTCAGTTTGGGGGTAGGCTAGTATAAAACGTGGTGAGTAATAAAATCAAATCAGATATACACATGCCCCACACTTGGTATTACTGGTACACAAAATACAGCTAATAAAAAGGAAAAAAAGGCCTCATAAATTAATTTACAATAATCCCACTTAAAAACATTCCAAGCTTTATGGATATGTAGGGGTTCCCTTTTGTTTCTAAGCAATTTTCTCTTAGAATTTCTACCCCTTATAAATATATTTTCAACAGTAATGAGATAGCTACATGTTACTAGGGGTTATTGCTAGACAGTTTGTAGAATTTGCTAATGGATTAACTGTTAGGCTTATTAATTGATTACGTTGAACAAATGAATTATTCTTTCAAAGTGTAAAAAACAAAATATGCTTATGAATTCATAAAACAATTACTTATAACACTATATACATTGGGTTTCAATGCCCATAGTGGGTACAGCACAGTCTACTGTTAGCCTTTGTACTTAACAACAAATAAAATTCAAATATTTCAATTACTTGGGTAAATAGAAACATTAATTTATGTTAGTTTATTATTTTTGTGATATTAATTAACAATCACTGTTTCAACTGCTAAATTGTTATAACAATTGGAAACAATTATATTTGTGACTTTCATAATTTTGATTGCTTTACATGACAACAATCAATGTAAGAAGGTAACAGTTAATAACCCGGCCCTACAAGGGATGTTTATCCAAGTGAATGTTCAAGTTGTTTTTTTTTAAACATACATAAAACAGCAGTCTATTTGGTTATTTCATTGCTAGCCACATTGATATCAAATGAATTCTATGAACTACTTCACATAAAACCTGGAATCTAAATGACAGGAGACTTTACAAATGGGGTACTTGTTCATAATCATCTGCAAACATTTCCACTGGTCCTACCCAGTTGAATAATGAAACTAACTTGGAAAACAGGGTTCAAGGTGAAATTGTATCACATTTACAATTCGTTAAATAATTGTGTGTTATTGCAAGCAGCTAATTATTAGATAATATTATAATTCTATTTCCTGGGTAAAATATACGATGGAAGAGAGGATATACTTTGCTCATAACAGGATATTAATGAAGTTGTGGGGTAGTGGAGAGAGAGAGAAACTTACCAAATACAAGCACAAATTGAGGACATCTCCACCCTAGTAAAATGTGAATACTGGGAATTGCACTTTTGTGCTTCTGTGCAAATGACTATCTAATACATAACACACATTATGAACCTCTCAGAAGTGCTAAAAATTAATTAGTTTTTTACGAAAAATTAGCCATTTTTTATGGATTTATATATTTTAAAATGTTTGTTTGTTGAATTTTGCACAAAGCTGCACATGGGCTATCTGTGCTAGCTGTCTCTAATTTAGCAGTGTAAGACTAGAGGGAAGGCAGCTAGTCATCACCACCCACTACCAACAAGTAGTGGGATTGACTGTAACATAATAATGCCCCCATGGCTGAAAGGGTGAGCATCTTAAAATTGGTTTATCTATAACTTAATTAACTGTTAAAGAAAGAATACAACTATAATTATTTTTCCTCAGATTGATAATTTGGTTTAGTCTTGCTTATTAAACAAAACAGCTCAGTAGATGAATGAAATCTAACTTGGCAAAAGGTAACGTATTACTCAAAACAATCAAATCAAACAAATCTTGACCCAGAAAACTGAAGTTTTATTACAGTGAATTTTTATCATAATTATTTATAAAGTAAACCATATATATAATTTTTCAAAAGTAATACATGCTTTAATCACACACCAGAAACATTATTTTAACATAAGTCTTGTAATGTCTTGCATATCATATTTACTTGAGATTCATATTCTGACTGTTCTTAAAACTTTGTGGTAAATCGACCTGAATATAAATCCTCAAGGGATAAAACATTTAACCAATCTTATCAACCAACTTAACTTGTATGTTTTCTTGTAAGAAATCAATGACATGTATGATAGCATTAAAAAGATACACTTCTGACAAAGAGAAGGAAAAAATATAAAAAAGAACTTTGATTTGATTTAATAAAGCAGCCAAAAACATTTTACTGACCACAATTTAAATCTTCCTTATTATTTTTATAAGTGAATTTACCACAAACAGAACAATATTTATTTGAGCCACAACATAATTTAAACGTTACACATCTTGTAGTCTTCTTTATTCATGACTTGTAAAATTTATAAATACATAAAATGATTTATCATCCAACTCTCAGTTTGGTCAGCATCAATCAAGCATAAAGGTTATAGTTCTTGACATGAACCATTCTAAAACAGTATACACAGATTGTGGCACTTGACTGATATGTCCTGACCTGATACTGCATCCTGGTCATTTTTAAATACAAAACATCACCTCTGAGACATACATTTATATTTTTGTAAGAACTTTTCAATTTACTACTGTGTGCAGTGTTTTGATAAATGCAATTAGGAGTATAAAAAGAAACCCAAATCACCAGAAACAGCAAAAGTTATATTTTTTTCAAAGAAAAGTTCATCTTCACAAATAAAACACTAATTAAAATCTCTCATTAAATTAAATAAACAGACAGCTCTCAAAAGTGAAAAAAATGTATATCATAAACTAGTGCTTCATTTATTGAACTTTAACCTTCAGAATGTTATAATCAGATTTATCCAATTTAGCACTCATAATCATTTGATGCAACAATCATGTTTATCCTAGAGCAGTGGTTCTTAACCTGAGTTCAATCGAACCCCAGGGGTTTGATGAGTCAGTCTCAGGAGTTTGGCAAAGGTCAAGACACACACACTCTGTGTGTGTCCATTCCATTCACCCCACTCCTATGATTCGTGATGTCATGCTCCACTTGGCCATCATTGGCTGCGGCTGATCACGTCACATCACTTGGCCGTAATATCTGTGCTGCAGGGAACTTTGTGCGATTAGCACTCGACTTGTGACTGTAGTAATCATGCATCATTTGTGATTTTATTCCTAATCTTTCAATCCATTCATACTAACTATGTCTAGCAAAAACAGAAAGTGATCAGATGAATACGTACAATATGGATCCGCGTGCATAAAGGAACATGATGGGAGTCAGCATCCTCAATGCATGATTTGCAATGCCAAGTTGAACAATTCTAGTCTAGCACCGACAAAACTAAGAGAACACTCCCTAAAGCTACATGGAGATGGGAAATACAAGAACACAATGCTTGCTGAATTCAAGGTAAAGAGAGCAGGTTGATAAAAAGGCTACTTTGCCTGTTCTCAGCTTTCTACCCATCAACAAACCGATCCTCACAGCATCGTACAAAGTTGCGTACTTGATCGCAAAGCAAGGCAAACCACACACCATTGGTGAAGCACTCATAAAACCAGCTGAGTTGAAGATGGTGAATATCATGCTGGGAAAAGCTGCTGAAAATAAGTTATCCCAAATTCCTCTTTCAAATGACACCATCAGCAGCAGAATAGATGACATGAGTGATGACATCTTGGCTCAAGTAGTTGCAGATCTGATTTCAAGCCCAGCAAAATTCAGCCTTCAACTCGACGACACCCAATGTTTCCAATCTTAGTCAGCTTGTTGTATTCATGTGCTATATGAAGAACAACGAGATAAAAGATTTTTTATTTTGTAAGCCTCCTACAACAACAACTAAGTCAACTGACATGAAGAAACTTGTGGATGACTTCTTCAGAGACAACGATCTTTCATGGGATATGGTTTCTGCAGTTTGTTCGGACAGAGCTCCAGTCATGCTGGGACTAAACTCTGGTTTTGGTGCACTGGTGAAAGCCGATGCACCACACATCATTGTAACACACTGTGTACTGCACAGGCATGCACTGGCAACAAAAACCTTGCCTTCAAAAGTGGCAGAAGTATTAAAAATTGTTGCGGAATGTGTGAACTTTGTGCGAAATAGTGCCCTGAAGCACTGCATCTTCAAAGAGCTGTGTCATGAAATGGGTTCTGAATTCGAGGTACTTCTGTACCATTCTAACAATCAGTAATTATCCTGGGGAAAGGTGCTGAATCGTGTTTTTGCCATGCATGTGGAATTAGCCCTGTTTTTGTGAGAGCACCAACATTGTCATGCAGATTGCTTTGCAAAATCTGAGTTCATTCTCATTTTGGCATATGTGACCGATATCTTCAATGCTCTCAATCAACAGATGCAGGATGGTGGAGTCAACATCATCGAAGCAGAAGAAAACCTGAAGGTTTTTCAAAAAAAGCTAATGTTATGGAAACGACAAACAGAGAATGATAACTTTGCTAACTTTCCCCTGCTGGACAACTGTGTAAGTAAGACCGAAGATGTGTCTGAAATTGAAGAATTTCTATACCTGGGGAACTGAAGCAAGCAATTGCCATGCACTTCGATGAGCTCGCAAAGTCTCTCGATGGATACTTCCCCACCAGAGAGTCATATCCAGCATGGATGAGAAGCCGTTCACGTTTAGTGTTGTGACAGCAGATATCAATGATGAATACATCGATGAAATCATTGAACTTCAGTAGAGCCAGGTTCAACAGCAACTTTTCAGAACAACAACACTCTCAACGTTTTGGTGTCACCAAATCGTAGCATACCCTCTTATTGCTAAGAAAGCCCTTGAGATACTCATACCATTTGTTAAAACATATCTTTGCGAGCAATCCTTTTCGAGACCATCCTTTCTGAAACCCTAAATTGTGATGTGACTCTTCAGTAATATGACACCGAATGTATATAGTGTTTATTAGTCTGTGTCACAGAATTATTTTGTAAATAGATGGTATCAACTGGTTGATTATTATAGTGGCTTTAAGCAGTTCACTTATAATTTCATCTTAATTAGTTCAAGTTACTATTTGGTGTAATCAATTGTCATTTATAATTTATAAATTACCCAGCTTTAATTAACATTAATGGTAAAATTAATGCAAGTACGAAACTTCTGGGGTTCAGTACCTCCAGCAAGGTCAAGAACCACTGTCCCAGAGTATCACATAAACTTTTCCTCATGGTGTGATAATTGAGATTACTCAAGGTTCTTAAATTTCTTGACATATATCACTGAGCAAAAGCACAACAAATAAATTTTAATATTGAGAAAGTATTAAAAATGAGTAAAATTACAAATTTCTTTCTTTAGTGGATAATTAACTCTTTTCAAGACCCCATCCAAAGTTTAATCATGCACTCAAACAGAAGAAGACAGTTCTACCAGTGCCTAACTAAGTGATACTTTAATACAATTTGTATGCTACCAACATGAAGTAAAATTATTAACATAATTCCTAATAATTAAAGTATGGGCTTTAAAATTATATACAAGAGATCTACTGAACTTTTGGATGAAAATAGATTTTTCTGGTGAGTGTTGAACATATGCAAGGCACTTGTTTCATCCTGCTCATCATTGGATCACCTGGCTTACAGGACTCAAAATCGTATGCAACCTTACGACAGACTACTGTCATTAGACTCTGGAGATCACTGTCTCGAGTTTTTAACACATCACACAATGCTTGTATGAACCATGATCCATTATTGGCATTCCTGAAGGAACAGAACCCAGGCACAGTAGAATAGCTTATAAGAAAATCAGCATGGGCAGGTATCTTGAAAAACTGTGCAGCAGTATCAGCCTCATCCTTTTCGTATGCTAGAGTGACCCCTCTGTCCAACTTATCCCCTTGACTAGCCTGTATAAAAAAAATTTTGGGTTTACCTGCTAAGGTCGTACACATGTCACCAGTAAATGGAGAAAATACTGTTTCAGTAGGAAACTTACCATCTCGGCCATACAAAAAACCACGATCTCCATGCGTCAAAATACAGCAAACTAAGCAGTCACTCTCTGTATGATTTTCTTTACTAACCTTTTCTAATTGAATTTTAATTTTTTTTACTGATAAATTATGGTGTATGATAACTTCAAAGTCTAATTCTCTAAAACAACAAGAGAGTAGTTCAAGATCTCTATGAGTGCCCTTTATTTCTTTTAAATTGGTATGCGGTTCAAAATCTTTGTTGTTAAATATCAGGCATTTTCCTCGTTTTGGATGTTTCATGTTATATTCTTCACTGTCCAGATAGCTGGACAAGTAAGCAGAGGGTACAGGTTTTTTCCTAAAAAAAAACGGTAACCTTAAAGCATCAGACTCATCTATGCCAGCCTCACCGCTGAAGGACGTTAACAACTGATCCTTCTCAGACATTTTGTGGCAAATCTGTATTTAAAAAATAAATACCTCATCATTTAGACATACAAACACAATAATTCAGTTATTGAAGCTTCAGAAAGAAAAATGTGTTATAAGTTAAGGGAAAAGAAAATGTGGTATTACTGATATTTCACTTATATTCTAAAGTAAAAACATCTTGCATTAATTTTACAGTTATCAATACTGATATATCAAACATAGTCTGAAACAGAAACAAATCAGTATTTTCATACAAAAATACTTTAAATAATATGATTTAACAACAACTATGGACTTCTTGGTCCACCAGACATCCACTCCACTAACAAAATGTTCTTTAAATGAACTGTATCTACCACATTTGAAGGTAACCATCCACATACAAAGTTTAGTTGAATATGGCTCCCACCCTCCTACCAGTCTTGCCACCGAATACTAAAAACACGATACATCAACACTGTCAATTACCTCAACAATTTTAAGCATCTCAATAAGATTCCCTCTGTTTTCAATAGAAAACAATTTCAAAAATATGACCTGTCCTTCATGTCAACCTTCCACACTCCAGTAGTCTCTCTCTGAATGCTTTTCAATAATACAGTTTACTTAGCCCAAAACTGTACACACACTCCAAATGTGGCCTAACCAATGACCTATATAACAAGAAATAATCTCTTGTACTCCATATTTCTATAGATACAACCTAAAATCCTATATACCCTACAACAAACAACAGATCACATGTATTTAAATATAACATTCCCATACTTCCCAGGAATTTAACTTTTCTTGAAGAAGTTCATCTTTTTAGCTGGCTTTCCTGATTACAAATGCACGGTCAATCTGCAGTCTTTAAGTTATGACCAACAAAAGTGAACATACTGCATGTATTAAGTTTAGAAAAAATAAACAAAGAAATGAAACTTTACATAAGGTAATCTTCCTGACAGCTTTCTCTTGAGTGAATGTTGTTTTATTTCATTACTCCAATCTCTGGAACACTGCTTGGATGGCTTGAAACTAATCAATCAAAACATCAACACTGTTCAAATCGTTCATATCAAAATAACACTTGCAAACCACCACAGTCCACATACAATGCCTTGCATATAGTATAATTAAAATCCACCTGCCATTAGTTACCCTAACTCAACGTTATTATGAAATTATCATTTCACCACATATAAACCCCAGAAACTTAATAACATTACCTTGACACTAAATAGTGACACTTAAACATTACAAGCAGGTTAATTACAACAAACCAATTGTAATAACTCTTAGTTTATGTACTAATAAGCAAACATGAGAAATAACAAAATGCTTCTCAATAACAAACCTTACTGTATTTTCAGTCGAGGATAGATGGCAAAAGATTAATTAATTTTACTATTAATGTTAATTAAAGCTGGATAAATGTGAGATAACTGATTAAAGTAAAATTACGAGTGAACTGCTTAAAGCCACTATAATAATCAACCAGTTGTTACCATCTATTTACAAAATAATTCTGTGACACAAACTAATAAACACTATATACATTCTGTGTCACATGACTGTAGAGTCACATCACAATTTACTGTTTCATAAAGAATGGCTGTACAAGCTATAAGTTATTATTAACAGAAATTATTTCTGTGTAATGTAATATGTACCTGATAATATTACAAGTAATATATATATTATGTACCACTATATGCCTTCATCAGAAGGCTAAAATAATGTTAACTTAATTTCTTAACAATATACTGTAACTTCAGTTGTTACTAAACAGCAAGTGATAGGTTATTATAAAATGTATGTTTTTTTTACTTACAATAATTCAAGAGAGACAAATCACTATTTCATCTTTTTTCAATAGCCACATAATTAAAAATTACAAGATAATGACAAAAAAAAGGGTACTTCACCCAATATTTACCCCATGAAAACATTAACCTGATATTAAAAACTGACCATAACTTATACATCAATTGAATGGGTTTAATCTTCCGAGTCCAAAACTGTAATTAAATCTCAAATCTCTCGAGGAATAACAGAGCTATTAACTAAAAGTTTGTATTTGATTAACTCACAGCCGTTATCCTGCAACTCAAAATCTTAAAAGACGGTTCAGATTAAATTGTCGCAGAAGTTGTTCATATCATCCGATAGTGGATATAACATTCAATAAATGTTTACTTCTTGTGCTGTTCACTTGTCCCTTAGTAAAATATCACTGAACAAATATTTATTTGTTGTTCTTTAACAAGGCAAGTGAAACAGAAACAATCGAGCAGATGACATATATTTCACTGCTGTACAATCATAACAGAGTTCAAAATGACAAGTACTATTGTTACAAAACAGTAGAAAGCAGTAAGACTGGTCAGTCCTGACCACTTTTGCATGGCACGTACAACTACAACTTATGAATCAAAATTTTCTTCTCTGAATTTACTACTGTTTATTTTGTATATGCAGTACTTATAGTTCAAACAGCTCAAGATTCAATCTCATACCATTAAATTTTCAAATGTTTCTGGGCCATATTGCAAACTTTTGGTGTTACTTTCATAAACCACAAGATGCACAGTGAAAAATTTATAAGACTTGAATGTGATCAAATGAAGTTAACCATAAAATATATTTGATTTTTAAAAATATTCAAGATGTTTTTTAGAATGATGTTTCAACCATGGGCAACTGATTTTAAACTTTTCTTTACATGAATTAAATCGTCATATTTTGTTTTGTTATCAATTGTTGTTGTTGTTTGTAATTAAGCACAAAGCTACACAAAGAGCTATCAATGCTTTGCCTACCACAGGTATCAAAACCAGGTTTCTAGCATTGTAAGTCTGCAGATGTACTGCTGAACCACTAGGGGGTTTTGATGAGACAAAATTCTTTTATTCCATTAGTATGTCTTACGTATATTACTTTTTTTTTATTGACAATATTTAGTTTCTTATAATTGACAGAAAAATGTGTTTGATAACTGATTGAAAATAGAACCATTTATTTCTAATTAGATGCCAATTTTATGCAATGAAGTGCTAAATTTTTTTGCAACAATGTGTAATTTCTCATCTTGAGGCCCTACACGGCCAGGTGGGTTAAAGCATTCGACTAGTAATCTGATGGTTGCAGGTTTGAATCCCCATTGCAACAAACCTGCTCGCCCTTTCACCCATGGGGGCATTATAATGTGATGGTCAATCCCACTATTTGTTGGTAAAAGAGTAGCCCAAGAGTTGGCAGTGGGTGGTGATGACTAGCTGCCTTCCCTCTAGTCTTACACTGCTAAATTAGGGACGGCTAGCACAGATAACCTTTGAATAGCTTTGCACAAAATCCAAAACAAACAAATAACCTTGAAAAATACAAGCTATAATTACCAAACTAACGACCTAATTAGATTCTCACTTGGAAACAAACACTCCTTTAAAGTAATTTTCCTGACATAATTAAATTCTCACTTAGAAACAAGCAAACCTAAAATTACAAACAAACAAACTTTCAAGATGCATTTTAGAAACTTTATACAAAATAAATAAAAAGGTAAAATATATAAAAATATTTAGGTGAGACATCATCCCAGTTCACCATAATGAACACTGTTGTTAGAAAACAGAAATACAGTTTAATAAAACCTTTCATGTTTATTATCTGAAGCCATAAAAAGGTCATTTATTTGTAGGATATTGGTAAAATCAAATTTTCTTCATTAGTAACAATAGTAATGCTAAAGCTGTATTCCTCAGTCTTGACTTGGTCTGTAAACGTTTGATTTTCCAATATGCTTTTTCCTAGAAACTCACCTGTTGGTAAAATATTTCATGTTTTTGTGATTCAACTTAAGGTTGTATTGTTTCATCAGAAGCATTACTTGTTGTATGTCATCATAAGCATCATTGAAGGTCTTCTCATGCACAAATGTATCATTTAAGTAAATAAGTACATTACAGTGTACTCCAAAGAATACACAATCCATTAAGTCTTCAAATGTAACATGTACATTATAACCTGAATGGTGATCCAATGTACTGCAACAATCAACTTCTTGTATTAAAGACTGTATTTTTCAGTTTGCTTTGTTAATTTGTATTTTGACCCATATAAATCATCTAAAATTGGTTAATTCTTAATTGTAAGCTGGAATCTTTTTAATAACTTCATTCAGTTTCAAGTAGTCATGGTTTAATATTTCTTATTCTCAAGTATTATATGCAATACCAAAGGGACAAGCCCCCAGTGGCATGGCAGTATATCTGCTGACTCACACCTGTAGAATCCAGATTTTGATACCCATGGTGGGCCAGCTCGGATAGCCCATTGTGTGCTTAACTACAGATAAACAAAAAAAAACCAAAAGGACAGTATTCAGTTTTATTATCCATTTTTCTTTCATAGTTTCTATCTCTATGAAAGTCTCAATTCATTTTTCTATTTGGAATCATGTAGCCAATTGATGTACTGGGTTTACCTCTGCAGTATCAATCTTATTTGATATTTTATTTTTACCCAAGGCCATGATCACATGGCTAACTGAAGAAAGTGTCATGGTATGCTACAAGTAACTGACATAAATTGTGGTTTTAATCAGTTGTAAGGATTTCACTGGTACAGTCATCAGCTCTTGTAGACATTGTAGAAAAACTACATTGACATGATGACTGGACTTCAGACTCCCTAAATTTTGTTTTTAAAGTTTCTTATGTTGTTTTATATGGAAGTATTTCTTGGGTTGAGTCAGTTTGATATAGAAGTATTTCTTGGGTTGAGTCAGACTTCACTTTATGTTCATGGTGTTAATATCTTTATTTTTCAAATTCACGAGAGTTCTTCTAACTAGTAATTCCCCCAGGACAATATGTTTAGTTCTGTCATGTTCCATTTACAAGATCTAAAACTGTTCTTGATACAAATGAATATTTCATTTCTTGAAGTTCACCCTTTGTAGTTGTAATTTTTGTGCAGTTCACACAGAGTTCCTATTCATTTACTGTAAACATTCTGAAGGAAGATCCATTTTGTGTCCATGTTCCTATGAAGTCTATCCCCAATATGAATTTTTTTTCTTGATGTCAAAAACTCACACATAATTTTCTTACAGGAGTTTTCAACAATACTGGAAATTTATAATCACTATTTATCTACATCAATACTTTCTGTTGCTTCATCTCATTTCATCTTTCAGTATAAAATTGGGTTGAACAATGCTACTTGTGGAAACTGTTGATTAACATGTACAAGCTCAACATGGCCAGGAGGTTAAGGAGCTCAACTCATCATCCAAGGATTGCAGGTTCAAATCCCTGTCACACCAAACATGCTTGCCCTTTCAGTTGTGGAAGTGTTATAATATTACAGTCAATCCCACTATTCATGGGTAAAAGAATTGGCAGTGGATAGTGATGACTAGTATCCTTCCCACTGCTAAATTAGGAACGGTTAGTACAGATAGCCCTCATATAGCTTTATGCAAGACTCAAAAACAAACAAACAATAAAATGTTGCAAGGCCTTTCAACAATGAATCTGTTGACGGTTGGGCTTCCTTCAATGAAGAAAAACATATTTCATCTGAGATAGACAGTATAATTCCTACTCTACTGTTACATTTTATTCTGGAAACTTACTACTTGGGTATCACTTCAAACCTGTTTTATGAGGCAGCCAGAAATGCCTTATAGATGTTACGGCTTTCAGCCATTTTATTTCCCTAACATAATCACAATTCTGACAGCAGGATTAAAATAGTTTACAGTATTGTGTAGGTAATAATATACCGAACTTTATAAATAAATATCGCCTAAATAGATAATTCCATCTACTTGTTAATTTTCTCGTATTTAAATCATAGTACTTTCATATCTCTATCACTTTGCTGAAATCACAAATTTATAATTTTTAGCGCTGAATTAACTATTTTACTCACCGTTGTAACACTCTGACAGTAACAAACTCACTAATTAATCGCTAATCTTTGGGCTAAACCGCAATTGTATGTTGTTCATGTCATTTTCTACACTTTCAAAACAAGTTGTAGTCACTAACTGATACTTTTATCACATTACGTTGAACTCTACCTCTAACCATTTATTTATCATACTGGGTTATCTGTTGTGTCCACCCTGGGGAATCAAACTCTATACATTCTAGAGTAATAACTCCGTAGATTTACAGCTGTTCCACTGGGAAACTAATCTAGCCAAAGGAAAATTACTAGCATCTATTCAAATAAAATTAGCACACAATATGAAATCGTTGGTTCAATTCTATACAATTATCCACATAAATATACCACTTACGATGCACGATATTTTCTGTTTGGTCCGATCGTAACTCTGTAATTAGTATTAAAATCTGAATTCTACGGTTCGCATACCAATATTACAAAAAAAAAACAACAACACAAAAATCGTGTCTCACATTTTGGAGTTATGAGTGAAGATAAAATTCAGTGCAATACTTTGTTTTACAAGATTAGCCCAAAAGTTGGAAAGGATGGTTGGTGTTCAACAGCTATCTTTTCTTTCTTCAAAATTAAGAACCAATAGTAGATATCTTTTACTCAAAAAAAAAAAAGAAAAAGAAACAAAACTCGATATTTATAACTATTATTAATGAGATACTATCACACAGCTCATTTTTATTTAACTGCTTATTATAATATCGTGTATTTTAATATTTATTATTATCGAAATATTGAAGTTTAATGTTTTTATTCATTTTCAATAATTTTATTAAAATTTTAATAATATTTCAGTCATTATTAATAATAAAATAATGGAATATCTAATTAATAAAAATAAATTACGTGTGAATCTAATTAACTACAAAATCAATGAAAATAGCGCAAAAAGTAGTGTGTTCGCCTACGCAGTAGAATATTGAAATCTGGTAGACATATTTTAACTCACTGAACTTCCTGGTACTAAAAATTAGTAAAAGTGGTTATAAGTTAATATTCGTAACAAGTACGTTTCAAAAGTTTCTCTATATCATTATTACATGTATGTAGAAGAAAGCCTATAGAGGTTTATAATAGTGATTGATTATTATTGTCAGGCTGTATGTTGCTTACTCGGAGTGTTATCGATTAGTTACTGAATAGGTAAGTGTGTTTAACTTCCAATTTGAGTTATGCCATATTTTCTAGACTTAACTAGAGAAGGTTTAATAAATGAATGATTGTTAAAGTTAAGCTTTATGTGTCAGTTCTATTGCCTGATTACTGTTACTTGAATACAGCTTTCAATCAAACTTAAAGAAGTGAAGCCCTTTCATTTGCCCAAATTTTACAAAGTAAAGACAAATATCTCGTCCAGTGATAGAAACTGTTTGAACTTATAACTTAAAAGTTGAATACAAGTAACTTATGGAAAATACATCATCAGTTGACCCGTTGTTGGTATTTCAAAATGACATGCAAATTAATATTGATATTTGTATTAGCAGTAGGCTATGTTAATAAATCATTAACGTACATGTGTCATGGTTTTTAAAATTTAAAAATAATTACAAGTTGGATAAGGTTTTATTTGATTATCTGTGATAACTTATAAAAACAAAAAAAACTATTACATAAAGTGACAGTACAGGATATTTTCTGTATTTATGCATAAAGTGTAATTCCAGATAAGTGAGACTTCTTTTTTATTATTATTGAATAGATGTATTTGCATCTTTTTATGTTTTATTGTTATACATTTAACAGCAAACTTTTAAAACCCAGTATTTATGCCAAATGGAATATTGGTGCAGTGGGAACATTTTCAGATTTTTAAACAAGATGTAAAACCAATTAACTTTTGGTCCCCTGCTCGTCCAGCAGTAAGTCCATGGATTTATAATGTTAAAAATCAGGGGGTTCAGTTCCTCTCTGTGGACTCAGCAGATAGCCCAATGTTGCTTTGCTATAAGAAAATACACACACAAATGACTTTTGGCCCAGATGTTAATGCCTGAGTAAAATAGGAGTTAATTCAGAAAACAGTCATAAATATAAATAAAATGGACACAATCATTTTCAGTTAGATTTAAAAAATCTAAGTACAGTAAACCTTCTATATGTATGCATTTATATTTATTAATGTTTTCTAGTTCTTTTTATTCTGATATTTTTTTATTAGTTGTATAAAATGTTTCATACATACTATTTAACATTTTTTCTATTTAGCAATAGTGCAGCAGTTATTATAACCTCAACACAGTTTTCTTTAAGAATCCAATAAAATATATCCTACAAATCTTTCAGGCGTACAAGAATCATGACAGAAAAAATATTTGAGGAATTTAAATGTTTTAGTAATGATGAAAATGAACCCACTCGTGTTGGACCCCAGAACAGAAACCAACGCTATAAAGTGCCTCTTTTTCCTAAACAAGCGCCATCTTCATCATCACCAACTAAATCACAGACGTTTGCGACAACAGAGACGTCAAACAAACAAACGGAAGGAACCAAAAAATCTACGCCACGTCCTCCCCCGATTCTCAAATGACATTTTAAGTAGATGTTGGAGCTTTACCATTGTTTGCGATTTTTAAATTATGTTGGAGAATGTTTGCTTTAATTGCAATTTATTGTACTGAAAGAAAAAGCTTGATAAATATGGTATCTACATATTTTATATTGTGCAAACAAAAATGATACAAGAGAAGTGACCATAGATTTATTATATATAATTATTTATCTTTACATATTTTACAAATAGTGTTGCTTTGAAAAGCAGAAAAAATGCTTTTTTAAAGTTGACATGTACCTAACTGTCAAAAGTTTTATAAACATATTTCATATTTTATAGGTGCTAGTTTTATTTAAGTGTAAAACTGCATAATGGGCTATTTACACTGTCTGTTGTTATTTTAATATTTTCATTATGTAAAATTGAGTTTAATAAATACTGTTCTTGGATGTTCTGTTCTTTATCAAATACACTGATACAATTTTCTTTACTTCCAGGATAGAGCTGGGCAATTTATTATCTTTGAGTATCATTTACATTATCATGTAAACTGATCTGTTAATCAAAAATACAGTTAAATTGTCACAAAAATAATTAACTTTGTTGTTAAACACAAAGCTCTGCCTAATTTTAAAGTTGTCAATTGTTTTACTTCAAGTTTACTTAGACTTGGGGTGGGGCATTTTCATTCACCTCCAACTGCCACAAGGCTTTCTTGCTCCATATTCATTATGGCACAGTTCTCTGCAACTGATTGTGAAATTATTTAGTTCGTTTTGAACTGCTAACTTTAAGAGAAGGTGATAAGCTGACAGAATACACACACTGCTGATCTATGAGTTTGGTTCATTATTAATGTTCTATGATTTGAAGAACATTGTACTAAGTACTAATTGATTATTGGGGCTATAAATGAATTCATTAACATATACCATTAAAGTACCAGTTATTTCAATACTAAAATAAAGTAATATTGCATGTTTTCAACTACATCTAGAAAATGTTATTCCAAATAACTGGCATCAATCAATTGTGAACATCTTTATTTAAAAACAAACAAAAAGTATCAGATTCTTTCTTTACACTTTTACAGCTGAAGATGAAGCAGTGCATTCATTTTCTAAGACTGGGCTTTGTTAGCAAAAGATTTTAACATTCTGTAGTGTAATTATTTCCAACAATGGACAACAAAGTAATATTGCATGTTTTCAACTACATCTAGAAAATGTTATTCCAAATAACTGGCATCAATCAATTGTGAACATCTTTATTTAAAAACAAACAAAAAGTATCAGATTCTTTCTTTACACTTTTACAGCTGAAGATGAAGCAGTGCATTCATTTTCTAAGACTGGGCTTTGTTAGCAAAAGATTTTAACATTCTGTAGTGTAATTATTTCCAACAATGGACAACAACGGGGAAGAAAGTGGTGGTAGACACATCATCACATTGTTAATGACACTGTTGTTGGTTCATTTATTTAACAGTAGAGCCTCCTAGTTGCACATTGGGCACGTGAGGTGTTTAATGGATGTTGTCTTTAAAGATGGAGAGCCCTCACGTGAGGTGTTTAATGGATGTTGTCTTTAAAGATGGAGAGCCCTCACGTGAGGTGTTTAATGGATGTTGTCTTTAAAGATGGAGAGCCCTCACGTGAGGTGTTTAATGGATGTTGTCTTTAAAGATGGAGAGCCCTCACGCATGAGGTGTTTAATGGATGTTGTCTTTAAAGATGAAGAGCCCTCACGTGAGGTGTTTAATGGATGTTGTCTTTAAAGATGGAGAGCCCTCACGTGAGGTGTTTAATGGATGTTGTCTTTAAAGATGGAGAGCCCTCACGTGAGGTGTTTAATGGATGTTGTCTTTAAAGATGGAGAGCCCTCACGTGAGGTGTTTAATGGATGTTGTCTTTAAAGATGGAGAGCCCTCACGTGTGATGTTTAAAGATGGAGAGCCCTCACGTGAGGTGTTTAAAGATGGAGAGCCCTTTATCCCTTCTGTTATAGATACACATTTTACCAGCACGTTTGGACATGGATGTTTAATAATAATCTCAATGATGCCTAAGTAGAAGTAACAGTTTTCACTAGAACAGATGAAGTATTTTTCAGTTTCTGTGTGGATTATTTAGGTAAAAATAACAAAATTGCTTCTCAACATTTATGTTCTGAATTTTTGCTTCACACAGGTTTGATTCATTAGTACTGTAAACATTGGGTTTAATCAGATTTCAAAATGTGAATGAATTCCAAATTAAGGTTGAGATACAGATTAGCAGGTGTTATACCTTGGTAATTTACAAGATCAGTGTATAGTAACAAGTTTGTCATTCAGTTGATTTTCAATGGTAAGTTTTATATTCTAATATTTACGTTTATAATTTTTTTTTTTAACTGACTTAGTATTGTTAAACCCCAAATATGTCCTGGAATACATGTTTAAAACCTTCAGGACAGAACCTGGAAGTACAGGAGCCCATTGCCAACCAATCAGTCCTTAAGTACAAAATATGGTTGTCTTGCCTCAAAGTGTAAAAGTATTTTCAAAAGAACTTTAGTTATGCCCTACACAATTTTGTTCTCAGCAAACGCAAGGTTAGTACAAAGACTCGGTGGTTTCACAGATGATTCAATATCATAACAAGTGCAATAAAAGCTATCATTAAACTGTGGCTGTTTTATGCTATTGATAACTTTAAAGGTGTTTATAACTGAATGTTTATTCCATACAAAGTATTTCAAAAACAGGATTAAAATCCTGCTAGTGGGTTATTAGTGTCTACATTCATTTCCAAACCCCTCAGTGTGTATTCCTGTGTCGTTCTGTTCTTTCAGTTTACCTCCACTGGAATCTAAACATTCACCTGTGTTTGCTATGAGTGGCAATCTGTAAAGGGGAGGAGAGGATAATGATTGTTGAGTGGTCAGATCCTAACACCACTTTGGCCTTGAATTCCTGCAGACAAGCAGTCTTGGGGTAGTCCACTTGGGCTAGGATCAACCACGTACCAGTGTTTGATGTTCTCAACAGGTATTGTGGACATTGTATCTGATGCTGGTGTTTGTGTATAGTGCTCATGAAACCCTGGCATTGTTGCAGTGACCTTGTTTGGTACTGTAGTGTGTTCCCTTGTAGGGCTCCATGGTGGGTGGGGTCAGTGGGCACTAAAATGTAGTTTCTTTATTATGGATATTCCTCTATCTGACAAAATAAATAAAATTGAAAAACAAATCATTGGAAAATGGCCATTTGTGGACAACTCTGTTGTACAGTCAATATTACAGCCTGATTCTGTACCTCAATTTCTGATTATCCATTCCTTATCTGAGAAATCCTTAGAGCAGATGTCTCCATTTTGCATTCAGAAGGGATTAGAGAGACTTGCTGGCAATCTAAAGCCAGTAAAGAAGTTGCATTCTGGAGACATTTTGGTGGAAACATTTTCACTGCAACATGCCAAACTCCTCTTGAAATCAAAGGCCATTGGGGATATTCCCATTGAGGTTACTCCCCATGCAACTTTGAATTCTTCCAGAGGAATTATAGTTGAGAATGATTTAAAGGACATTCCTAAGTTGGAAATCCTTGCTGGTTTCTCCAGCTAAGGCACTTCTGTGGTGTGCTGAATCTTCACTCGTAAAGAGAGAATTATGGATTCTACCAATGTTCTGATACTAACGTTTACATCGCCACATCTTCCTGCCAGAGTCAAATCAAGTTATCTGAATAGCAAGGTACAGCCTTAGATTTTTATCCTTCTCAGATGTTTCCAGTGTCAGCAGTTTGGTCGCTCAAAAAAATCATGTCGTGGTTCTTTGATATGTGCTTGTTGTAGTGGTAAAGACCATGAAACTTACGAATGCAACCTAGAACCACAGTGTTAATTGTAGTGGCCCACACCCCTCTTACTCTATTTCTTGCCCTAAATTGGTAGAAGAAAAAGAGGTGCAATGCTTAAAAATGTAAATAATATAACCTTCAGAGGCTCAGAAATTATTGTCTTCAACTCTGTCTCAGATATGTGCTGCTGCACTCCATTCCACGACCACAGTGGGAGTGCAGAAAGATCTTTCTGTGCCTTCAACAGAGTTGTTTGCAAAACATCTTAAGAATCTTGTGTCCTCCATGATTAAAAAAGTTGATGCATCCATATCTACTTCCATCTCTGTCCCTACCACTCCTTCCAGTGATTGCCCAGTTTCACTGCTTTCAGGTTTAAGTGTTTCCTTGGGCCCATCCTCTTCTGCAGCCCCAAGAAGTAAATCGACCATTCATTCAAGCCCTCAGTCATGGAATCTTTGTCCACAGACAGAGACATGCCCACTCAACCCAGGGCAGAATCCATGGAGGTTGATGGATCTTCATCCAATAAAGAAAAAAAAAAGCATCACAAACAGGTTTCCCTGCCACATTCTCCTCCACATAAATAAAAATGGCCACTCTGATCCAGTGGAACTGTCGAGGTTTTCAATCAAATATACATTACATTACATTTTAATTCTTATCATCCTATGTGCCTCTCCTTGTAGGAAACATTTATAAAACCTGCTGATATAGTCACCGTTCTGCAATTTTCCTTGTGCAGAAACAACAGGTCATGTGATGGATCAGTGCATGGTGGGGTGGCATTGTTGGTTGATCAGCATATGCCTATCCTCTCTTTGTCACTTGATACACCCTCAGAGGTCGCAGCCATCCATATTTCCTTGGGTTGTACCATCACTATTTGTTCTCTCTACCTCCCTTCTGAAGAAATCTATAATCAGTCAGTCACTGATGTCCTCATTGAGCAGTTACCATCCCCTTTTTACTACAGGGGGATTTTAATGAGCATAACCCTAGCTGGGGTGGTGCAAGGATTGATGGGAGGAGTTGTTCTATAGAGTATATGCTTTTGGACCACACCCTGTATCTCTTCAATACTGGTTCTTATACTTATTTTCATGCACCTAGTCAGTCTTTTACTGCTATAGACCTTTTCATCTGCTCGTCTTCACTTTTCACTTAATTTCCTTGGAGAATTGACAGTGATCATTTTGAGAAAGAGTAGCTATGGTTGTTTCCATCTAACCCGCGTGCCTCAATGGAAGTTGGACCAGACTAACTGGCTTTCACCATTCATAGATGGTTTGCCATTGTTCCTCTTAACCTTCGTATCTAGGAGCAGTTTGATGAATTGGGTCTATCTTTGGATGACAGAGTGGTATCCACAGATCAGCCCATCCCACCATGGCTAATTACTATCCCCAAATGTGACCTTTCTTTGAGTAATCTGAAGAAGGCAGATACTCCTGACTGGAAATATCACCTTCTATTTGGTGAACATCTTTCAAACCATTCTTCTATTCCCATTTATACAGATGTATTGAAATCAGATGACTCTGTAGGTTCCACCATTGTTTGCCGTCATTCAGTTGTTGCACACAGAATCTCCTCTACAGTTTCTGTGTTTACTGCTGAATTGTATGCCATTTTTCTTGCCCTGGATCATATAGATGCTATGCAGAACACCAACTGTACTATTTATACCAATTCGCTTAGCTTGCTGTTAGCCCTGGAAATGCTTCATGTCAGTTCTCACCCTGTTCTCTCTGATATTCAAAACAGGCTGGCCCATTTCTCTTAAACATCTACTTCTATCCAGTTTTGCTGGATACCAGGCCATGTTGGTATTTGCAGAAATGAGCTCGCCAATACTGCAGCTACGTCTGTCTGTTGTGCCTGTTCCATACATGGACTATGGTCCTATATTCAAGGCTCAGCTCCGTGCCAGTTGGCAGTCGACTTGGAGTAAGCAATGTGAAAGCTTTTCCAAATAAAATCCTGTATAGCACTTTGACCATCTTGCATTTGTAAGAATTGGAAAGAGGAAAATGTCCTAACTAGACTACGCGTCGGTCACTGTTTATTAACCGTTTTCTTTTATCTGGGACTGATGCACCAATGTGTTGTCTGTGTGATACTCAGGTCACAATAAGCCACATTTTACTGTCTTGCCATTGTTATGACTCTCAACAACAGCACCAAGGTTCATCCAAAACGTTGGATAGTGTCACTGGTAATGACGACACTGTCCACCTTACAAATGTTATTAGTTTTTTAAAGACCATTGACCTTTTGAACCCTATTTAAGTTTTTAATTCATAAATTAGACCCTTTTTTTTAAAGTGTAACTGGTTCGATATAAAATTAAAAAATGGCCATAACGTCAAGTAATTCGAAACCAAGACTAGAAAGACCAATTTCAGGTGACAAATGCTTATGTTTGAACTCACGTGTTAGTCATCCTGGCAAGTTATGATAAATAAAATTATGCTACAGAAAGTCCTTGAGTTTTAACTCGATAAAATCTCATCTTCCACATTTGACAATTTAGAAATTCTTGTAAGAAATCTTCAAAATCTCCAAAATAATATCCTTCAGTACCTTTCTTAAAAGGATAAAAAAAGGTTTAACCTTTTGGCTAATTTTTGAAGACTGTACTCAGGACAATGCATCATGAGGTCAAGTTAGCATAATTGTTTATCTCTAATCTCAGCTAAAGCTTCATTGTTGCAGTGAATATTTTTTTAACTTTAAATACATCCTAGAACTAGGGGACTCACTATATTTTTCAGTAGTTTTAGAACTTTTTCAAATTATTGATAATTTTATAGATAAAGTCTGCACATTTTATAATATTACATACAATTACTGACTATCTTTGATTTATAAGTCTAGATATTGTAATTTTTGGAGGAACACCATTTAGTAATGGAAAATGAAAACATTTTGATCATTAATTTTTTAGATCAAACTTACATTCACCTTCTTTTGAATAATTTGACACAAACTCTAGTTTTCCAAGACTTCATATCCACATAGCTTTTGTTGCTAATTGTGGATGAAAGTGCAGCAGTCCATATTTGGTGTTATAAAATTCTGAAAGCAAGAAATTACAGCTCAAACATGGAGTGATAGAATAATTAAAACCGAGACTTTTGAATATTTCTCTTTCAAATTAAGCCGTATGTAAATCTGAGTTATAAATCTTATTTTGATGTTCAGCTTATGGACGTATATTGAAAATAGATGTGTTGAAATTAATTCTTAATCATGTCCATTTTCTCTGAAGGCACTCTGTCCTCAGAAAGATGTTTCTAAACATTGATAGGATAGATGCATGTTTAGAACCAAATAAGGCCACTTCTACATGTTTTAAGTATTAATCAAGAATGAAACATTTCTATGGCTCCAGTGAGAGGACCTAAAGCTGGCAATTAAAAAAATATTGTTTAATATAGATATTCTGTAACTGATGTAAGAAAGTGATAGTAACCTTTTAACAAACTTAAGACTTTTGTAAGAAATGACAAAATACAACTTAATTTCAGATTTAATTATTTTTGTTTAAGATGTTAAAAAAAGTAAAATTTACAGTTATTACAGATTCAAAGCTGTTAAAATGTCAAGTAGTTTAATACCAATTACTGTATGTTTTTGTAAACATGTTCAAAGATTTGAGTCCTACATATTGGATATTTCATTACCTGTTAGAGATTTATGTGAATCTGCTTATTGTATAAACAGCTTTTACTGAATATTAAGAAACGAGTGTCAGACTCGAAGTAACTTTATTACTGAATCATACAAGAGTTTATATATTCCATTTGCTGATTCACATGGAGGTAAGCTTACTGCCTTGAACAGATCCCTCTCAACTAGTGCCAGATGGCCTGAAAGAGCACAAAAACAGATACATGAGGAACAAGTTTTATGAATTTTAAGATATTGTGTTACGTTAGACTTAAAATTAAGACAAGTAATTTGTTCCCTCCCACCCCCTTTGTAACTATTAACATATAGCATTGTTCATATTCTTTCTCACTACGAATTTTATTATATTGAAGTTACTTAAAGAGAACACACTTAGGTATTTGGATGCATAACAAGAAAGACCATTCTCAGAGAACACAAACAATACTGCTACAAATACATTAATGTGTACAAAACTTGCTAGAAAAAAAAGTTTAACCTTGTTGACAGAGAATTACACAATGTTGACCTTATAATGAACGTGTATTTTATCTGTGAAAACCAATACCAAAGATAAATAGAATAAAAATATATAGTTGTTTTGTAGGCTTGTAAAAAATGTTCTACCAAAAATCTCTATAATGGTAAAGAAACTTTTTTACTATGTCTGTTACAATAGAAAGTAAGAGTTATTTCTAAATATACAAAACTGGAATGTCCACTATACACAGGAATATTTTAAAAAATATGATTAAATAGCTTTTAAAAAACTGACTTATTCACCTCAATCTACACCTAAAGGCTAAGATTTATGATTACTGTATTAAAGATATTATTAAATAATCTATTCGGTCATTTTCATATTTTGCTTAAAATTATTGGAGCAAAATTTGCTAACAGAAACAAATAAAATTGTACTTACTTAGCCCACTCGACGTTCAGTATAAGGTTATCATAACCAAATCCATTTACGCCAGCAATAGCACGTGCCGCATCTTCTCTACGCAGGAAATTTATGAATGCAAAACCCTGAAATAAAAACATTTGTTCTTGAACATTGAAACTTTTTATGTCTAAAACTAACAAAACTTACTTTAGTTTAAACTGAAATATTAAGCCAAAATATCAAGGTAGTGAAATCCTTTCAACATTTTTCATTTATAGACCACAGATTCCATACCTTATACATTGCTGGGGTGGGGGGTATTTTCAATATATTCCAGTAAATGTGAATCAAAAGTTACTCTCACAAAAAGAGGGCACTCATAAAACTTACTCCAAAACCCACTAGTTTCATTGTAAGCTCACTAGGGCACATACTCCATTGCTTTGCTTATCAAATAAACTGTGCCCACAGGTGTTTGGTTCATTCCAAAGATTTGTTGACTTCTTATTACAATCCTCACTTCTCCCCCCTTATCAGAAGTTCAGTTGTTAACTTTTTCAGAAACCTTACATTATTACTTTCCCCACTTTACGCTGACAAAGATAGACATCTATATTTTCTGTGTAATCCTTCTTACACCAAGATTTAGTAGTTACTGTTCAACCCACTTCCTCAAATAATTAGTGACAGGAAAGTAAGATGAGAAGCAAAAACTTGAATAAGCCTAACTTCTAATGGATGACAGGATCCAGGTAAACTACAGTATACTCGTAACTTGAGATGGGCAGATAAGTTCTAAAAAAAACATCGTAAACGAGTTATTTACAGACACCTCTTGGACAAGTGCAGAGATCAAAGTTACAAAATATAGGCTATCAAATATTTTTGAGTAAAAAAGAGTAATTAAAACAGAGTTGAAATTACTAATTCAATTTACATCAATTGTGAAATTTGATGTCCAAATATCCCTTAAACATCAGTGAAGTTACCTCCAATTTTAATAGGGTTAAGGATATTTCAAGATGAACATAACACTCAAAATGAAAACTAAAGAGCAAAACTATGGATAAGCTACTCCTTGGATGACAAAAAACGTGATAAAAGGATTACTTTGAGAACTGGCTGGAAAATGCTTTGTTAATCCTGCCATCTTCCACAATGTGATGATGAAATTAACCATATTCTTGAGTAATTTTACTGTACAGAATAGTCATTAATATTTATCATTAAAGTTAATTTCTCACACAGTTAAGGGTACTTACCTTTGAGTGTCCAGTAACCTTGTCCTTTGCTAAATAAATGCGAGCAATATTTCCAAATGGCCGGAAGAGGTCCTGTAGGTCCGAATCTCTCACATCCTCAGAAAGGTTGGTCACCCTGATAGTAGCAGCATCATCTACAACATTAATTGATTTAAGTTACCATCACAAGTATGTTACTTTAAAATACCTTACAATACATCACTATGAATTACTAAAATGTTAATAACTCAAACAAACACTCTGTCTCCAATTCAAACATTTAATGAATAAATTAAAATATATTTTAAAAATTTCCCCAATATTTACCCCAAATTTGCAATAGTTTAATTTATTATATTCCATAACCCAAAAACTTGATACTCGTTTCCATGAGATGGATCTAAGTTGAATAAAAACTAGTAAATGTAAAAATTCTTGAAAATGAAACAAAAATTAGCTACTGTTTTAAGGTCCATTTTTCCATTCTAACTACTAAAATGATTGTAAACTTTTCTTAATATAAAGTACTTTGATATGTAAAGTTTTGTATATCCTTACAAGATCTACATTTTTGTCCTTTACCAAGATTTTAGAACTATCAAACACCAAACCATCAATTTTCTTTAAAAAATTATTAATATGAAATCGTTATCATGTGTTATAAATTTACTGGAATAGAATAGCATAGAGTAAATATGTCATTTTCTTCCTCTACATAAAGGTTCTATCACGTTTTTAGAAAGCTAATAGTTCATTATTCCTGATATACGTTAGATACTTTTAACTAGATTTCATGTGATATTATTACAAAAACACCAAATTGTTTACTCTTAACACAATTGCAATTAGTAACAATTCACAATATACATAACATAGACATGGTTTAACCAGAATAAATTTATTCTAATAAATAATGTTATAAAATATTTAAAAATCGTGGTTTTGATTCTCCTGAAGAGTTCTATTTTTAGAACTAAACTCCTACCTCTGTTGCGTGACGAGACCATAGATTCTCCACGACGATTGGCTCCTTCTCTCATACTAGGTGGAACATACTTGCCAGCTTTCATCTTATCTTCAACCTGGGAAGTTGTGGGTGTTGCAGCAGCTGTAGTTGCTGTAGCAGCTGAGGAGTATTAAGATACTACATGTATGTATATATATACGTCTAGTGTTAGCACTCCAAGGAATGAGAATAAAAATGTTAAGACCTTTTCAAGATTAAGCTTTCAACAAAAGCTAAATAGTTTAAAAACTTTCAACACACTATATTACAGTAACACTAAATCACATTTACAGCAAAACAATGTTCTCTATTTTGAATATACTTTACTATCGTACAAGAACGTAAAGTACAAAACTGTGAAAACCTTTCCAGGGTTTGTTTTGAATTTTGCACAAAGCTACATGAGAGCTATCTGTACTAGCCATCCCTAATTTAGCAGTGACAGACAAGAGAGAAAGCAGCTACTTAATATCACACACTGCCACCTTTTCAGATACTTTTTCTTTTTCTATTAGCAATAACGAGCGAGATTGACTTTTAATTATAATGCCCCAACAGTTGAAAGGATAAGCATGTTTGGTGTGATGAGGATTTACATCAAATAACCTAACCACTAGGCTACGACAAACTTCCAGGTTTCTGGAAATCATTTCAACATCAAACAAGATTCTATGGACCATACATTTTCTCACACTTTCATATTTTTTATTTTACGAATACATACTTTAACTTACAAGTTCAAGGTTTTGTTTAAACTATTGTAAGTAAAATATGTTTGTAGCCCATTCATCAAAAAGTCAAATAACTGCTCACAAAATCATACAGCATTTAAGGGTAGGTGGGTGGTAAATTTATCAATAACTTGGTGATTGTTGTACCATTAAAATACAGTAACACAAAATATGTAAGCCTTTAAAAGGGTGAAGTAAACTATACTGAAACATGTTTATCATAAAAAATTCTTAAGTAAAACCGAAACACAAGAATTTCCAAGTAATGTACAACTTAAACTTATCAAAGTACTCAGTTTGAAATCCAGTTGAAAAAACCTTACTGGAAGATTGCCCATCACTTAAACCAGATGCGAGTTGAGGAACAAAATATAATATAGTACTTACCAGGGTTGGTGTCATCTTTTAACAAGTCAGGTAAAGCTCCAAGTTTGTCCTTGAATGGACACTGTGTGGTCCAGTGATCATCTTTACAAATTCTACATTTAACAATCTTTTGACCTTTCAGTTTGTTAAGCGGATCATCATCGGTTTGTCTTTCTTCCTGAAATATTTTAATCAATGAAAGAAATTACTCTGTTATCAAAGTACACATTTCACCTCAAAACATAGGTCATTTTTATTGTTCTTCCAGTTACTACTGCTAGTCAGTGAAATTAATCATTTACAAAATTCATGAATGTCCACTTTGAAGTTTAAATATTTGATGTTTCAAAAATGGATATGTTATAGTTGTTAAAATATGGAAACAAACAAAAATCAATAAAACAGTTATTTAATACTTTACAGTTGAATGTTTCCCCTAACAAAATCGACCAAAAACTACAGTTTTCCTTACCATTAAACGTACATCGTGCACAAATTCGTAATTCCTACTTGAGAAACCACCACTCACAATCATTTTTTATAAATAAACAGTGTTAAACTCTACAATAACCAAATTCTAAACTTCTTCGGGCTTGGATGGGTTGATTTAATAGGAGAGGAACAGGAAACAACACAAAGAATACCTGAAGTTTTCTTGAAAGAATTATCTTTGGTACTGAGATAAAAATGAATTATAATTACTACCTATGTAACATGACTATGTTCATACACTGAAAACATTTCTGACAAGAAAGGTTTATAGTTTAACAATCTCACAATTACTCTTTGTAAGCTTACTACAGGTAGTCAACAGTTGAGTGTTAACATAATTTTTACCTGAAAATGTAATTCTGATAGATACTCAGACAATTCTCACCTAATTTCACACAATTTTACCTAAATTATGCTACTGTGTCACAATGCCATGATGCTACAAAAACCTTCCACTAATAGGAGAGCAAAACACCTCCATAAACAATACCCCCCATGTACTTACACTTGTGGTGACTTTATTCTTTGACAAAGAAAATAAAGTCGCATTCAAAGTGGATGGAATGGGTGAATACGTAGCTATCAAAAATATATTTTCAGGTAAGGAAATTGTTAGTTTTTGAGATGATTCACCTCATTGTATATTTCAGCTACAATCCCATACTGAAGTGGAGATGGGACTAGTGCAAACTGTACCCAAATGAGCCCCTTCAGAAGGAACCATAAGAAATCCATGGAGTGTGATATTTAATAGGAGTTCCATAGAAACATGCCTGTGGGAGACTGCATTTCATCTTGCTCTGGGTAAATTCTTTGTTCGTAAAAAAAAAAAAAAACGAAAATGTAAACAAGCCCCATTTGTCATAGAGCTGGTTAGATGAAAACATGATCATCAAAGCACTTGCACACAAGCAGTTGGACAGTAAATGTGTAATGTGGTTGAGGTGTTTCCATACCATGGTGTATTTTCTCACTTAAACTCTATGAAAGTAAAACTCCAGCCACAGGAGGACATCACTAATGTAGTAAGGTTACATTTAATATGCATGTTTACCTAAACCATACCATTAGACTCCAACCACAGAAGGACATATCACTTACAGTCATGTGAATATTATGGTATTATAAAGTAAGTGTTCACTTCATCTCTACTGAACAGTCATAAACTGTAAAAGGATGGTACAGTATTATAGTGTGTGCTCACCACAATGCTACAAAATTGTTTGAAGCTACAGAAGGAGGGCACAAAAGGTGCAAGTTATGTCCAAAAGGATTGGCCTGCACTACTAGTGTAACCACTGCCACACTTCTCACCATATTATTATTTACTCCTTTCTACAGCCTACCTACCAAGTCCAGTCAGTGACAATTCTCCATAGTCCATCACTCCAGCAGCTAGGAACTAGTAAGTAGCAGGGGTGTTCTGCACTTCACTTCATAAAAGAGGGAAATCCAGAAAAATGTTCAGATCACCATCAGACCTTCAGCCAGAAGGTATTTTAAATATAGTGCAGTGGGTGACTGTAAAACACTATTTTTAAAAGCCAGCAAGTGTGAGCCAGAGAAGAGAGCAGAACACTTCCCAAGGTATCTCAAAAGGAAATCAATCATAGAGAAGTAAAAAACAAATACTGGTGACCATTAATTCAGGTTACATTCTAATACATATCAACTGCTTCATTTTTTTCCCAAAGATAAATCTATTTCCAACACAGTTTTATTTGCCATAGAATATTCCAGCATCACTTGAAAAGTGCCTTTATCTATGGTAGTTATACCTATTATTAGATAATACCTTCTCCTACCTCTTTTCATTTGCAGGTAGGTTTGTCACAGAATTTACATCAGTGAAGAAATACTAAATGGAAATGATTGACATTTTGCAGTTGACTTAAGGTCCTTGCACTAACATCGTATATTTTGTGTGTATGTGTGTGTTTTTCTTACAGCAAAGCCACATTGGGTTATCTGCTGAGTCCACCGATGGGAATCAAACCTCTGATTTTAGCATTGTAAATCCCTAGACTTACCGCTGTACCAGTGGGGGGCTGTATATCTTGTTTAAAATATATTTACATTTGTGAATCACCTGTAGATACAATCTGAGCTAAGGATGAACTTTATTTGCCTTTCATAACACGTTTTCCCCTTAAATGTTTAATTTATTTAAAAGATTTACAGGAAAATAAATATGAGAAGTTCATTAACATCATCTAATAAATACATTTTGTATTCCAATGGAAATATATCCTTTTAAATACATTTTGTATTCCAATGGAAATATATCCTTTTTGTAGTTTATTTGAAGGCAAGTTTTGGAGTTTGATGCATGCAACTAGTATACTGGTATCATGATATTTACTTTTTATGTTATACTTGTATAAGGTATATGCTTTACCGTTAGAAAATGTCCCGTACATATCCATTGATATGTAACACCATCTGTTGGGATGAACGGACATTTAAATATACAGATGCTAATTTCACCATTTATAAAGAGAAATCTGCATACATTTATCAGAATACAAATGGCAGATATCCACAGATTAATCAAGTGGACTGGAGAAATCTTGTAGCAATAGTACGAAGCATCTGAGGGCTAGTTTCCATGGATGCGATCAGATAGGTAGGTAGGAGACAAAAAAGTTACACTGGATATGCTAGCAACTATTTGAGTATGTTATTAGTATATATTGTAAAAAATACTTTGAATAGTCAGAGTTTCTCTTAGGATTTTAATAGAGTGGTTTTTCACCCTAACATTGACTGATCTACTAGCACAGATCTGATCTACTATTCCAGTATTTCACTGAGGTCACAGACTCAGCAAGAGGAAGAAGACTTAGTCATACTAAGAAAGAAGAAAATCCATGTAAAAGGCCTTCTGACAATTAGTTAAAGCAAAAACTGACAAACATTAGTGAACAGCCAAGTAAGAAAGGTGGAAACGTGGTTCATAGCGTGATGACCAATAAGAAAGACGTGCTACAGTTATAGACTGACAAACAGTGTAAAAAGGACAAGAATGCCACACAAAACTATGGAAGGTTGACAGGTTAGGGAAATCACACACTTGAGAACAGAGAGACAATATCCCTTGAAGAAGAAGCATACATGAGGATGTAGCAAAATAGAGAGGTTACATCAAGGTGGGGAGAAGAGGTCAAAATGTAAAGTGGACCAATGTTAAAGTGGTCAAAGAGGTTCCAACAATAGGATCCAAGAAGGAGAACAGTTGGATAAAGTCTACGATCAGAGAAACGAAATGAATAACAGGCATACAGAAAGGGACAAGATGAGTCCTGGCTGAGAAATCAATGGCCAAAACCAAGGGATGAGGCATAGGGACAAGTGTACAAACCACTCTACTGATAGAATAAAGATCAGCAACAACAGCCATCTCACCAACAAGATTTTAGCTCCTGGCAAACAACAGATGAGAAGATAAGACATATATGAATGGGCACAGAAGAGCATGCCCAATGCTTGAAAACAAAGCATCCAAGAATCAGTAGTTCTTAAAGAGTTGAAGCAAGAAACAATGGGAGAATAGACTGAGTGGAACATGAGAAAGCGATCCACTAGTAAGGGCAGGAATCGGAACATGACCAATGAACAGCAAGAAGATAAAGCACATGGATTTGGAGTGAATGCTTATCTAGCATCCAAATGTCAAAAGTCCTGCTCACAACTAGAGATGTACCTCAATTAGAAGGAAGTGTCCATGAAGGGAGAGATCGAGTTTTAGAGTCTACAAGAGAACACTGAAACAAGTATGGGCATGATCCAGTCATCACAACAAGGAAAAGCTGAGAAATAAAGACAACAATTATTAAAACAAAAAAAACCTGTGTTTGCAAAGACCATTGTAGAAGAAAAAAAAATGCATGTACCAAAGAAAAGAATGGTTCCAGAAATCCATAAATCCCAAAAGTGAAAGAACCTCTCAGGCTGGAAGAGAATAAGGAGGGTACAACTTGGTAATAAGATACGTAAAAATCTCACAGGTGAAGAAACTAAGGCAGAACTTGGTGAAAACAAAAGAAAGAAAATGCCCTAATACACTAACACTGAGTTGGCATAAGAAAGAACTATTATCCAAAAATAAGTTATCTCCAACTAAGTAGTCACTTGTAAAACAAGGGAGGTGAGAGAAGGGAAACCATCCACAAATGAGTTAACAGAAAGAAAGAGTCCAAGAACTGGAAAGCCAGCCTCAGGTTGTGAATACGGCTCACATGATACCAATGAAGAGAAGGTACAACAAAAAAGAAGGCCCAGTAAATTACTAAGTAAAAGAGAAGAGCAAGGAATGAGGTGAAACAAAATGGACAGAAAATATAAAATAATGTAAAATTTGCTGAAAATGACATGTTGAAAGGTGTCTGATAAACTGATTATGGCCAAGCTAATACTGGGTGAAAAAAGTATACAGATAAAGTAATAGAAAGGAAAAAATAAAATGGAAGGAAAAGAGACGTGAGGAAGGAAACCAAGATGGAGAACTGAAAAACAACTGATGTCAGAAAATGAGGCCAACACCAGAAGCAAAGATAGGTACCCACAGAATTGTACAAATATGACAAGAAGAGAGACAAATTAGCCTTCTAGTATATGAAGGACAACAAAAACGAAGTCCTGGAATATAAAATGGGAAGGTTGGGATGAGAGTGATCTAGATTAGGAATAATAGTAATGCATAAGGTTGAGAAAAATTGAAAAATGAGAAAAAACAAAGAGGACAGAAGCCATATAACATCAACTTACGCCACCAGGAGGAAAAGAACACCAATGAAGAAATTCCAGTCATATGAATAACCAGTACAGTAAATACCCAACAAGTTCCTACAACACGAGAACAAGGTACAAAAAAATAAAAGTCTAGAGGTACAGCTTTTGGGTGAATTATTTATTTTCATTTTTGTTTAACTTTATTATACCATTTTGACCACACATGTGGCCATCATTAGGTGGCTGTCATCTATTATGTGAAACACTGCAGTAACATTTTGTTCCAATTTATAAAAGATACATTTGTTTCAATTTTAAATTAGGTTTTAGTTCATCAATAATTAATTCTTTCATTTTTCTTCAATCAATGTTGTTCTCATTACACAGAATATCCAGATTGCTGTTGTAGGTTTGCTATGGTGTATTAATAAATGTGTAATTGGGAAGTGCATTATTACTTGATTCTAATATTTATGTTGCATTCCATTTTCTTTTCATAAGTTCTTTCACATTCACAGCTGCTTCTGTCACTGCAGTCGTCAAAATAATAATTTCTTAGAGAACATTTGATTTTAGAGTAGAAGTTGAGGCAGGTAAAGAGAATGGAACGAATGTTTACAGAAACCTGCATGAAGCACAAAGAAGTTCTTCAGATAAGAGAGTTAAGAGAAGAAATGCAGGAGTCTAAATAGAAATAATGAAAAGGAAAACCAGGAAGTGAAACAGAAGGAGACTGTTCCCCAGTCTAATCAAATACACAGCAGAGACAAGGAATCAAGAAAAGGAGAAATTCTACCAGTCAGGACAAGAGAAGTCATGAATGTGAGATGGGGATGAAACATTTAGGCATAAGAAACAAGCTACTGGTGAAAGGAAATAGTATAAAAAACAAGCCAGAAAAAAAAAGCTACACCTAAAGAATTATAGTTCATGGAGTAAAGAATAAGAAATAATAATTGGCTAAAAATAAGAAAAGAAACATAAGCAAATCGGGTGAAAATAAAAGTCCAACAAATCACTTCCAAATGAGGAGATACTGAGCTGATGGTCTGTCAGGAGTATGAGGCCCAGTAAGCAGGTGGTAGTTCATACCATACTGGACCATAGCGGCAATGACCTTGATAGTTAACAAGCTTTCAAAAGCCATAGTAGAAATACGGTCTAAATGTGGATATCACTCATTCATGACTAAATATAAATCACCATCATTCATGAATTCAAGAAAAAAAAAATTAAGCTGTCAACCCCCACCCCCCAAAAAATTCAAAGTTTTGTTAAAAATACAAATATCAATAGCTTGAACTCCAGCGAGAAATTTAAATATTTTATCAGCACAATGCTAAGAAGAATAAAGTTACCACAAGTGTGAGTTTTTAGGTGAAATATTGCACATGGTAAAAGGCTTTTGTCACATGATGGCATTATTAATACACTTGTGCAATTCATTTTGAATCCCGTGAAAGTTGCTTCAAGGCTGCTGGGATGCAAATATCTATTGCAGATGCTAGAGGAAGATTATTGATTTTAAAAAAAAACAGTATCAAATGTAAACAGAAAACATTTAGATGCATGCTATGTTTCTACATATCTAACCCTAACTTGCTCTTGGAAATTACTGAGCATTTTTTAACTGTTTATAAAACATTTCAAAATGGTTTATTTCAAAAACAGTGAGATATCTTTTTAAAGGATGTAAGGCTTAATTATGAAATGCTTCTCTGTCTAATTAAAAGCTTCCCTCGCAGGGTAGACGATATTTACGAATGAATTTTCTTACAAAAAATCTTTGTATGTGGTAAGAATATTCTTAATTAAAGATATAGCATAACACTGGAAAATGAAATTACCAGAGTGGATAAAATCCAATTTTTAAAATATTATCATGCTTAAAAAATGGTGATTTCTCTAAGGAAAACTGTACATGATAATAAATTACCTCTTTGTTGCTTAGAAACTGCATGAATATTTCTTCAGAAACAACAGTGTTTGTGGGATTTGGTCCTGGAGGGTCACTTCGTGCATCACCAAATTTTTTCCATGTCTGTATCAATACCAAAAGAAATATGCAAAAATATACTCCAAGTTATATAGTATGATATCCAGTTAAGTAATTTCTGTCCAGTAATGCTCACTGTGCACTACTAGAACGTACAAGTTACATGAATACAGTTAAACTAATTATTAAGTTCTTAATCCTGAATTCACAAGTTAATCATAAATCTTTATTTCAGTGGAAACTCTAAACAATAAAAAATCTGCTTGGCCAATTTCAAATATAAAACTTTGTGTATTTAGAGTTTGTTCTCTTGCTTCAAAAACTGCAATGAGACTAATGTTGTTTTGGTGGTGATGAAAAATCATCCTAAAATAAGGTTACTCTCGCTAGGAATTGTTCCAGACCTTCACGCTCATTTTTAAAAATGTTCTTTAACATTTTTGTAACATCTAGGACACTAAATACTAAATAAAAACAATGTGTTCTCTTTGGCTATTTATTGCTACTTTTGTTTCTTGAGGTGTGATAAACTGTATCTGAGGCTGTCAATGGCAGAAGAATGTAACACAAAGTTAGTTGTTATATTAGAATGAACAAACTGTTCTCACTATTCCTTCTTTCTGGTTTTCTTGTCTTTTTTAAATTAATTCTCTTTTTCTTGACTGCTTTACCTTCAACAAAAACTCCATCATAATTGCATCTAAAATGTTTGTATCTCATCCAAGCATCACGCTTACCAACCCCACCTCTGCAATCAAGACCAGGGTTCATTGACATGGCATCATGAATATTACTCCATGAATAGATAAGTACTGTAAAAAGGTCTACAGGTGATTAATCTGAAAAAGGAAATGAAACTTCACTGAAATCTTACCACACGTGAGGAAAGAACTTTTAAAGTGATTATTTCTCTACAAGAGATGAAGCAATGAATACAAAAGTTGTTTGGATGTTCTAACATTAAAGGGAAGTTTTAGTACTCTTTCTCAATTGATGGGCATTGTGATGACCACAAAATGCTAATTTTTGTAAAACCAATCTTCAATTGGAGGGATAAAAAATTTTAATTTTGGATATTATACAAAATAATAAAATATTACTTGATAGGTTCCTTCAACAGTAAAATAAAACTTATTAAAATAATCTCTGCACTTTGATGAAAAGTCATCCTGAATAAAGAAGGTATAATCTAACCACTGTTAGTTTTTCACTCGTTGAATTCAAGCATACTTTCTTGGTTCAGTTAGACTACGAGATGTTCATGTGAATAATATCTGGCGATATTCCGATTGAGAGTAAATTACACATAGCCTGTTAGAAATATCAATTATGTGATTTATGCAAATACTTATGCTGAGTTTTGTTTTCTCACATAATAAGAAATATTTTGTTTCATCACACTTGTCCAGCCTCCTTACTTGACATACACTGAGAAAAACAGTCAACTTATTAAACACAGCACTCTGTATATTATGCCAAATCTTTTGTTATTAGTAGATTTGTCTGATACTTGTAAAGAAATCAGTTTAACCTGAAAATACCACAGCAGCTGAAAATGTATTGAAAATTTTTTAGAAGTAGATTTATTAGATTTTTTTTTGTAATGTATAATATTTATAAAATGCAGTATATTCTCTCTTTATGACAGTTTCATATTACTTCATTCACATAAAGTGCCCAAATATATTTCATGGCCAAATCTTTTGTTATTAGTGGACTTGTCTGATACTTGTAAGGAAATCAATTTAACCTGAAAATACCATGGCAGCTGAAAATGTATCAAAAATTTTTGAGAACATATAAATATATTCTATTATTAATTTTGTTTTCTAATAATGTACAATATTTATGAAATGCAGTACATTCTCTCTTTATGAAAGTTTTATATCACTTAGTTCACTCACCTTCCGTTTCGCCACAGTTTTGGAGACCTTCCTGTGTTCAATCTTGTAATAACGAACAATCTAAACAAACAAAGTCATTCAAATATTTTACAAACAAACCCTTTTCCACAACATTTATAAAATACTTACCAACATCTACGAAAGTCTATTTGAATTTTTATTTTTTTTAATGTAACTTATAATAGAGAGTAAGTGCACAATTTATGAAAAGACAACAACTCTAGTTCACTGAAATGTAAATAATAAAGGATTAATAATAAAATCATATAATGAATAAATTATAAATATATTTTATATATATACTTGAAACTTTGTCTCTAGTGAAGCCTAATTTTCCAGCTCAGTTTACTTGCTAACTGGAGTGTTTTAAATGCTTGCCTAGGTTACTGAAAATTCCACTTCAAAATTAAAATGACTTTTGTATCAAGTCTGATAGCCAGAGAAACCAATCTTTTTCTACTTTTACATAAATTATAATTATATGATTTACTTCTCCGTTTGTGGCCTTCATGTTTTACTTTTTTTATACACGAAAAAAAAAGTTTTTTAATAATCATTTGACCGGATAATGACACATCTTCAATCTATTTTTGTATAAACCACTGGTCACCAAATATCTTTTACATTTCTCACGGTTCACTTTCCCCTCTATGCATTCAAGCCTTCTACCAATTTACACATCCATTCTTTCTTTAAATGTCCATCACAGTGAGTCACACTGTTCTATACTTATCAGCCAAAACTGCTTCCATCTTCCTTTGTTCATCACCCAATCACTGAAAGTTTTTCTTGAATGGATAATAAAACAAGTATCATTTGGTAGTCATTTCTAATATCAGAGGAAAAATGTTGCTGAAAAGAACTATGCATATGGTTCAAACAATCAAAAAGTTTAGTTTAAAGTGGTTCAGGTTAAAGGTTCCTCTATTTTGTTTTACTGTCTGTAGTACAAGTTTTTCTCAATGAAATACTGGAAAATATTATTACAGTAAGTGATTATATGGAATACAGTTTACAAAAGTTTTGATAGGTCCAAACATAACGTACCTTAACTTTCTTTCCCTCATCATTCACCTTGTACTCAGTTACCACTTTTGTATCACCGTCTATGCACTCAGATGGTGGCGGCAAATCATCTGTGAAAGCAAATACCATGTAAGGACATTAGCAATTTTTGAGCAATTATAATCATACACCAGTCGTTCAGAAAATCCATTAAACATTTTTGAAAAATTACAAACATACACCAGTTGTTTAGCAAACTCACAGAAAATCATTCTAAGCATTTTTAAAATTTATTTTTCCTGTAAAACAGATAAACAAAAAATGTATGAATTTGACACTTTTCTCATTTCACAGTTTCAGGTACAGTCACAAAATGGTACATGCAAACATTCCAGTTATCAATTTTAAACATTTGCAGTTAGCTAATAGTGTTTATTTCAAATCCTAAGTTGAGTTCACTTTCAGTCACAAGTACCTCCTATCTGTTTAACAACTGATAAGTTATATTTTGAGGATAATTATCTTTTATTTCCTCAAAGGTTTGGAGGATTTTTTTAAGTTATAAAAATACATTGTCATGTTTTTAACAACACCTACAGCAAACGCAACATACCTTCATCTTGTTCCACTTGATCAGCCCAGCTGGACTTGATTCTGTGATATCAAAATGAAACAAATACATCAAAGTTAACTTCTGCACTATTTATATTTATTTTAGTTGTCTAATCTTACAGCTAAATGGATTCCAGTGATGTTATAAAGTCACTTAGTGTAAGTTAGATTACACTGTTATATACACAGTAGGATAAGTGTTATCATTCCTACACAAAGCTCAAGTAACCAAAAAATAAATAAATAAAAGCACCTATAATTCCATTTACTTTATAAAGCTATATTATTATTATTTAATTTTAAAGTTCACAGTCGATATAAATTAGTATCCAAACCATTACTTCCTAGATTTCCAATGATTAAGTTGGATAAACTATACTTACCAGTTTAACTGTATCTACAAATTTAAAATAATGATTTTGGCAATAGCCCTTCATCAGATTTGTAAAGAGAACAACACAACTTTCTGGATTTGCTGTTCTCACTGTAACTTCAACAAAAAGGCCACTACTCGAAATGTTTCACATTTGATGAAAAACTTATTTTAAATAAGTGGGATTCTAATTCGATTGCTTTCTACACTTTTTATATTGTTTTTTTCACTAAAGAAACTTATTTATTATCAGCTCCAATTATTAAGTTTATATATTAATTTCTTGCTTCTAAATGTGTAAAAACCTTTTTTTTAGTTTTACCAATATTTTTGGAGTTGTACTTTTAATGTGTATTTGTTTATAGAAATACAAAACAGGATTAAATTTTTCTGATATACGTATAAATACATGAACAGAGAAAAAAACCTTATCTCAGTAAAGAGGAATCTGTTTACTCACCATTATATCATAGTAACACTGAGAATAACTTCTAACAAATCTATTTACTGGAAACCAAGAAAAATTACAAAATCTATACCCATTCCAATATTCTAAACAAAACCTTGTGAAGTATAATTTACATTTTACCATTTCTCTAACCTCCTTAATCATAAAGGAACTTAGAGTACTTTCTTTACACAAGCGATTAACTCAATCTATTACCTACAAGCAACTGTTACAGAAACAAGCATCAAAATAATTTATCATTCAAAATTACAATTAAATCAATTGTCATTAGTGTTTCAGATATTTACTCCAAACAAGCTGGTCCAAGCTGTTATTATACCTCTCAGAAACCTCTGAATTCAGTATTATAAAACTAGAAGGTAGTTTATGAATATAATTTTGAGAAAATCACTTCATTTAGACCGTAGCTAAACAAAATTGAACCAGTAACATTTTAAGTGTTAAAAGGAAGATTATTATTGTCCATAATTATGATTTAAAAGATATCAGGGACTTAAATAAATCACCTGCTGTAAATTTTAAACATTTGATGTCAAAGTCATGTGCAAGTGTAGGAAAGGTCCTGAGCTGTTCTCAGGAAAAGGTTTACATCACAATTATAAACTTGTGGAGATTGGTTTGGCTAACAAGCAACAATGATCTCTAGGTCCTTTGCAACTGAAATATAATTTTTCAGCCAAACATATCCTGAAATGGATATTATATTGCTTCAACTGCAATTAATAACCTACATCTTGCATATCTTCTGTTCTTCATGGAACTTCTGTTCACACATGCATCATAAGATAACTATTTGTTTCACTTTCTACATCATCAAATAAGTATATTTGAATGGAATACAGTCCGACTGTTTGAATGTAATAGAGTCCGACTGTTTGAATGGAATACAGTCCGACTGTTTGAGTAAATTCGGACTCCTTTAATTTCCTTTTTTTTTAAATCAAAATGTTTTGATAAACTAAATGAATAATGTTCTTTTAAAAAATTATACTCAGGGAAATATAAACCCTACATAAAAGCATTAATTGTCTTGATGTATTGGGTTTTGTCTTTCAATATTTTGCAGAGTTGTAATATGCAGAAAAAATATTTGATTATGTGGTTACATGATGTTTGAAAAATATACTTTTATTCATTTTTCAACTAAAATAAACTCACAACTTTTATAAGCTCTATTTTGAATTATATTTTTAGGCAGTCTTCATTGTGTGGTGTAAGATTTATTATCAGTGTTCGGTAAAAATCCATATCGAGAAACAATTCTGTTGCTATGTGGTATTTGGATGTTTTGATAATTATTATTTCTATTATTTAGATAATTGTATAGAAGAAAACCAATATCTATACCTACTAGAATAAAACATTCGTGCTCTACTGAGGGATTCACAATTCACAAAAGCCCCAAAGTACCAATCAAGTCCCAGTTACTTCTATAACTATCTCAAGAACGGTCTGTATATGAAAAAACAAAATATTTTCTTGGTATCAAAGCATATATGTCAAACTGTTCCTGCTACCTTGTGAGAGGAAATACAAACATAGCACCCCTGGGTTCTTAAGAAAAGCAAGGAACCCGGAATTTAATCCCAGGTTTGGATAAAACAAACTATTGAATTTCCATCATCACTAGTGTTCTTCCAGGCATGTTCTACTAAAGAGCTATCATATAAATATGATTGGTTGGTTGATTTAGTGTTTTATGGCACAAAGCAGCTAGGCTATCTGTCAAACATCTGGTAAAAAGTTAAAAGTAAATTTAGTAAAATTCATAAAAGGAAATTAAGGTAAAACAAACATAAATAGCATAAAACCAATGTTTACATCTTGTCTACAGTTGTAAGAAAAAACTACAGAAATACAAGTTGTGAAGGACTTTCTGTAGCATAACTGTAATTATCATAACTCACCAGCAAGCCTAACAGGTAAGTACAAAACCACTGTCAGTCACCTGAAGTTGGTCTTTCCAGTCCTGGTTCCGAGTTATTTGATGTTATGGCCATTTTCAAAAAGTAAAGTAATAAAAGTTTTAAAAGACTTGTAACAAACTTTTAATAATAACTCACCAGGATGACTAATGGGTAATTCAAACAGCAGTGTGAGTCACCTGAAGATGGCCTTTCCAGTCCTTGTTTCGAGTTTTTTAATGTTACGGCAATTTTCTAATTTCAAATTGAACTAGATGGACTTTGATTCTTAAAAGGGAACCACATTAAAAAAAATTTAATGTATAAATAAAAAAACTTAAATGGCATTAAAAAGACTGGTGGCCTTTAAAAAACCAAAAACATTTCCAAGGTGAACAGTGTCACCATCACCAATAACACTGTCTAACGTTATGAGCAAACTTTGGGACAGAACATGTTTAAAATGATGCCATTGTTGAGAGTCATAACGACAGCAAGAAAGTAAAATGTGGCTTATTGTAATCTCAGTGTTGTACAGACTACACACTGGTGCATCAGTTCCAGACAAAAGAAAACAATGAGTTAAAATCTGTAACCAATGTGTAATCTAGTTAGAACAACTTCCTCTTTCCAATCCTGAAAGAACAGAATCTTCCCTGGGAGGTCCCCTCACCACGTACAGGAATCCACACAGAGAGAATACAAATATGGACAATCCTCATTCCATCAACTCAACCTGTCAAGCATGATTCTGATGCCTCCACCCTGTGACATGGATTAGTTGACCAAATATACATATAACTACTAAATTAAATAATGATATGCCTTAGGAATGCTGTGGGGAACCAAAAATGCAAAATCTGATGCCACATTTGGGCTCATCAACCCTAAACACCTGCTTCTGGGATCCCCAACACAAATGTAAGAAGATTCAAAAAGGTTATACATGCAAAGCTACAAGTTAAATTAATACAGAAGATGAATAATTAGTTGTTCTTATGAATGACAAATGTTTTAATATCAGGAAATATTAATTATTTTGGTAAAGATGATAATAACAAGCACCTCACTATTCACTGTAGTAGATTTTCAAGGGCAGCAGTTTCTTATTTTTGATGCAGAAACAGTAAAATGTAAATGTTTTTGAGTTTACTGATTTCCCTAAAATTTTCTATTTTATAATTTGGTATTTAAATTAGCCAAAAGGAAAAACAAAAACAGAATAAAAATTCAGTTGCAAATTAGATATTAACAATTCACCTGTTCAATTATGTCTTAGGCTTCATGTAGTGCCTAATTATTTTCTGTTCAGTGTGTCTAGTTACAATTATATAAAATGTTGAAAAAAAATGAAAAACTAGGATTACAATTCATTTACAATGTACTCATGGTTATTGTTTTATTACTGATATAACTTAATTAACAGGATTAAGGTGAATAGTCCATTCGGTTTTTATAATGAAAATAATTGTGGAAACTAATTTGTAATTTCAAATTTTCGTGCTTTTGCCTTGAACTTTCAAGCTTAATTTTAATTTTATACTTTCAGGAATGCTGCTAGTCTTCCACTAACATGCCATCATGTGGCAGCCTAATTAATCAATTAGTTCAACTTTTAGCGTTAGATACTCATGTCTAATAATTTTAATTTCACAGTATTTTTCCATACACATAGGAAAAATTATAATAAACAACATCAAAGAGTAAGCCAAATACCGAAATTTAAAAAGTTGTTTTAAGGCTCCAGACCTAAAATGTTGTAGGTATTATTAATTTGAACTAATTAAAGTGCCATTGCAGTGTGAATAGCACAAAAAAAAATTATCATCTCTCTTTGTAAAATCAAGTATTTGCTATCCGAAAAGTCTACTAAGAATTTTATACAAAAAACATCAATATTCAATAATGTATCACAATAACACTTACTCACTATCCACAGATGGCATATTTATAAAACGCACACACTCACAGACATTAATTATTACTATAAAATGTGGCAAAATTAGATAGTTGAAGGGAGAGACCTCTTGTGTTTATTTTTTGTTAAATATGGCAAAATAAAACACAAATAAAAATTGAAGTTACTTAATAGAATAAAAGAAATGCATTTTATTTTTGATAAAAACATTTTTGTAATATTACAACAATCAAGAAATCCTTCAGTATTTAGTGATTTTTAAAACATAAAAATAAAAGCCCCGAATTTGTTTGTTTTGAATTTCGCGCAAAGCTACTTGAGGGCTATCTGCGCTAGCCGTCCCTAATTTAGCAGTGTAAGACTAGAGGGAAGGCAGCTAGTCATCAACACCCACCGCCAACTCTTGAGCTACTCTTTTACCAACGAATAGTGGGATTGACCGTCACATTATAACGCCCCACGGCTTAAAGGGCGAGCATTTGGATTCGAACCCGCGACCCTCGGATTACGAGTCGAACGCCTTAGCACGCTTAGCCATGCCGGTCCCAAAAAGGTCCCTATCTGTAGTTTTCAGACAAATGTAGTCGATCATATAAATATGATCGTTGGTCATACTGATTTATTCGGTTTGTTTTAAATTTTGCACACAGGCTACACGTGGGCTATCTGCACTAACGGGCCCTAATTTAGCAGAGAGAAGGCAGCTAGTCATCACCACCCACCACCAACTCTTGGGCTACTCTTTTACCAACAAATAGTGGAATTGACCGTCACTTAATGCCCCCACAGCTGAAAGGGCGAACATGTTTAATGTGACGGTGATTCAAACCCTCGACCCTCGGATTACGAGTCGAGTGCCTTAACCACCTGGCCATACCGAGCTGCCGTGGTCATATTGAAAACCAACTTTTACAATTAAGCCCTGTAATACCTCATACGTGGAGACTTTGCATAAATGACACATTTTTCTTTCAAACAGTGGGTTTTGAATCATTAAAGAATTTACCTCGTATGTAAACACCTTTCACAAAACAATTAAGTTCACCCTTATACAGCTGTGAGAGCATTATAATATTACAGGCAATTTCACTATTCTTTGGTAAAAGAGTAGCCCAAGAGTTGGTGGTAAGTGGTGATGACTAGCTGCCTTCCTTCTAGTCCTACAATGCAAAATTAGGGACGGCTAAGGACTTTGTAATATACTTATTAATATAAACACAAGTTTGTTAATATCAGTTTAACTACTTCTTTGTAATCTACAAATAACCTTTGAAATGTAATTATTATGATAATTTCAATTTAATAACTGCATGCTTTTAGTTAAGATTTATAAAAACTAAGAAGAAAAAGATGCAATTTGTTTAATCCTCAAATTACTAACTTTTATACATACCGTTCACTGTCAGTATGGTTAAGATATTGTATTAGATTAAATACGTTTTATGTTTTCACTTCTTACAGCATTCACTGCGCATAATGTATAAAAAAATGAATGAAATCACTCATTTTCTATGCAACAGACTTTGTAATCTGCATTAGCACGTTATAGAGGTGACTGCAATATGACAGTATATTTATTTGCATTTTTTGACTTATTATATTATATTATTAGCGAGTTATGCAAACAACAAATTAGTGACACAGTTTGGTGCAAAGATATTTTAGAATGGGTATTTACAGTGCGGATTTAGAGAGAGTGCAACTTATGCAATTGCACAGTGGCCTGGTAAGAGGGTCTCCAAAATGTGGGCCTCAAAGGGTCTAAATTCGATCCTGACCATTTATGAGATTAAAACTATTGAGCACTTTAATATTCATATTTAAATTAGTGTCCACAAGAGTTTTTATGAGCTGAAGTCATGTAACAATATTAACTTTTCCATGTAGTTTATTGGCTGCATAAATTATTATTAAAATACATGGCTATCTAAACAATTGATAATTAGTTTTCCTTGGATTTGTACTTGGATTCTTTTACTAATACAGAAAATCTCAAAATGTTTCTTTTAATCTTATTCCAAGCATTTTTCGCACAGACACGAGGTACTTAAGTAGAAAACTAATGTGTTGTTTTTGTTCTAAATTACCTTTGTTGCTGTATTATTCTCTAACAGATAGTACGTGCTTTAAGCGCAGATATATTACCGCAACTTATATATTTATCAGAATAGGTCAACAACTGCAGTATTCTTCACTGGTCGAGTACATGATATCTAGAAGTAACAAGCTTTATTATATTGTAGTATTTTCTGCTACTTTGGAACAATAGGTGGGCATCAGTTCTATTTCGTTTGTACGTAACACGAGTTAGTTAACTTGAAATATTGAGATACAAATGCTACTAACAGATCCATTAATTAATCGGGGGTAGGAAGTGAGCATCCAGTATCTGAACATCTAAGGACAATTTGTTTTAGCTGTAAATCTATACAACAACGTAATAAAACGTTTTAAAATTTTATGTAAAGACAAATAAGAATCGATATATCTATCTATGGTTTGTTTGTTTTGTTTTTTCTTATAGCAAAGCCACATCTGGCTATCTGCTGAGCCCACCGAGGGGAATCGAACCCCTGATTTTAGCGTTGTAAATCCGTAGACATACCGCTGTACTAGCGGGGGGCTATCTATGGTAATAAAGAAAGTTTCAATGATACAAGTGTACTGAAACAAGAAAGTCAAAACTACAAAAACTGAGTTACTTGTTTGTTTGAAGTTAAGTACAAAGCTACACAATGGGTTATCTATGCTCTGCCAACCACGGTTATGGAAACCCGGATTTTCGCGTTGTAAGTCCACAGACATGCCGATGTACCACTGGGGAGAAACTAAGTTACTTACAAGTTTAAAAAATTGTACCAACTGTGGCTCAGACTAACATAATTACCGGTTCGGCATGGCCAGCTGGTTAAGGTACTCGACTCGCAATCCGAGGGTCGCAAGATCGAATCCCCGTCACACCAAACATCTTCACCATTTCAGCCGTGGGGGCGTTTTTATGTGACGGTCAATCCCACTATTCGTTGGTAAAAGAGTAGCTCCGGAGTTGGCGGTAATGACTAGCTGCCTTCCCTCTATTCTTACACTACTAAATTAGGGACGGCCAGCACAGATACTCCTCATGTAGCTTTGCGCGAAATTCAAACTAAATATAATTACTGAGATTTGTGGAAGTAGGGATAAAGTTTTTAAATAGTTTTGACTTCCATTTTCCACAGATTTTCTATCATTAAAACTTTCTGTATTACTACTGTTAGCTAGGTTTTATATATACATATACGTATCTGTCCCCACTTATCTTTTTAAAATAAAAATATATTATACTTATTTGTCTCCTTATTTGATGAATTTCTGTGCTGCTAAGCAAGATGGGGCCTGACATGGCCTAGCGCGTTAAGGCGTGCGCTTCGTAATCTGAGGGTCGCGGGTTCGCGCCAAACATGCTCGCCCTCTCAGCCGTGGGGGCGTTATAATGTGACGGTCAATCCCAGTTTTCGTTGGTAAAAGAGTAGCCCAAGAGTTGGCGGTGGGTGGTGATGATTAGCTGCCTTCCCTCTAGTCTTACACTGCTAAATTAGGGACGGCTAGCACAGATAGCCCTCGAGTAGCTTTGTGCGAAATTCCAAAAACAAACAAGCTAAGCAAGAGAGACAGGCCTAACAATTTGATTTTATTACTGATAAGAATCTTGATGCGTCTTCCCTTAAGCTTAATTATATGCCAAAATGAAGCATTTCCAGAATTTAAGTTATATTAACAACGATGTTTGACCAAACAAAGGAAATGTGTTTGTGAAGAATAAACCTAGATGCATTCCAGATGTTATTGAGAATCATTTATTTACTTTATCTGCACGAACAAATCCAACTATTGCAGATACAAAACTTGTTTGTTTGTTTTTGAATTTCGCACACAGCTACAGGAGGGCTATCTCTAATTTAGCAGTGTAAAGACCGCCAACTCTTTTACCAACGAATAATGGAATTGACCATTAGAAAAGGCGAGCATGTTTGGTATAACGGGGATTCGAACCCAGGACCCTCGAATCACGAGTCGAGCGCCTTAACCACCAGGCTAAAGTAAAAGAAGATAAAAGTGTAGAAGAAACAAGGCCATGACTGATTGTTTTACAATGTCTTCAGTTTACTCTAGTTAAGTTTGAAGTGAGTCTTATTTATTATTACCAGTTCACTGATAGTTTATATAACTAAAAACAAACGATTAACAACATAAAGTTAAAAGCTTGTATTTCTTAGACAACAGAATGACATATTTAAGAATTTGATATATTAATTTTTTAATTGTATATTATGTGATGGGTATAACTGACGTTGATTATTAATTGTATGTTAATCGTAGTTTAATAAGGGTTAAGAACTTATGTTATGAAATTTGTATTTCAGTGATTTATTTTAATAATTAAGGCTTAACTGTAAAATGTTGACTACTGAAAATAATATGAATTATGGTTTTACATTAGTTGCATGAAGTTAATTTACATATGACTATTACAAGTTCATAAATATGGCAGAATACGTTGTGAACCTTTTGATTGTGTTTTAATTTTACTTTTTGATATTATGGGTTATGGCTTAAACTGAGTGTTAGAAGTAAAAATAAAAATTATAATAACCTTTCTAAAAGTTATGGAGTAATATTAATATTTTATATTAATATTAAAGACATTAATGATATTATTATTTGGTACAGTGGCACGTCTGCAGACTTATACTGCTACAAACCGGTTCCAGATAGCACTTTGTGTAGCTTTGTGCATGATATCAAGACAACCAAACAATATTATGTTTTGATTCGTTGTTTGGGTATTGAATAACCAAGGAGAGGGCTAGTAAAGATAACACTACTGAGAGTAAACATAAAATTATTACATTATATAACAGTGAAAATGACAATTATTTGGTCGATATTACGGTTTAGAATATGACGTACATTGGAGTAAGAATATTTTAAGGTAGGTTATTGCAAGCGTTGGTCGATGCAATGAGAGAACAAAAGAACACAGGTTTGGTGGAGACATTTTTATTAAGGATGAAAATTTCCTTAAAATGGGAGGAATGAAGCATTTTAAGCTACTTTCAAGTGCTTTAAAACAACAAGATATATAATCTTATTGCACATCAATGCATAAAAGAAGTTTAACACTTGACCAAAATGTATAAGTCAAATATTAAACAAGATGCATTCCAGGCATTATAGAGAATCAACTGTTTACTTTATAAACAGATGCATTTATAACAGAGAGAAAGCTATATGAATTGTAGCCCTGTAAATGTGGGGCACAGGACCACAAATTTGTACATACAAAGATAAAACTTTTCTCCCAACCCCTTGGAGAATCTGGGTATTGATAAAAACACTTTTACAGGGATTTCTCAGAAGTGTAATCCCCCGAATCTTTCATTGATTTGCATTACAGCAAATGTTAAAGAAATTAAGTTTGTATTTCAACAGTAAGGATTATGAAACTGAATAGATGCAAGACAGTAGTTCAAGCATTCAGTTTGTATTATAATGGCCTCATATTTGAACGTGGGCTATAGTCCCAGGGTTTGAAAGTGGGCCATAGTCCCAGGGTTTGAACGTGGGCCATAGTCTTAGGATTTGAATGTGGGCCATAATCCTAAGATTTGAATGTGGGCCATAGTCCCAGGATTTGAATGTGGGCCATAATCCCAAGATTTGAATGTGGGCCATAGTCCCAGGGTTTGAATGTGGGCCATAGTCCCAGGGTTTGAATGTGAGCCATAGTCCTAGGGTTTGCTTATGCATATAATAAAGATTAAGTTTCACTTTATGTGTCTACTCTGTTATTTTCATAACATAAACTTGGTCATGTAGCTACATTCAGATTTACACTAATTATTTTAAATGAATATTCTATAAATAATGAAAGTATATAATACGTATGTGAAAATCAGTTTCACCTGAAAATACCACAGGTTATTTATTTCTCTCAAGAATGATATATTAAGTGCATTCTTTAGTACAAAAAATAAAATAGTTACTGTGATACTACATCATTAATTATTACATTAAGAACAATGACATCTCTACAACTGAAAGAAATATTTATTCATCATTACTGTTGCATAAAGAATTTTTTATTTTATTTTGAAGATTTAAAAAATAACTAAAACTAAATATAGGACTATCTGCACTCTGTCTGTTGAAGGACACTGAACAAAGGATTTTAGTGTTATAAGTCCATAAGCTTAAAAAAGTTGAAACTTTTTATGTATTCAACTGGTGTACATAAATCATAATTAGGGGAAAAGCTAACATAATCCATTAACTTTAAATGCACTGCAGTATTTTATAAGTTTGAAAGTGAAATTTAAAAGGAGTTAATAATACTGCCCAGTTAGTTGTGTAGTTTATATATAGTTTAAGCTTCTATAAAGAGTAGTAACAGAACTATAGCATGTTAAAATTATCTTCTAACTAATTAATTACAAACATTCTCTTATTATTAAACAAAGGAGAGATTGGTGTTTACTAAAATAATACAAATACTGTTAATAAAGACACACATATAAAATTATTGGAGTAATAAACTCACGCAATTCTGTCATAATTCAAACTTTTGTCCAACAAATAATGAAATATAAATGAACATGTAAAAAATTTTTGTAACCACATTAAGTGTTCAATAATTTTCAATATAATATAAAGAGACATTTTTAAATGGCTAATCTTTCTTTATTACAATTACTGAATTCATGACAAATTGGCAAAAATAACATTTAAACAAACCTGTAGATAAATTTTATTAATTCCATTCAATATATGTGTATTTTGTTTCATTTTGAAACATTTATGCTCATACAAGTCTTTTTGTCAACAAATAATTTTACTTTAGATTACAAAATATATTCTAAATTATAGGTTATGTCAAATATTAAGCAACTGTTTATCCTTAACTTAAAAAAATTAATACACTTTTAAATAACATTTTCAGTGTTAAAGATCAGTAGTAAATAACATTGTAGTATTACTTTCATTCTTTATCTATCATAGGTCTAGAATTATTCAGAACATAAGAAGCTTTAAACATTGTTAAAAAAAATTATGTTAACATCTCACAAAGGAGGATTTATTTTGAATAAGAAAAGCCCTGTTGGGATAGGAAGACAAACTTCAAACATTCCTTTTTTATAAAATGTTTTAAGATAATGAAACTTGAAGACAAAATAGTTTGGTTTGAATCTTACAATTATTGATGTCTTCTAAATGTTGAACAAAAATGTTTTAATTAGAAATTAACTGGTCAACTGAAGATAACTGACAGACAGTGATTTACAGATGGAAAGTTTATGGTGTGGATTAAATGTAAGATTATTATACACACACACAGATAGATAGATAGATACTTAAGTAAGCTACAATACTGTTTAAACATGTTACAACAAAAGGAAAGACAGAGTGGATTTCACACAGCATATCTAAACCTCAGATGAAATATATCTAATTTTCTGGAGAAGGAAAGAAAAAAATAACTAAATAAATGAAAAAATACACTTAGAAATATAAAAATGCAATTATAAAACAACTATCCAATACTGGGGCACAAATCTTTGGATTAGTGAATGTGTAATTTGCCCTGGTTTTTGAGGTACTTGTAGTAGATGTACATTGTATTAGAGGTACACTGTATCTGGTTAAACCTCAACTTTGTCAGCTTCATATAATGTTTTTTTTAAAAGAGAGAGATAGTAAAAGAGCAGGTGACACACGTTCGTATGTTTGATGGACGTTATGTAGATATCAAATTGTGAAGTTTAGATATGAAAATGATTACAACAAGTGATATGACAAATATAATAAAAGACAAGTAGCTTATACTAAAATTTGAGAATTTATTTCAACTATGAAACATCTATGGATAATATTCTAATCAGTTAACATTTCATTAATTTCTCTTAGTATGGCTGTCATAATTAACAAACTGGTATAGCTGTGTTCTTTGTAATGAACAAAGTATTTAAAACCTTTGATATAAAACCATCATGGATTAGGTAAGTATATGTGTATATATATATATTTACGTTGTTACTTTGAGATATAAGAACTTAAAGTCTAATTTTTGACATTTGCTTTGATTTCTTTTCTGTAAAATCTGATGAGCTTAAAGGAATGTCTTTCAGAGAAATTTAAAACATTTAGTTTTTAAATGTTACTATTTCTGGTATATTGTTACTAGCTTTAAATTCAAGTATGCAGTCTGAACAGTTTGTGTGAAATGTAACACTGAACTAAAACATGAATATTTAATATATAACAATAAAATTGTACATATTTATGTTACATACTTCTTGGAAGTTTTACTTACTAATTTATTATGTATTCTAAACAAAAATGTAATTGTGAGACTTACAAAAATGAAATTTCAGGTAATTTAAAAGCTATGGATTAAAATAGAGATCTAAGTACAAAAACATTTTAGTTGCCTGAAACGTGTATTTTTTTCATATCTCTTATATGACCTTACATAACAACCAAAGAAGTATTCATTGGAGTAATAATTACATTAAAAAACAGTATTAAAAATATTATGTTTTCATATTTCATAAAAATTTGACATTTGTAAATCTTGTTTACTTAATTCTTCTGTACAGATGGATTTGCTACAATCTTTAGATGAACTCTGAAACAAACAACAAATTAACATCCTGATTAGTCAGAAGTCCTCTTAAAATGTCGTAAACCTAACAGAAAAACAATTTAATTAAGTGTAATTAATGAGGTAAAAACATACACGTGTCTTACAGTTTGACCAGAAGTAATAAGAGGGTTGGGGATTTAACTTTCAAATTATTTAAAAACATACACGTGTCTTACAGTTTGACCAGAAGTAATAAGAGGGTTGGGGTTTTAACTTTCAAATTATTTAAAAACATACACGTGTCTTACAGTTTGACCAGAAGTAATAAGAGGGTTGGGGTTTTAACTTTCAAATTATTTAAAAACATACACGTGTCTTACAGTTTGACCAGTCTTACAGGGTTTGACCAGAAGTAATAAGAGGGTTGGGGTTTTAACTTTCAAATTATTTAAAAACATACACGTGTCTTACAGTTTGACCAGAAGTAATAAGAGGGTTGGGGTTTTAACTTTCAAATTATTTAAAAACATACACGTGTCTTACAGTTTGACCAGAAGTAATAAGAGGGTTGGGGTTTTAACTTTCAAATTATTTAAAAACATACACGTGTCTTACAGTTTGACCAGAAGTAATAAGAGGGTTGGGGTTTTAACTTTCAAATTATTTAAAAACATACACGTGTCTTACAGTTTGACCAGAAGTAATAAGAGGGTTGGGGTTTTAACTTTCAAATTATTTAAAAACATACACGTGTCTTACAGTTTGACCAGAAGTAATAAGAGGGTTGGGGTTTTAACTTTCAAATTATTTAAAAACATACACGTGTCTTACAGTTTGACCAGAAGTAATAAGAGGGTTGGGGTTTTAACTTTCAAATTATTTAAAAACATACACGTGTCTTACAGTTTGACCAGAAGTAATAAGAGGGTTGGGGTTTTAACTTTCAAATTATTTAAAACCAGAAGTAATACGTTGGGGTTTTACAGTTTGACCAGAAGTAATAAGAGGGTTGGGGTTTTAACTTTCAAATTATTTAAAAACATACACGTGTCTTACAGTTTGACCAGAAGTAATAAGAGGGTTGGGGTTTTAACTTTCAAATTATTTAAAAACATACACGTGTCTTACAGTTTGACCAGAAGTAATAAGAGGGTTGGGGTTTTAACTTTCAAATTATTTAAAAACATACACGTGTCTTACAGTTTGACCAGAAGTAATAAGAGGGTTGGGGTTTTAACTTTCAAATTATTTAAAACATACACGTGTCTTACAGTTTGACCAAATTATTTAAAACATACACGTAATAAGAGGGTTGGGGTTTTAACTTTCAAATTATTTAAAAACATACACGTGTCTTACAGTTTGACCAGAAGTAATAAGAGGGTTGGGGTTTTAACTTTCAAATTATTTAAAAACATACACGTGTCTTACAGTTTGACCAGAAGTAATAAGAGGGTTGGGGTTTTAACTTTCAAATTATTTAAAACATACATACGTGTCTTACAGTTTGACCAGAAGTAATAAGAGGGTTGGGGTTTTAACTTTCAAATTATTTAAAAACATACACGTGTCTTACAGTTTGACCAGAAGTAATAAGAGGGTTGGGGTTTTAACTTTCAAATTATTTAAAAACATACACGTGTCTTACAGTTTGACCAGAAGTAATAAGAGGGTTGGGGTTTTAACTTTCAAATTATTTAAAAACATACACGTGTCTTACAGTTTGACCAGAAGTAATAAGAGGGTTGGGGTTTTAACTTTCAAATTATTTAAAAACATACACGTGTCTTACAGTTTGACCAGAAGTAATAAGAGGGTTGGGGTTTTAACTTTCAAATTATTTAAAAACATACACGTGTCTTACAGTTTGACCAGAAGTAATAAGAGGGTTGGGGTTTTAACTTTCAAATTATTTAAAAACATACACGTGTCTTACAGTTTGACCAGAAGTAATAAGAGGGTTGGGGTTTTAACTTTCAAATTATTTAAAAACATACACGTGTCTTACAGTTTGACCAGAAGTAATAAGAGGGTTGGGGTTTTAACTTTCAAATTATTTAAAAACATACACGTGTCTTACAGTTTGACCAGAAGTAATAAGAGGGTTGGGGTTTTAACTTTCAAATTATTTAAAAACATACACGTGTCTTACAGTTTGACCAGAAGTAATAAGAGGGTTGGGGTTTTAACTTTCAAATTATTTAAAAACATACACGTGTCTTACAGTTTGACCAGAAGTAATAAGAGGGTTGGGGTTTTAACTTTCAAATTATTTAAAAACATACACGTGTCTTACAGTTTGACCAGAAGTAATAAGAGGGTTGGGGTTTTAACTTTCAAATTATTTAAAAACATACACGTGTCTTACAGTTTGACCAGAAGTAATAAGAGGGTTGGGGTTTTAACTTTCAAATTATTTAAAAACATACACGTGTCTTACAGTTTGACCAGAAGTAATAAGAGGGTTGGGGTTTTAACTTTCAAATTATTTAAAAACATACACGTGTCTTACAGTTTGACCAGAAGTAATAAGAGGGTTGGGGTTTTAACTTTCAAATTATTTAAAAACATACACGTGTCTTACAGTTTGACCAGAAGTAATAAGAGGGTTGGGGTTTTAACTTTCAAATTATTTAAAAACATACACGTGTCTTACAGTTTGACCAGAAGTAATAAGAGGGTTGGGGTTTTAACTTTCAAATTATTTAAAAACATACACGTGTCTTACAGTTTGACCAGAAGTAATAAGAGGGTTGGGGTTTTAACTTTCAAATTATTTAAAAACATACACGTGTCTTACAGTTTGACCAGAAGTAATAAGAGGGTTGGGGTTTTAACTTTCAAATTATTTAAAAACATACACGTGTCTTACAGTTTGACCAGAAGTAATAAGAGGGTTGGGGTTTTAACTTTCAAATTATTTAAAAACATACACGTGTCTTACAGTTTGACCAGAAGTAATAAGAGGGTTGGGGTTTTAACTTTCAAATTATTTAAAAACATACACGTGTCTTACAGTTTGACCAGAAGTAATAAGAGGGTTGGGGTTTTAACTTTCAAATTATTTAAAAACATACACGTGTCTTACAGTTTGACCAGAAGTAATAAGAGGGTTGGGGTTTTAACTTTCAAATTATTTAAAAACATACACGTGTCTTACAGTTTGACCAGAAGTAATAAGAGGGTTGGGGTTTTAACTTTCAAATTATTTAAAAACATACACGTGTCTTACAGTTTGACCAGAAGTAATAAGAGGGTTGGGGTTTTAACTTTCAAATTATTTAAAAACATACACGTGTCTTACAGTTTGACCAGAAGTAATAAGAGGGTTGGGGTTTTAACTTTCAAATTATTTAAAAACATACACGTGTCTTACAGTTTGACCAGAAGTAATAAGAGGGTTGGGGTTTTAACTTTCAAATTATTTAAAAACATACACGTGTCTTACAGTTTGACCAGAAGTAATAAGAGGGTTGGGGTTTTAACTTTCAAATTATTTAAAAACATACACGTGTCTTACAGTTTGACCAGAAGTAATAAGAGGGTTGGGGTTTTAACTTTCAAATTATTTAAAAACATACACGTGTCTTACAGTTTGACCAGAAGTAATAAGAGGGTTGGGGTTTTAACTTTCAAATTATTTAAAAACATACACGTGTCTTACAGTTTGACCAGAAGTAATAAGAGGGTTGGGGTTTTAACTTTCAAATTATTTAAAAACATACACGTGTCTTACAGTTTGACCAGAAGTAATAAGAGGGTTGGGGTTTTAACTTTCAAATTATTTAAAAACATACACGTGTCTTACAGTTTGACCAGAAGTAATAAGAGGGTTGGGGTTTTAACTTTCAAATTATTTAAAAACATACACGTGTCTTACAGTTTGACCAGAAGTAATAAGAGGGTTGGGGTTTTAACTTTCAAATTATTTAAAAACATACACGTGTCTTACAGTTTGACCAGAAGTAATAAGAGGGTTGGGGTTTTAACTTTCAAATTATTTAAAAACATACACGTGTCTTACAGTTTGACCAGAAGTAATAAGAGGGTTGGGGTTTTAACTTTCAAATTATTTAAAAACATACACGTGTCTTACAGTTTGACCAGAAGTAATAAGAGGGTTGGGGTTTTAACTTTCAAATTATTTAAAAACATACACGTGTCTTACAGTTTGACCAGAAGTAATAAGAGGGTTGGGGTTTTAACTTTCAAATTATTTAAAAACATACACGTGTCTTACAGTTTGACCAGAAGTAATAAGAGGGTTGGGGTTTTAACTTTCAAATTATTTAATGTTGTGCACCTATTTCACATCACTGATTCCTTTATCAGTTTCTGGTGTCTCCCAGTTTCACCAGAATTAAAAAGAGGGTAGGTATTTTAAGTTCCAAATTATTTAACCCTTTCGGCACAGTTGGTGACCTCAGTCAACTTGAAGGGTCAGCACAGCAGGTGACCTTCCTTTATTCCTGTTATGCTTATGTATTGAAATTAACTTATATAGTATTGGGTACAATCACTGAATATTTCAGGGACTTTTGTTGAGTTATTGCCGAGATATCATGCTTTTAGTACTGATACCATAATTAGTTGAAGTATCAAACATATATATTCAGCGCCATGCCAAACATTAAAAGTTGTTATTCAGCACCAAAAGGGTTAATATTTTTGATGTTGTGCATTTTTTTCACATCACTGATTCCTTCATCAGTTTCTGGTTTCACTGCTGACCTCCAAGGTCACAATCAACTTGTCAAACTTAGTTTGTTTGTATTGTGTCACTGACTTTTGTGATCACATCAGTCTCTTCACAGTAAACAGCTGTGGTTTCATTGGTAATGATTCATAAGAGGTGTTCATCTACTTACTGACCAGTTTAAGAAGTTGATAGAAAAAACATAAAATGAACAAATAAGAAAAGAAATATAAGCTTGTAACTCACTTCTCTCGCTTTGTTTATTGTGCCACTTGTAAAATTAAAGTGGGGTTCAAGACTATTCATTGTGATCTGATAATCATGTTGTATTTGTTTTATTGATAAATGCAATTTAAAATGAAACAGTTAGGTCAAAGTAAATTTTATAACCATAGAAAATACAGTTTGAGGCAGTATGAGCCCTCATCAGCTTAACTAAATATACAAAAGGAAAAGAACCCATTTTAATGTTATGTCTTGAGGTGGGAAAATATATATCATAGAGCATTATTTTATATACTCTTCACTTGTAACAAAAAAGGGAGTTTGAATCTCTCTGTTATCTTGCAACTGGAAACCACACCAAACTTCTCACACAGGTACGTGTAATCTGATTTAACTTTTCTCAAATGGTAACAAACATCTTAGTTTGGTTAGAAAAGTTCCTAGTTTATAGCCACAATAAAAGCAATCAACTGAACAATACACATCAAACCACAAACTCCAAATTTACTTATACACACACACTGGCATGTTAACGGAACTCACCTCACTCTGGTTATTTTCTCCAGTAGGTGTTCCACTAGAAACACGTTTGACACTGGGAATGAAACCTAAGCATCCGGCCTGATATTTAAGAAAAGTTTCTTCTGGAAACCATCTAACAAGATTTACAACACAAAACAAATTCTGTTAACAGGTATGGAAATTAGAAAATAATACTTTGTGTATAATACTCGTACAAACTGATTATTAAGGGAAAATAAACAATAAAATATCCTTGAAATGCTACTGAATACACAAAACACACATTTGTTAAGAAAGACATGCAACTGTTAAGTTCAAATAACAGATTACAATAACTCAATATTTTCACATTTTTTAATATGTCAAGACAACTGAGAATAATAGTAATTGTAAAATATTAATAAATATTTTAAAGGCTAATGTTTTAAAGTTTTAAAATTTTAAAGTTTAATGACTGATATAAAATTGTTCCTCATAAATTAACCTTCTAATAAAGAAACTGACTATCCAAACTTTGTTTTAGATTAATCACAATGAACAAACCCTTGAAAACTTGTTTGTGATGCCAATTCATCATCTGGCATCATATGAAGTTCTTCTACATTTAGCTCTGTGGCTCTATCTAATAATATTAGGAGTTGGTTAAGTAAAAGCACCCTCTCTGGAGTTTCTTCTTCCTCTTGAGGTTTTCTCTAGTGAGAAATATTATTGAATTAATTTCTCTGCACATTCATTAGTGTTTATATTAAGATTTTGAAGCTGATGACCATGACCCAAACAATAAATATACTGTATAGTCTAGCTTGCCACATATAAATTTCATAATTCTTACACTTAGTAATAAGATTTTATACTTATAAAAATATTCTTTTGTATTTCTTGTGGTTAATACACCATCTAATAAAATATCAATCATATGGTGTTTTACGTATTGACGTTTTAGCTTACAAATATCTATTGTTTTATTCATTGATTCAGATACGTAATTCTTAAAAATAGTTTGCACTTATATCAAGCTCAGCTAGTATAGTATTACATACATATAATTATATCTTGAGATAATTTTGTTCAGAAACTTTATTTGTGGTTAACAGCCTTAGTTGCTTTGTCATAAATAAACAAACAAGGCCTTTATTTTTCATTCTTATTTCACTGTAAAAATTCAAATCCCTGTTGCACCAAACATGCTTGCCCTTTCAGCCTTGGAGGCATTATAATGTGTCAGTCAATCCCACTATTCGTTGGTAAAAGAATAGCCCAAGAGTTAGTAGTGGGTGGTGTTAACTAGTTGCCTTCCCTCTAGTCTTATGCTGCTAGATTAGTGACGGTTAGCACAGATAGCCCTCGTGTAGCTTTGTGTGAAATTAAACAAAACAACAAAAAATTACTGTAAAAGACACTTCTTTTAAAACCTAGAAAAATAATTTTTACCCCAGAATTAAAAATAGGCTAGGGACCTCATTGTCTTCTCAGACACATTTTGCTGAAGTATTTATTCATCAAATTGCTTGTGGGTTTATATCTGTAGGTTATAAGGTCTCAGTGACATATGGGTCACACTCAAACACTGAAAACAAAGACATTGCAAAAATTACATTACCCCAATTATTATTGTTATGGTTTTTCCTAAATACAAAAATGAGGATGACACTCAAGTTGTTTTGTTCAGCTTTCTCACAGTGATTATTGTAACAGTCAGAAACAAAATGAATTGATATAATGCAATATGTGAATCTTACTAGCAGTGAACTAAAAACTACAAAAAATAAGTCAGTAATTTAGAGGTTTACAGGGATTTATTCTCTTGACAATCCTACAAAATTGTAATGTGCTTTAAATTACAACCTTTTTGAAAAACCTTACAACATGTAGCAGGTTTAAAAGACAGAGAAGGTTAAACATACAAAGTCCTTATAGAAGTCTGTTAGTCTATTCTAACTGGTTTGCTAGTTATTTTGAATGACACTACAGTTAGTTTGAGTAAAAATAACAATAAGTAATTAGTGTCAAATGTCAACAAATATTGTTATTAATATTTACAGTAATTATGATTTGTTAATGACTTACATAAAATGTATAATAATTTCACTTAATCTAGTTCACACATAACATTTGCTGCTTCTACAATTAAAACTTAGATCACTAATAGACCATTTATATTCAAGTTGGCATGATGACTCTTGGTATGTACCAAAAAGCCTTGTTAGCACTGGATGTAGTGTGGTAGATATATTATTACTTTTTTTTTTTCACTCATAATTTCTTAGAATTCTTAGCCCTAAAACTAAAATTTGGTGAAAGATTATGAGACAATAAAACAAAAATGATTCTAGTGCTAAAATTAACTGTTTCCTGGAGGCATTAATCATAATATTTTTATACTATAGACTATGGAAAAACAAAACATATTGGTATTTATTATTCCTTTAGAAAGTGCTGTTGAAAGGTTATTTCTAAATAACAGAATTATCAATAGAAATTATACTGGTAGAGGAGCATTGAGGTTATGCTGATGTGAAAGTAGAGAATGAAAAACACCCTACTGTAATGGTGTTTACTGAAGGCTGATATGGTATTTTTTTTTTAATTATGTGCTGCTAAATTCATAACAGTCACACACAACTCGTGTTTAAACTGTGCTGGAGTTAAGACAAAGGACTGTTATGGCTGGATAGTGGAGAAAGAAATCGTTATGAAGTATACAACACCAAACAAATTACCTATCACACTGGACTTCCACAGTCAGCAGTATGGAAGGTCATCTGTAAGATGTTGAGGCTGTAGTCCTACAGGTTACAGGTCAGACGTGAACTACTACTAGGAGTTGCACATACACACACACATGGCTAGACCTTGTTCTTCAATTCCTAACTAAACTACTGACTGACTGACTGACTTATGGAGTGATGATGCTAACAATTCCAACTAATTGTATCACTTGAGATAGAAAATAATTCATGTGATTTTGTTCAGTGATTGTAATATGATGAATATGAGTTGGATATTTAATCAAGGTCATCACCAGGACCTGTTTCTTTGAGAAACACACAAATAATAGTTTTTAATAGTGTAAATGTTATTTATACACCTCAGAAAAGAGAATCCCTTTGTGTAAAGTAAACCTTTATATCGCATTGCACCAAGGTATTACTGGGATATGTTTCTGGGGGCCAAGTAACATATGGCCAGAACAGCCTTCAAATCCTAACCTTGCTGATTTTATTACTGTAGCATTGTTGTCACTGATGTACTATGGCACATCCACTATCTATACAAGCTTAAAATATAGCACATGTAGACACCAAGCGCAATTCCTATACAATAAACAGTGTCATTCATTTGTAAATACCAAACACAACTGGCACGTGTGACACGTGCTTCAAATTAAAGCTTCTGTTCTTTTTTGTTCACCATCTAAACATAGAGAGCTCTCTACTAACAAGATTTTAAACTATGAACATCAGAAAAGGGAAATAATTTTAAATTAATCCTCTATTTTCTCTCAGCTTAGTTTACAAGCCAGTTTATTTTTCACACAAGAAATATTTTGTTTTCTAAACATATTTTTAACTGATTGAAGAAAACCTTATCCAATACATGTGTAATTACTCACTATAATTCCAGATCTTAAAGCTTGTGCAGTATCAGTGATAACCCCAACTAACTGATTTTTCATTTCTTCACTTTGTGCAAGTTTTGTATCAAGATTTTCCAGTTCATTCTTAATCTCATCATTTTCCATATTTAGTTTGATTATTGTTTCTTCTTTCTCTTTCACCTAAATAGAGAAAGTTCCTTTAAGCAAATATACAAGTAGCTACTTTACAACGGATGCTGAAAATAAGATAAAATATTTTGCTTTTCATCAATAATCTCAGATCTTAAATATTTTATTAGTGAAAACATGGCAGTTTTCTTGTAACATAAAACAAAATCCATAGAGTAATTGAAAGCAATTCACCCAATACAAGTCATCATTCAGTATGTTAACACCTTCCACAGGAGTCCCCCGAACATCTTTTATTACTGAACCTAGGATGGTCAACAGGAGATCAATCTAGAAACTGGTCATTTAGGGATATTTCAACAGATTTGACTGAATGAAGTTCAGAAGAATTTATAAAATTAAACGTTAATAAAAATATAAAATGATCAAATTAATATGTATTGCACTATGGTGGTGCCACACTGGACATTATGCTATGCTTTTTATATTTACTGTTCCTTGTATAAATGGCATTTGTAACAGGAAAATTGATTACTAGGGCAAAAATATGTAGTACACTGTGCATCTGCTCCAACTTCAACACTGCATCACTTGGTTTTACTGTGCTGTTAGTTTGACAAAACATTGAAACTAATGATTTCTTATATATGGTTCCAATCCTCCCTTTTTGAAGATGGCAATACTATTGTGCCTGTTGTTTTATGTTTTGCTATCAATCGATAAATCTCGTATATAATTGCCATGTCAAATTGATTGTGATATCTTTAAATAAGTTCATCCCTCATCTGACTTGCACCCACCTTTAAGCTTAACTGCCACACATATACCATCAAGTTCACAACAACGTCATGAATACTTTAAGCAAACTTCATTGCTACATAGATTTAGTTTGTACATACAAGTTAACTTCTCTTTGTTTCCTCTCTTGTGGTCTCGTATCAGGACATGGGCCCAATTACAGGTTTATTCCAGTGACCTAGACCTTGAAAATAATGACAAACATCTTTTGTGTTTGTTTGTTTAATTAAAACATTTTCAGAATTACTTTTTTTCTTTTCATCCACATCACAAAATGTCAAAAAAAGGTAGTTGTCATCCTTCTAAACAGCCTATACCTCATCTGTTTATAAAACCAGTTTAAAAAATATATTGTTCAACTTCAGGTAAAACATATCCATTACCCCTTCAAAACAAAAACAAAAAGATTTTCTATCATTAAACAATTATGAAATTTTTTTTTCAACCTTCTGAACAATCTTTCCATCATCTATTTAAAAAGCCAAATACAACCATTTTTTTTTAATTAATCAAATGTTCATAGGGTTGGTCCAGTGATAGAATGTTACTACAGCTCCGAATTTACTATACGTATCTATATGAAATGTGGTAAGTAGTTAGTCAAATTTAGATGTCTACTGTAGACAAAAAATCAGATGGGTTACAAATATATTTGTAGTCAGAATACCTCAGTAAACTGATAACATTAATTTGACACAGATTCTGACAAGTCAGAGAGCAACGTGATGTTCGGGTGAAAAGTAAATATACTTCTAACCATCATACAGTTTGCACATTGCACACACATAACCTTCAGAATACATTTCTTTTTTTTTTCAGTGTCTCTGTATAATACATATGAAATATGCTCTTCTATACCACAAACTATCATTATATCAACACTGTATGGTAATCGGAGTAGTTGGCATCTCCAACACCAATAAAAATAACATCACATTGAATGACACTCTGCAGAAGGTAAAGGCAAACGTACTTTGATCTCCAGCACAAGGTTAAATGGCCGTAAAGAAATATTGGTCAAATTATTCATCCTTCTAAATAACAAGACCATTACCCTTCCACCAAACTGTCCAAAACAAAGATAACTATTAGCCTTTAAAACAAAGAAATAAACAACAACACCATTTTCAAAAAGAAATTAAACCTTTCTCTTCCATATCAAATTTTCTTGGTAATTCTTTGAAAATAATTATAGTAACAACATAAATTACCTCATCAGGTAAACTATTCATGAACATAAATGTTTGGCTATGGCATTAGGTTTTAGGTCTCTTCTATACTAGGCATACCTAATGATACACATAAAAGCTTGTGTGATAAGCTAAACTTGCCACACTATTTTCTGATAACTCTCATTTCATTGTTTTACCTCTCTCACATCATGTTATTCACTTAAAAATTGTACAGAACAAATCTGTTACAGCAACTGTAGTCTTGAGAAAAGACAGCTTTCACCAGCGAATTTAGGTTTATTATACACAGTAGCAGTTAATGAATAGTTGTTTAAGTTATGGCGTGGAATTAACTGAACAGAAAGCAAAATGGAATGGGTAACTCCCACATATCTGACCAAAAATACTAGCAAAAAGTTTTATACTCAACTAACCTACCAAAACTATGAAGTTGAAGTCTCATCTAAAGAAAATGGCCAACTTGAGAAAATATACAAGGCATACCAGTAAACATCTGTAAGTCTCACAAGACTATAGTGTAGGTATCAATAAAAGAAAGAAAAAACAACTAAATCTTCAGCCACTTGTATGATTGTATCATCCTATTTGGGACCAACACATTTTGTTGCTGGTAACGGTCATTGTTGGGCATGAAGACTGTTGTGCTGAATACTTTCTGATAGTCATTTCTTTTTCTGCTTGCTGAGTTTTTTTGTTTTTTTGATGCCTTCTTTCACACAGCTTTTCCAAGAATTCCAGTTTTCTGCTTTCCCAGTTGTCAACACAAATTTCAAGAGTTATCATATCCCTTTCGTAAATGTCCTTGTTGAGGGCATCCAGTTGATCTTTGTTTCCTGTCACCAGCTCCCCATACAGGACATCTTTGGAGAATCGTTCATCTTTGATCTTTGATGTGCCATCTCAGTCTCCTCTGGGAAGATACTCTTCATGTTGGTGCACTCAAGCATTTCAGTGTCAATAATTTTGTCCCACCATGTTATCCTCAGGATCAAGAAAAGACACCATTTGTGGAAACTATTGAGACTCATTTCTTACTTTGTGTAGGTCATCCATACCTCACTACTATATAGCAGAGTCCTGAGTACACAGGCCTTGTATACTTTCATTTGTGTTGATTGTCAGTTTCTTGTTTTGCCACAAATGGTTGCAGAGTTGGCTCATGCTGGTTGATGCCTTGTCAATTCACATGTAACAAGAGGAAGGACATACAGATAAATATCTAATTAATACAATGACAGAGCATCCCTCACCTCTGATATGTTATCTGGAAAGGATTTTAAAGGTTGATACTTAGAGGGATCAAGGTGATATTTACTTAATAAATCCATATGAAGACCTGTGGAAACAAAGTGAATTCAGTTGAACAAATTCTCGTTTCAGTGAAAAAAAAGTCAATTGGCAGTAATACTGATCACCCACGAAGGTTGGAAAACATGCAAGTTCCAGTACTGGATCACAAATAAAAAAGATTAGCATGTACATTTTGGAAGTATGTGTCCCTGCTTGCTTACATAAGAGATCAAAATGGTATTGATGCAATGAGGTAATATCACTTGGTTTCTAATCTTTGACTGCAAATGACAAACTCAGAAAGTGGAGCACACAGTTCTCATAAAATTGATGTGAGAGCATAACTCCATGAGAGGCCCAAGGCTAAAGACTTGTTTCCACTTTATAACAACCCATTGAATTTAGTGAAAAGTTAGCAAAAAGCTGGAGTTACAAAGAGGAGGTAATAGATGGAAACCTAGCTTAAGCACAAACTTATACAGCAACCACTGTAGGTCACTGACAGACACAAAACTATGTGTTCCTCCAAAAAATTAAACATTGCATTATAAAAGAGCACTAAAAGCAGATACAACTATCACATTCCTCTTATTTATTATTATTATCATTGAAAGACACAAAAGACAGACACAAAACTATGTGTTCCTCCAAAAAATTAAACATTGCATTATAAAAGAGCACTAAAAGCAGATACAACTATCACATTCCTCTTATTTATTATTATTATCATTGAAAATAATTTAACTGTTAGAATAATAATATTCATAAGTCTGGCTCTGATATTGAACATATGATACACAAATATATATAATATCTCTGCAACACTTGTACACTTACAAAATTACAAAGTAATCATGAATTATAAATCTTTATTTGTTAGTCAGCCTGGTGTTTTTTATTATTAACCTCTGAAATGTTCTAGAGAAAAGTACTTACCTGTTGATTCTGAGCAGTAATTTCTGTTCTTAACTGTGTGTTTAGCTGTTCCAGCATCTTTGTCTCAGCAGTTAGATTCTCATAATCTTCACACTTCTTCTTTAATAACGTGATAACCTTTAACAGAAAACAGTTTACTGTGTTTTAATTACTTATTCTGTGACCTTACCATTCTCAAATGGGTCAGGATGTTTCTTTCTGCAATTAAACGAAGTTCCTAGAACCAATAAAAAGTTTGTCAAGTAGGTATTTAGATGCAGGTAAAGAAAGACCACCTTACACTAGAGTGAAGTTTTGTAAATAACTGAATCTGTGCTAATGTGGGAAATTAAACAAATTATTATTTAAACAATTACTAATAAAGTGCTAGTATCACTGGAAATCCATCCAAATAGAAAAGTGTTCCCCATTCAAGTCTATGGTATTTACTAACTAAAATAATATTAGAAATCCTACAACACTTATTTCTAGCTTTACACTACTAAACAATTTAATACAAATTTACAGTTAAACCTAATTTGAATATGTATTTAGTTATTATGGAAACAAATCACATGGAAAAAACAGACAAAAAATAAACTGAGATACAATAAAATAGTAGCAGATAGAAAACCTAACAGAAACTACGTGTAATAAAACTAAAGATTCAAGCCTAAAAATAGATAATAAAAATAACAAATTGAACAAGAGTTGGGCAAAAACTGAAGAGTACAGGTCTAGAACTTGATTGAAGTGGGACCAAAAAATATGACTGCAAATCTTTAAAATTAAATTACTATTTGGGGTAGTAGCACAGTCTCCAAGAAGATTTAAAGAAACATTCTTTGCCATCATTCACAGTTACCAGATTTTTTCAATGGTTTTTAAGCTGTATTATCACTCCCTGTTTGGCATCAAAAGTCATATGTAACTGTGAACAAACAACCTCTATCTCTTTACTCTATCATTATCATGTTAACTTAGTCACTGGAAAATGTTTTTTTTTTTTTAAAGAATGTGATAGGTTTACAACTTATATAAACTATATTATATTTGAATGATAACAAATAAAAATAACCCTCCAAATATGGTTTTCTTTCTTCAAGTGAATCTCAGGTAACTCATTTATGGTAACAGGTGGCCAAACAAGGGTTTGTAAGTAAAATAAAATGTTTTATTAATGATGGAACATATTACTTCTTAATGTATGATTAGTACAGCTGAGCATATTTGGTGCAATGGGGATTTGAACCCGCAATCCTCAGATTACGTGTGTTGAATGCCTTAACCCACCTGGCCATGCAAGGCCTAATTACACCATGATTAAAACTCTTCCCTACAGTTATAAATCATTCTTTGCCTCTCTATTACTACATTACCTCAATGTGGTAAGTCACATTTTTTACTTCAACCTTCAAATATTCAATAATCATAAAAATTATTCAGAAAGTGTTTAGTTTGAAAATTATGTTTTTTATTGATCTTTCTGCATGAAATAGTATTATGCAAGATATCCTTTTATATTTATACTCTAGGCTTCAATTAAGAGCTCAGTTCTGAATTTCAGATCATTGTTAGTGTACATGCAATTGTTTTTTATTTCTGGTCTAAGAGTAAATTCTCAACTTGTTTATTATTGTATTAGTTAATTTTCATATTTAGAACAATATTATACATTTAAGCTGGGATCCCTAGATCAGTACGGTATCTTCTTTCTGTATGTTGAAGACTAGCAGGAAATAGGTGTGGCATTATCAAGGCATTTTCTAATCAAATAAATTATTTAATGCTAATGACAAATTTCTGCTTGAAATAAATCTTCAGAAGTAACATAAAGGACTGTTTGAGGTGTTCTTTTTCATCAGCTGATCATCACCATTGTTTTATCTTCAACCTCATACAATGTTCATCTAAAACTATAGTTTCTTCAGCTCATACAAAGTTCTACATAGATAGAAAAACAAAATGTTCTACTATTTTATTTCTGTCAGAATGTCAAGAAGAAAAATTATTTTACCAATGTCAGTTTTACTGGGACTTTGAACTAACAAATATGTCAGTGTTGCACATGTTAGTGCATTATAATCACAACAGAGTTTTATTCATCATCAATCTTAATAGATAACAGACTTCACTATATTCTATTGCACTATTCTAATCAAACATTTGTTTTACTATCACCTGTGTCATGCATTCTGTTATTCCTAGAATGTCAACATAGAGTAATCATCACTCCATAGAAGTTAAACTTGTTTACTAAGCTAACCACACTGGAATTCTAGGGTTAAGTACTTCACTCCATGCACTGTATTTCAAAATTAATTAATTTTCTGTTTTGCAACATTATAATATATATATAAACTCATCACTGATTTATTTTTGCTTTTAGTGTTTCTTACACATTTATATTTCTTTGCAGAAGTATTTACAGTTTTGATGTCGAAATTTAAAACATTGATTTAATAAAATTTTGATCTTCAGGAAATGTAGACCAGTAAGTATCTTACTTTTTGTTGAGCTACAACTTTGTTGGCAAATCCAGATTCCGTATCTTGTAAAACCTGCAGTTGTTGGTTAAGGTCTCTGAGTTCTTTCTGTAGTTTACTGTTTTCTTCAAATAGTATTTGGGTTTTTTCAGATGCCTTGTTCAGTTCCTTAGTCATATGAACTGTATCTTTGATGGCTCTCTTAACTGTGTCAGCCACTTGTTTGTTAGAAACTTTGCGAAATTCTGAAGCAACCTCTGAAACTTTCTGAACCATTTCTTTCCTTAATCTAAGAGAACAGAGCCCTCATTATATTTTACAACTGTTGATTGGATTTATTGAATATCTTATTCTTTTTTGTAATAAATATTTTATTGCTATTCCTTTTTATAGTTTACCAGAGAAATAAAAGATTATTAAATTTTGTGCTACCTGCTATTTTTTATACCAACTACTCACTTTATTACCTCTAACTAATATAATAATATATACCTAAATACTGAACACTATAGACTTTATAACATGTGAGAAGGTGTTTTGTTTAATCATAATTCATTTGTGAAGAAAATTGGTCTGCAATTGGTTCAGTGGTGTTGACAGAGGATAACAATGCAAATGTTCATGACAATTAGAAACATGGTCAGTTAACTTCAGATACTGTGACTGTGCTGACAGAGCAAGCTGATTAGAAACATGCTCAGTTAACTTCAGATACTGTGACTGTGCTGACAGAGCAAGTTGACTGAAGTTTAACCATGCTCTTCAAACTAATTTAAAATAACTTCAGACACTGTGACTGTGCTGACAGAGCAAGCTGATTAGAAACATGCCAACTTCAGACACTGTGACTGTGCTTTCTCTTCATAATTTAAAATAACCCAAGTGTTTCATTAGAAGAGCTTCTCCATCAAATCAAGCATACAAGACTGTAGGGTTAATATAATAAGCAATAATATTGAGGCAGATTCTTACACCTTATTCATTATTCAAGCCCCCTAATGGCTCAGCAGCATGTCTGCGGACTTACAACGCTAAAAACCAGGTTTTGATACCCGTGGTGGGCAGAGCATAGAAGGCCCACTGTGTAGCTTTGTGCTTAATTCAAGACAACAACACTATTCAAAGTAATTATATACTGTTATACTACCTCCTGTATTTTGTGCTGTCAGAACACCACAAGCCAAGTAAATACCTCATATGGTTTTCTACATATTTTTATTCTGCTGTAAGTAAATAAAAGGGTAAAATGGAAGACATCAGATCAATGGCTTATCAACTTTTTTCATTCACAACTTATTTGTAAACACCAATGAGCAGCTGCAACTCAGTTAACAGCTTTACTCCAAGCAATATTTGACTTTCTAAACAGATAAGATTTCTTCTTAGTGTTTAAACTGTTATCTATTTTCAAAGTATACTTATAACCCTTTCACACATTCTAATAACACAATATTAGGTTGTGACCTACAGATTGGAAGACCCTACACTATAACATTCTGTGTGCTTCCAGTCTTTAGCAATCTAAAGTTTACACTTTAGCACTACTGAAGCCAGAGTTTTCTGTTTTTTTATCTGAGGTATGTAGTTTTTATAATGATTGTCAGATGCCAACTGACAGTTTTGTGATGTATTTTGTATAGTATGGCTACAAAAAGTCAAATCTTGACCAATATTGAAAGAATTGATCAATTTGAACAGAGGTTAACATTTGTTAAATGTGTTATCTCTTGACCAATCTCCAGTAATTAGTAGCAAGATACATTCTATTTAGTTTGCTACTGTTAATTAGACTCCATTGAAAGATGCCTTTGAACATCCAGTAAAAAAAAATGGTGTTCAATAATAACATCTCTGCTAAATGAGTATTCACTAATATAATCTTTTAATATCCTTGTTCTTACTCATTGTCTTGCAGTTACTTTACTATGACCAAGTCTGTATTTACAGTGCTTAAAAAATTACCTGATACATCACAGTTAATTCTATTTTACATTCGTAAATAACTTGGGTACTCTCTACAAAGGTGAGAGGTTCTGTTGTAAGTTGTAATAATAAAGCATTGATATAATAACATGGCAAAAACACACACGATATTAACTCATTTTTCAAAGAAGGAAATTAACACCTCTGAAAACAAAGCAAGCCAATTAGTTAGTAACTAACACCTCTGAAAACAAAGCAAGCCAATTAGTTAGTAACTAACACCTCTGAAAACAAAGCAAGCCAATTAGTTAGTAATTTCAATAAATTTTGGCAAGCATACATAAACAAATACATACATAAATATATTATTTGATTATCTATGAAAAAATATATTCATCAGTATTTTGTTCCTTGAAGTATTCCACTTTAAAATAATGGCCGTCATTCTTCAGTCCTCTAGATAAATACTGCATATTTATTACTACAAAAGGTTTGGTAGCTCATATTACACAAACCTGTTGTGTGTTTAATTCATTTACAAGTTTAAGTATATTGTGATTTGACTTAGTATTAATTTTTTTCATAAAATATTAAAAACATAGTATCAAATAACGTACTAGAACATTTATGAAAAATCCTTAGTAATATACTCTTTCTTTCTGGATCACTACAACATCAGTTATATATATATGCTAATCATAATTTTACTATAAATAGCTGGGAACAAGGCATCACTAATGTGACTTCTAACTTTAAAAACAAAACAAAGCATTTTGTAAAACATTATCAAACTAAGTTGTCCAAGGAAGCAAAACTACATTTGTAAGAAATGTACATAATAGTTTAAAAAAATTCAAGTACACAAAAATTATTTTGACACACATTCTAAACTTACTACACAATTTCTTTATAATACTATAACTACACACCTGTCATTGTCAATAATGGCTTTACGTTCCAGTTCACTAAGTGTTTCAGAATGTTTTCTCTCTTCTTCTTCAAGCTTTGCCTCAAGTTCTTTCAGTCTTTTTGTCATTTCATCCCTTTGCATTCTGAACTCTTCTAAAGCCGATAGTTTACTACCTAATATTGAAAACGAATTTAGTATGTTACTAAAACCTGGTTATTTTGCAGCAGTTACATTACATTGTATATTGATTCCAAACTAATGTTGGGTTTTAATTGGCTACAAAATAGTTTTAAAAATATTTGATCTTAACATTTTTAGTTATGAAGTGAATTTAAAATAACCAATTACCTTTGTATGTTCCACAAAGTAAGTATGACAGATAAAATTATGGAAGTTCAAATTCTAAATGAAGAAATATCAAAGACTGGACCTGCCATTTCTAAAGAATGGTCAAGATCCACATAAAAGTAATTTGCTCATTGGTTAATTATCTCAGATTTCTTTCAGACTAGCAAAAACAATGATCTTCCATGCCACCTATGAGGTTGCTTACAAAAAATCTGGCTAATAAGCAAAACTGCAAATAGTAGATGGAACAAATAGAACAGAGAATTAAGTTAGAGGGTACCTGAGCTTACTGCTATAAACCTGCAAAATTAAGAACATTAGTAGTAATGAGAGCAGAGCAAACACAATGAAAGAATACATAGAATAAAATATATTCAACATCAACATTCTCTGATTAGAAGTGTCTTAAAAACAATCTAAAACAGTCAAATAGTTGGGTATTAGGGCCTTAATATAGAGCTAAGCACAAAAGAGTGTACTAATAAAGGCTTTTTTTTGTTCTGAAATGAGTCCTCCAATATGTCTTGTTCAAAATTCTGAACGGTGACCAGTGGACATATGGTAGAGCATTTCTTTCTACACTCAAGTAAATTATGTATGCAAAGAGATGTGAAGAACAAAAGCTGTTCTCTAAAAGAAAATACACATATTGTCCACTTGGATGTCTCATCGAAGGTTCAACGAATTTCATGGACAACCGATTCCACTGATAAATACTTTAAAGCTGCTTCCAGAATTCTGTGATATTATTGATGTCATAAGTATCAAAATAAACTGTAATTATTGAAAACTACATGTTTGTTAATACTTCAACATTACAAAAACACCATCCAGCTGCTTCCTTAAATGTCAGGTGACTGGTTCATTATTGCTAGTACAGAAAAAAGGATAAAGCAAACCACTGCATCTGACAATGTGTAAAAAGACAACTACATACAGAACTGTAAGAAGGATCAGAAAGAGATCTTAAACTAACAATAAAACTGCACAATATACAGGGTGTGGACAAAACACAGTGCCCCCCTAATAAATCTTGTTAATTTGTTATATCGTTTATTGGATAACAGAAAAATATATAAAGCTATTTGTTTCCAAAATGCACTCGACAAGATCTGTTGAAATAAGATATAACATCCTAATTTTAACACTGTTTTTCATAAATACCTGAACTTTTCATGATTTTAGTTACATATTCTCATAACAAGTGTTATTTGCTACAGTGTCTTAGATATTCTTGTGCTTGTCTTCAGGGTGAATTGTCTCATTTGTGGTGATGAGTACTTGCTAAAAGATTCTAAGATGAAGAACGTTGTTCAGTTTGTGTTTTGAATTTTTGTGGAATGCTACATGAGGGCTATCTGTGCTAGCCATCCCTAATTTAGCAGTGTAAGACTAGAGGGAATGCAGCTAGTCATCACCACCCACTGCCAACTCTTGGGCTACTCTTTTACCAACAAATAGTGGGATTCGCCATTATGTTATAATGCCCCCACAGCTGAAAGGGCAAGCATGTTTGGTGTAACAGGGATTTGAACTCACGACCCTCAGATTGCGAGTAAAGTGCCTTAACCCACCTGGTCATGCCAGGCCATATGTTGTTTAGTGTAGAACTACTCAGGTAAAGCAGAGATTAACAGAAGTCTGCAATGACCTGACACAAATATTTCCTTTTACCATCTTCTCTTGTCCTCATCAGAAGCATCTTTGTTCAAAATATTACTTTCCTCATTCTAACATATATTTTATTCTATTTCTTAAGGTGCCAAGAAAGATTCCACTACAAATGCCTTGTTGGATACACAAGGTTGTTTAGCATAAGAGTTTTTATATAGTTAATTTAGATTTAACATTTAATGATCTTGTAGGTTTCATACCAAAGTGTTAGAAGTTAATTATTTTAAAAATGATAGTTGTGATAAGGTGTGTTGTGCATACAGTTAAAGTGTTGTACTAAACTCAAGTAATATTGTTGATGTTATCTTACTTCCAGTTTCCAAGTTTCTCTAGTTGTGTGTAATATTGTTGCTACTATATGGCTAGAGATTTCAATATTATTTTGTCATGTGTTATAAATATGTGTAGATACAGAGAAAATATGAAGAAAGGAAGTTAAGTGAGATATAATTAGACCCATGAAGAAAGAATGTTAAGTGAGATATAATTAGACCCATGAAGAAAGAATGTTAAGTGAGATATAATTAGACCCATGAAGAAAGAATGTTAAGTGAGATATAATTAGACCCATGAAGAAAGAATGTTAAGTGAGATATAATTAGACCCATGAAGAAAGAATGTTAAGTGAGATATAATTAGACCCATGAAGAAAGAATGTTAAGTGAGATATAATTAGACCCATGAAGAAAGAATGTTAAGTGAGATATAATTAGACCCATGAAGAAAGAATGTTAAGTGAGATATAATTAGACCCATGAAGAAAGAATGTTAAGTGAGATATAATTAGACCCATGAAGAAAGAATGTTAAGTGAGATATAATTAGACCCATGAAGAAAGAATGAATGTTAAGTGAGATATAATTAGACCCATGAAGAAAGAATGTTAAGTGAGATATAATTAGACCCATGAAGAAAGAATGTTAAGTGAGATATAATTAGACCCATGAAGAAAGAATGTTAAGTGAGATATAATTAGACCCATGAAGAAAGAATGTTAAGTGAGATACAATTAGACCCATGAAGAAAGAAAGTTAAATGAGATATAATTAGACCCATCTCGACTGAGCGATTGGCAGTTTAAGCACAATGAGAGATTTCTAAAGAAGTTAAATCATAAAATATTAGTGAAATTGAAGTTAGATTGTGTGTTTAGCTGTAACAGGTGATATTTTAAAGTGAGTTTCACAGTTTAATAGAGATAAGGATGATAATTTGTAATGTCAAAATGTATTCTAGAGTAACTGGACTTGCCTCTGTGAAGACACTGATGAAAAGGAGACAATTATTTAAAGTTTAGGACACAACAGTAGTAACTCATGGGGTAATGTAAGTGAATTTATCATAACCTGTGTAGTAAGAAACAGAAAAATAATTTGTCTTGTCGGTTGGGTTCTAAAATAATTGAATTTGCCAATGTTGACTTTTGAAAAGAAAAAAGAATTATTTAGAGTTTTAGATACAGCTGTGATATCGTATAATGCAAAGAATTTTTGTATATACATTTGACTTGTTTTGAATATATCATTCTAAAACAGGCAGAGTGTGTGTTGTTCGTTTATTATTCAAATTTATTGCCAACAAGTCACAGACACCTACTGTAAAGAATCCAGTAACTTGGAACATGAATTTAAAATAATTGCATGCCATTTTCTTACAGTTGAGAGAATTTTACAGTCAATGTTTCTAAAATTTATAATTTTCTCTGGCAAAATTAAAACCCTCCCATATATGGTATTCAGTAGACAACATATCTCCACATCATTATAAACAAATATTCTTTCTCTGCTACACCCTCATGACTGTAGAGATTGTGATACATAGACAATACTACTTTGTAAAGAAACATTTAACAAAGATAGGTCCTTCCTAAACGTTTTTATTAATAAGTTAAAATTTTATTTTCAAAATATGTTTTAAAAACTAATAAAAAATGAATGCAACTCTAAGGTCATATTCCAAATAAATGTGAGGCACTTCATTAAGACCTTTCTGTCAATGGTCTCTTATAAAACAAAAATATAAACAAAACTATAATACCATGATTTAGACACTTACAATGTGCTACAATAACACCATTTGTTTCATAATCTTACTCATTTATAGGAAATTCTAAAACAGAACATTTAGTATTTTCATGCTAATTTTTACTGCTTAAGGTAGTAGCGTGAGAACAATGGTTCATTTTTGGTAAAGTACAGAAGACAGACCACAAATGAGGAGGAATCATGAAAGGCTGTGTAGAGAGACTGGCTTTTATTTGAAATACGTTTCCTGGTAAGACAAATGGTGTAACTTCAGAAAAATATACACACCTCTCTGCCTAAACATAAACTAAAATATCACACTGAGAAGATGTTGGAAAGTTTGGTGCAGGTATAGAAATTCAAAAGATAAACTATTTTCTGAATCAGAGCATATGATAGGGAAAACCCACAGAATGTTTCATCCATAAATGAGTCAGAGCCTAGTGAGGCATCAGTTAGTGGGAGACTGAACTTGTCACATGAAAGACATATCCTTTAGTCAAGAAACAAGACAGAGCAAAAATTAATGGGTAAAAGAATCTTCTGTGTGGTACTAAAGGTTTGCATAGTTGGGCAAATGTATTACTTTTTAGGCTGTTGGTTTAGTGTCGGTGAACAGTTTGGCCGAGAAAAAATGTCAAGCCATAAAGTACTGCAGAAGTATTTACATGATAAGGAGTGAATTAAATACTGAGGGGTGTATCAGGATGGATTTCAATAACTTTATCAGCCAATTCGAACAAGATAGCCAAGGATGATTCCTGGGATGTCATAGAAAGGGGTCAGTCATTCATCATTAGTGCAAATGGAAATACAACACAACAATGTGTTCTCCAGTCAAAAACTCTCAGGACTCAGTTGAAATTATATGGGGCTATTGGTATCCCAAAGGAAAGGGCTGGAAAATCTTACTTTCATGGATGAATTAGAGGTATGAGTAGGGGGATGGCAATTGGAATGTGGATGAAGGTAGCTAAAACATCAGCCTTACTCATCCACTTCCTGAGAGAGAACATCCACCTCAGATTGAGAAAAATATTGACCTTGATAGGAGGGATGGTAAGAAATTAGTTCAAGGATCTATGACAGGTTACCACACTCTTATGTTTTTTGGAATAAAAAGGATGGCAGTGAAACCTCATGGTGGTTGGGGATTGTTCCACAAGATTTATAACTTGGAAAGAAGAGATGGCCTCCTCCAGGTGCAAAAGACATAAGCAACCTGAGGGTGGTGGAAAAACAACAAAAGCATGAGAAAGAGCAGGTTGAATGTAAATAAACAGGGTAAACCTCTGGGTAAACACTTGTATGGTCCAAAAATCATCTGCAAAGGGCCCCAAAAGAACAACAGCAGTGGGGTGGAATAAGGGGAGTTTAGAAGAGGAGGTAAATACCTATCAGAAATGCATGAACTTTCAATATGGTCTTACCAAGCTCTTACAAAGGTAGAATCCTACATTGTAAAGGTGAAGGAGCTGGTGTAGGCACACAAATATGAAACCAAGCAGAAAGCAACAACCTAGAATAAATGGATGTGCTCAGAGATGAAAATAAAGCACACTCATGGAGTACTACACTACTGTTGGTACAGGTATGCTCATTGCATTGCCCATGAAGTAGGATATTAATCTGAATGAGTAGAAAGGTGATATACTTGCACCAATGTACTGCATTCTGAAAGGTGCATGCTGTAGCAAAAATACACACATACAGAAATAGCTAAGTACATATTCAGCATCAACTATACAGTTGAAGATCCATAATTATTCCTCAACATTAGGATACTTAAACTGTGTTATATACATATATGTACGCACATATACCCCTGAACACCAGCCACAAGTAAACAGAGTGCCATATATCAAGCAGTTAGAATTATGAAGAGGAAGTGAGCTTTTAGATGAAACTAGACAAACTCTCAAACAATCATAAGAGCAAGAAGTATGACAAATCAAACCTAGCTTTATGGGGTCACAGCATTGCCTCAACTCAGCTGTAAGAACAGAGTAAGAGCTGTAACTGCAGGCAAGATAATAACTTATCCAACCATAAATTCAGAGCAGTGATATCCTGCATCTGGAATTATGAGAATGGTTTGGAGCATTTGGCCAACCATGGAAACATAGCTTGTACATATTGTTGTCAGCACAATAAGGTAGATGAAATCTCTCAAACTCAACCACAGGAACAGGGATAGAACCTCCAGCAACTGAAATTGTCAAGAAGAAAGATATCTATTTTACGCAACTGTAGAAACAAGACATTGTTATCCCAAACCTACAATTATGAGGAGGATCCTATGAAGGCTGGACCCACTCCAACTAATAAAAAAAATCCAAGGGAAGGAGAGAAATCAGCTGTGCCCTCTTATCACTGTGTGGATAGTAATAAGTATGTATGGAAAATTTCTAAACTCACTCAGGAGGAAGCTTCCATGGTCCAGCACATTGAGAACTGGGAAGTGGCAAGGGCTCCTGTACTCCACTAGACGAAAATGGGGATACAAATAAATGTGTTGGGGAGTTCAGAAGGATGTCACATTCCAGAAATTGCAATTAATATCCATAATTCCCTATTTTCAAGAGTAGACAAAATCTGATTTATTAACTTAAAGGATTGGCAGAAATCATCATCTGCTTAAATCAAGAAATCAATGAGTGATGGTCCACTAGAGATAGAAAATTTTTGATATCTAGTATATATATATAAACCACTTTGTATGCCACTAGTAACCTTGCATAAACTTCCCATTGGTACAGTGAGCATTATAGTTCAATCAATAAATAATGAAGGTTTGAGGTAAAACATACTTGACCAAGCAACATTCACCACAGAGTGTGATATCATTATTAGATAGCTCAAGACTAAGCAGTGACAACTAAATAAATAAAAGAAATATTACATACCTGAGTAAATAAAGCAGCAAAAGAAAATGTGGAGTTACTTATATCTCATCAAGAAGAGAATAACCAGAAGCAAAGGCAGATGGTAAGAACAAATGGTTCAAACTATTGACAGATAAGACAAGTACAGCTGTAGCATCAAAAACAGGATGTGAGGTTAATCAGGTAGAAATATAAACAATGACATCACTAACCACCAGAGTGCCTCCAGTTGTCACTTAAACAGGAGAGGACAAATTGCATGGCAGAGTAGAAATTCCTCAGGAAATCAGAAACACGGCTATGAAATTAATTTTCGAAATTATCCACAAAATTGTTTATTTTGGTTTTATTTTGTTTTATTGTTTTTTTTTGTTATAATTGTGATAAGTTTCGGTTAAAAATAAAACTGCTCAAGTGCAAAACAAAAAGAGTTGGACAATAAATGTAACAGAAAGTTAAAGTAACAAATGTAATTTAAAGGTCCTATAATTCTAAATACAAAGAAACAAATTCAACATGTCTGAATACAACCAGCACTGAGGAAGGAATGGGCTTTTATTTCACTGTTTGTACTTATGAATATTACTGTGTGTAGGGGGTACGTCACATTGTTATTGGTGGTGGGCTACTGTCTAACAATACGCTGGCACAGTACACATAATGCACAAGGTTTGTGGCATGCACAAAAAATCTTCACAACAGTGACATGAAGTAATGATTCTTTGATGTGCAGAAAGGTGAAGGTAAATTTTTGTAATCATTCTACACAGTTAAACCTGTAAAACCTGCTTAATGTCATTTGTGGTCAGTTCAAAATTAATAAAATAATTTTATATCTTATATAAAGTAAATTATTAAATATGTCTTATTCACTAAGACACATAGTTACTTAAAGTGAGATTCTCAGCTGTAAGGTTTTCATTTGTCTTTTTAAAGTCTGCCTCCATTTCTGTTATTTTTTTCTCATATGATTCCTTCTCGGAGTCATGAGTTTGTTGAAGTCCAATCAAACGATCCTGAAGCTCTGCCACTTCCACGGCTCTCTCTTGCAAAGCCTTTTTCAAGAACTCAACAATATCTTGTTTTTCTTCAACTTCCTTTTCATACTGATACTGGTATTCCTCATTAGAAGCAAATAAATTTCTACACTCTTCTCTTTGTCTGTTTGGATAGTTAAAAGAATGATTCAGTACTTCAGAAATACTATGAATATACACTTGATTACACACTATGCTAAAATAGCATAATTTTAAACATGTATATCTCTATATCACAGTGTAACAAATTTAGAAAACTGTATTATATACAGACTTATTTGTGGGTCATGGAAATGAATTTTTTCTTACTCTGAAAATGTATCTGTGATGAGTACTTACTTCCTATCACAATATTAGTTATTCTTGTCCAGTGCTGCCCTCTATATTTGAATGTTTTTCTTTACACATACCTCAAGCCTTCTGCAAGCTCCCACAACCCCATTAGAATAAGATGATTCCAACATGTTTCTCATGGAAATAAATGTGTTGCTTCTTCACCAATAGGAACATGACCTACTGTGTGACACATGTGGCTCCCTATATATGCCTCTACTAAACTATCACTTTGAAGTCTGGCAAAAAAACATAAATACCAGAGGAAAGTGGGACAGAAGAGTGGGAAGTGTGAGGGGAGGTAAGTATCTGTCAACAACACATTTTTAGTATATGGAAGTTGTAAGTTCTGACATGGTAATTTCTGCCATTCACAAGATTAGTTAGAATCTCACAGTGAATAGAAGGTAGGACCAGTACATGGGAATGACAGAAGTAATTCCCAAAAGAATCCAGAGGATACCCCTGGAAATCATAGATTGCCACATTGAAAGATCTGATGAGAGGAACTGCAGTGAACAATGAAAACTAGAAGCGAGGGAAAAGATGAGATGCTGAATTTGATGAAGAGACACCCTGAAGAAATTCTGGCAAAAAAAAGACAAGGAAGAACAAACTAATTGCATCAAATGTTGAACCCAACTGGTGAGAGTAGAAGGGGAAAGAAAAAGTACAGAAGTAAACCATAAAGGGATAAAGAGTCAGGAACAGGTACCACAGAAGGAAACTATGCAGCAATATAACAACAAAAGATACAGACCAAATACAGAAGTCTATCTGGATTTAAATGAGGTAAGAGATGAAAAACAGTAGGAATGAGAATAGGTGAAAAGGAGAAGTTACCCTCCTCAGCCACTGATGTCTTTGGATAAAAGAAAAAGTTGCAGGATTGTAAAGTGCAAGTGAAATGTCAATGGCAATTATACCAAACCCTCAACCTCTATAGGCTAAGAGGATAAATATAGGAAAGATGGAGCATAAGGAAATAAGTTCAAAGGAGGAAATGGAAAACTACCTTAAGATCTAAGTCTATAAGTATGGGGGGAGGGGCAATGAATCATGAAGGAATGCAATTACACTGTACAGACTGGTATAAAAAAAATGAAAAGTACAAAATAATGTAGCCCAATACCAGGAGGCAAAACACCTCTAGTCAAAAAGCCATGAGAGAAACTTCACCATACGAGTCACAGACTAACTGTGGAATAATTTCCATTTGCAATGATACACCCCCATTGAAGAATGGTGTATGGAATAAGCCAAAAGGAAAACTACTCCTTGGTAGAAACCTGATATACTCACAAAGAACTGGATAAAAAAACAGGCATGAAGACAAAGTACATGAATGACTGGTTGTAGAACAGGTGGCTTAGGTTGATAAAGAAGAAAAGAAGAAACTAGAGAGAAAATTGCAGTTGTTATAAATTTGGAAACAATGGTTGAGCTGGCCAATAAGGAACAGTGAGAAGGACTCGTCAAAGAGTGGCAAGGATAAGAGAAACCACCTGATGAATTAATTGTACAGGAGAATAAATACAAAGGAATTTGTGGGAGTAATCCTGGCTGAAGGCATCGACAGCCAGAGGATGATGTACCATGGGGCCAAAAGAGTGGTAATTTGTGATTGAAGACTGTGGCAAATGCATCTACATGGAGGAAAAGTCTACAGAGACTGTAGCCACTAGAATATAAAGTGGTCTAAAGACCATGCTGTTGGGTAAATGTTGCAGGAAAGTAAAGACTGTTTCTAAAAAGAAATAACCTGGAATGTGACACACAATGATATTAATGTGTTGTATGTGGGCCCAATATATGAGATCCAATATTCAAAAACAGAAAGATCTTGACTGGGTGCCTCCTTAATGATTGATATGTGCTACCATCATAGAATTATTGGAATGAATCATTTCCAGACAATGTCTGGTGAGAGAAAAAGTGAATCTAAACCTGATGGGCCATGAGAAGATCGAGGACGTAGATATATAAATACTTTTTCTTGACAGATCAACAACCTAAAGCCTCTTAGTGATTGACTCATGCACCTCAGCCCTGAATGGATTCATCTATGAACATATACAAATCCAGGTGAAGAGGAGGAAGCAGGACACACTCCAATTATGGGCCTTTTCCAACCACCAAAACAGATTATCCTTCTGGGTAAAAAGAAAGGTTATGGGAGCTGCCAAGAAATTCCAATCATGGTTCCATTGATCCTGAAGAGCCCACTGGAAGAATAGTATATGTGCACAACAGAGGAGGATCAGTGCCATCATTGAAGATCAAATTCCCAAAAGCAATAGAACTTCACAAACAGAAAGTGAGGAAGCTGAAAGGGAATGGCAATTTGACAATTCCATGGAATGATGTTGCAGAGGAGAATACTGGGCTCAACTGAAATGAGTATTCAAAAATACCCCCAAGGGTACAAGATATTGGGTAGCATAAAAGAAGGACTTCTCCAATTTGATTAACCAGCCCAAATGAGCAGCCACTTGAAGGAGTTGATAAGTATGGCTAGTTGACTCCAATTTGGAATGAGCCAGAAGAAGCCAGTTGTCCATATAATTATAATAGTGGAGTAGCAGCCCCAGAACATGAAGATGGCAAGCAAAAGTTCTGACCCCACAAAAGAAAACATAAGGGGTAAAAGCAAGCCTGAACAGAAGGGCACAAAAATTGGTAAACCACTCTGTGATGGATGAACTGAAGATATGGACAAAAACAATGAGGAGATAGATATGTGAAGAAAAACATTGGTGACATCCATCTTGGTGATCCATAAGCCCAAAGAAAATGTCTACTGTAAAGTGAGAAATGACTCCATGCTTAAACAGGGAAGTTGAACGAAGTGATTGAGATGGGATAAATTGATAACAAGACTACAGTTCCCAATTTTCTTGGAAACAACAAAGAGTCTGGTATAGAAACTTAGTGAGGTATGTAGAACAGGTTCAATGGCCAGCTGAGATAGTTGGTCTTGAACCGCCTATGATAAACATCAGCTGGATATTGAATCTTGAAGAGAATGGAAGGAACAGATGTGGGAGGTGGGAAAATAAATGGGATCACAAATCCTTGTGATAAAACTTAAGTCCAATGATCATTCATAAAAATCACTAGTGATGAAGAAAATTGGCAAGTCAAGCTGCCACTGCATAGTCTCTGATACTGTTGGCAATGTGATGTGCTGTCAAGGAAAACAACGAGACAAGGCTCCCCAAAAGGGAGAGACAAGTATAGATTTGGAAGGGAAAAGAACAGCAAACAAGAACAGGTTTCATACTGGCTTCCAACTTAGACAAACAGGCAACAAAATTGAAAGGGTAGACTGTTGTTTTAGTGATATAACTCTACACCCCAAGGGTTCTAGGAATGTGACACTGCAAAAATGGGGCAATATGTAAATTCCAAAGATAAGAATCTGGTAAACATATACAAGTTAATGTTGCATCCCAACTTAGAAGATTCTATCAACAGTGAAATTACATATGCAAGGTTAGATTTAAGACAATGAGGAGGAAAGAAGGGAGAGGGTGTCCCCAAAAAACCTCTCAGGATATCAGTAGAGAGCCTCAGAGAGGATATGGATAGAGATACACCATAAGAGAGTTGTGGGGGTAAGACAAAGTTGACAGAATTGGGCTTGGGTCAGAGTTACAGGAGATTCAGGAACCACCCCCAAACTGGTGAAACAGAACTTAACAAATGTAGGTCTAGAAAAGGACAATCTGCATGACGATATGCAATATCAAACTAAACTGAAGTACGTGGGGGCAAGGCATGTTAATCCATGAGAAACAAAGTCAAAAGAGACCACAGTAGGCCTAACTGAATCCTTAGGAGGGGCATGTGAAGACACAGCAAATTATGATGTGGAAATTGGCAGTCCAAGTTCTTGTCAGCCTGAACAAGCTCAGTGCACTCAAGAGGAAATGGGAAGAGATCCAAAGATAGATGTTGACCCATGTAATGTTCAGTCTTCAGAGGAATAAACGTTGATATATCTTCTGCCTAGTCACCCACACCTGAGGCCTGTTATGTAGCACTAGTCACATGTGTGACTCCTGAAGTGATAACATCGATTCACAATCAAGAATTGGGAACTATTTATTAAGAAGTTACACAAACCACAATTCATATATACATTGAGCAAATGACATATGTTTACTGATTGATAAAATATTTTATAATTCTACACTTTGCATATTAATCTAGGCTACTTATTAAAACTGCCAATAACAGTAATTACAATGTGACGTATACAGCTTCCCTACTTAGTAAAATATCTATATGTATCATATCACCGTATGTTTATAGTACTTCACATATCTCTGTTACAAGACTAGAGCAACAATAAACACATATTACATGACCAACCTCAACATCAGCTATCATTATACTACTTAATTTAAGATATGACATCATCAGTAGTGTATTTAGGTAGAAGCTAGAGGCAGCTCAGCCCCAGGGCCCATGATCTTAATGGGGGCCCATTGATAATTTTATTCTATGTGAAATTACATGGGATGTAAGGCACACAAAAATTATTAGCCTCTAGGCCTATACAACTATATATCTGCCACTGGACATCATAGTTTGACTAGTACTAGTGGCTTAAGTCTTGGAAATGAAGATTGACCAATAAGGTAAATACTAAGTGATTATTAATATACATTTAATTTACTGTGTAATTTGTATGTGATAGTGATAATGAGTGAAAGTTACAGATAATTATTGGACAACAGATCACCACATATGAAAGAACAAATACTGCAGAATTAGTTCCTCTGTCTATATCATAATGATGTATGTTATTCAATTATTAAAAATATACAACTTTTTTCTTGTTTTTTTTAATGGCCACAAAAGTCCCTGATCTTAATGTTATTAAATACTACAAAATGTGTGTTCTCCAATATTTTTCCTAATGCAAGGAAAGTGTTGATATTAAAGCTGACCTATTTAGGATATATCTTATACAACTTTACCCTCTCATACGTTTCGCACTTGTAACATAAAATTGCTCTTTCTTAAAATTTCAAGATATTCACTTTATTTATTTATTTCTGCCTTCATTATATAAATGTACAGAAATGCAGTGGTTAGGTATCAGGAAGCTGGGAACAAACAACAAATACTAAATACACAGCAGTCCAAAAATTTAAATATTGATGAGCTACAATCATCTCTCACTGACTTAGAGAAAGAGTTATAGTAAACTATGGAACTGATTTGTCTTCAACTCAAAGAAACGATTTGAATAAAACCTCTTCATTGGAAAAATAAATATGGATTATCTTCCAGTATGATAATTTACATTATTCATTTTGATATCTATGTGTATATTTTGTGATAATATAATTGTTTTGAAATTATCATTAATTCTATTATTATTATTATTGTGACCCATCAATATACAAATCTTTGGACTATCAGCTATTTAGTATTTGAAAGATTATTTCTCCTGGCTAGGTATATAGCCACTGTGGTACAGGAAATAATTCTCCGTTTCACTTTCAACCATAAAAACTTGAGAAAATTTTTAAACACTTTTTCTTAAAACTCTCTCCATAAAAAAACAAAGGTGAAGATAACCCAGTTTGGCTTTACATTTTCTTTTAGGTGTACTATAAATATTATATCTGAAGTTCTGCATCACATACTTTCAAAACCATTCACTATCTTTACAAGATACACACTGTCAAACTCATTTACTGTCTTTACAACTCTTTTAACTACCTTTTGTTTACATCTACTGATCACCAGTAAGTTTCATTTTCTAAAAATCACAGTGTTATTATAAATGGAGTTCATCAAACTGAATTAATGTCATGACCTTAATATAGGTGTTAGAAGACTCAGGTGTTAGAACCTTTGCTCTTTTTGACTCATATCATTGACATGGACAAGAGAATGCAATTATTTAAATATGCTGATGACATTAAAAGCTTTGGGGAGAATGTTACTGCTCTGTAAAATAATTTCAATTATCTGGTGTGTCTGGTACTAAAAGGCGGATGACTTTTGGTTATATTAAATGCATGTGTAATATCACAATTGGAATTATGAATAGAATTTTAATGGAAATAATCTTAACAGTTTTATGGAAGAGAAAAATCTTGGTGTTCTGGTTCATCAGTCTCTTGGGCCATCCAAACAAAGTACTGTTCTTAGTGGTAGGAAAATCAGGAATATTGATTAAACATCCAAAGACTTTTTATAATGTTATTGCAGAGGTGAATGGTTAGGTCACATTTGGAGTTCTGTGTTCAGCCTTGAGCTCCTTCCTCAGAAGGAACATTTAATTGTTGGAAGGAGTTCAGAAAAGAGCTACTGGAATGACATCTAGGTTGAAAAGGTGGTCATACAAGAATAAGTTAAGACCTCTGAACTTGTTTACTCTTGAAAAAAAGGACAGTTAGAGGGGATCTAATTTAGGACTTTAATATTGTTAAGGGAATTGACAGTGTCGACACACCACCTTTTTCCCAAGAAATAGTGAGAATGGTAAGACTAGATAATACAAATGTACATTTTGGCAGGACAGTGAGAATGGTAAGACTAGATAATACAAATGTACATTTTGGCAGGACAGTGAGAATGGTAAGACTAGATAATACAAATGTACATTTTGGCAGAACAGTGAGAATGGTAAGACTAGATAATACAAATGTAAATTTTGATAGGGCAGTGAGAATGGTAAGACTAGATAATACAAATGTAAATTTTGGCAGAACAGTGAGAATGGTAAGACTAGATAATACAAATGTAAATTTTGGCAGAACAGTGAGAATGGTAAGACTAGATAATACAAATGTACATTTTGGCAGGACAGTAAGAATGGTAAGAGTAGGGAATACAAATGTAAATTTTGGCAGGACAGTGAGAATGGTAATACTAGGGAATACAAATGTACATTTTGGCAGGACAGTGGTTCATCTTCAGCTAAGATGACTTTATTTTCCTAACAGAATGATTGGATTTTGAAATGGGTTATCTTAAGATATGGTTGATGAAGTTGATTTAAGGGAATCCTAGGAAAAACTTGACAAATCTTTGAATGATAAAGGCTGGCTTCAAGGTCATTGTTGTTTTTAACATAAAAATGTTAAAATGAAAATAGTAATAATAATGGTTTACAAGTGCACATAAGACTATATTTACATGATACTTATAACAAAAGTGTGAAGATGAAATCCTTGAGTAAATTTCAATAAAACACCTATCTTCACACACACAAAACTGTCAGTAAATGTACAATTCTTGATTCTACTGAAATTATTACTTAAACACCAAACCACCCTGTAGTTGCATTACCAAAATGTCTAGTGTGTACTGAAGTTCCAATTCATTGAAAACAAATTAAATATATTCCAACACCTTACAGTTTTCATATGTAATACAAAAACATTATCTTCAAGGGCTGTAATATCATTCACATGCAATGAATTCAAACAAATTACTTAAAATTTATAAGACTAAGATAAAAGTTATTTAATCCATTAGTTAATATTGTTACAAGTTTCAAATGTATTAAAATATCTCATAATAACTGTACATTATAATTATTACACATATAATCTGCCAACACTGTGAAACAGCATGCCATACAAAGTCAGACCAAATAAAACAAATGCATGCTAGTACCTTACACTCTCTACATGTAAGATAAGCATTTATTTTGACAAAATATTCTAAACTATGAAACACTGTATCCTTGAAAAGATCCTACAAAAATGTTTAACAGCAAATTTCAACCATTTAAATAGATCATTATTATTGGGTAATATATATAAAGTAAAGAATTTGAGAACAAATTCTTAGGCTCTAACTGTAGACTACTCAACTTTCAAAGATTAAACCTATTTTTCCCCCTAATATTGAAGCTTGTATTTCCCAAACTTTCATACTGCCATTTAAATACAATATACATAGGGTTATTTCACAAACTTTTAACAATTTTAATCACTACCTGAATTATATTATCACTGATCTTTAAAAGTTACTGAGAAAACTAGTAAAAAACTTTTAGGTCTTTCCTTACAAAGTTATATTTGCTTACATGATTTTTACCAAGTATCATTCTTGTAAACCATCTTTAAACTGTAACACTGAATGTTATGTATTAACTTGATTTGTCCATCCCACTCAGCATCTATACAAATTTCAACTTATGACTGATTTAAACTTCACCTTTCAAGCTTGCTGCTTAAATCTTTTATCTGTATTGTGTATATTTCCCTATCGACTTCACTGAGTTCTTCTTGTTTACTCTTTGCAGACCCCAACGGCTTCCTTGGTCTTTTTCCAGATGTTCCCTTTTTTTTTGGAGGCATTCTTTGTGCATGAGGTCAAGATTCACTTTTAAGTGTAATTACTTCTTCCTTAAGACGTTAAGTTACACTTACAGATTAAAATAGCCTTAGTCTTACTTGTATTGATATCTTATTTACTAAAATTATAAGAAGACGCTACTTTTTGTATTCAAATTCAAAGTTATTCTACATTGAATTATTCTGTAAAATTTCAAATTGCTCGGTTTAAGAAATTTGTCTTTTTAATTCGGAGCGTAAAAATTGACTATTTTGACAGCGGACAGACTCGCTTCTTTAACTTTTCATAGCGTCACTTGCTACCATGACAATACGATTATTGTGCCATCTACTGGTTTTATTATTTCTATGAGCTTTAAGTTTTAAAATGTTTAGAAAAAGAAAAGTTGTTATTGTTGATGTTGCTAAGTGAAAAAGAACACAAAGGTCTATTTATGTTGTGTTTACCCCATTCTCTAAACTCTTTTTTTATCATTATAAGCCAATCCATTCCACTAGGGAGCAATATTTGTTTATCTTATTTAATGTTGTTGTTTCATTGCAAAGTTACATACTGGACTATCTGCTTTAGATAGCATTATAAGACCTTAAACTTACTGCTGACATACTGAGAGATTTAGATAATGTTAGTTTGTTTGTTTGTTTTTTTAATTTTGTACAAAGTTACCCGAGGGATATCTGCACTAACCGTTCCTAATTTAGCAGTGTAAGACTACAGGGAAGGCAGCTAGTCATCACCACCCACCGCCAACTCTCAGACTTACTCTTTTACCAACGAATGGTGGGACTGATCGTCACATTATATCGCCCCCACTGTTGAAAGGGCGAACATGTTTGGTGCGACGGGGATTCGAATCCACTACCCTTAAATTAAGAGTCGAACGCCTTAACCCATCTGGCCAGGGCCTGGCATGGCCTAGCGCATTAAGGCGTGCGCTTCGTAATCTGAGGGTCGCGGGTTCGCGCCCGAGTCGCGCCAAACATGCTCGCCCTCTCAGCCGTGGGGACGTTATAATGTGACGGTCAATTCCACTATTCGTTGGTAAAAGAGTAGTCCAAGAGTTGGCGGTGGGTGGTGATGACTAGCTGCCTTCCCTCTAGTCTTACACTGCTAAATTAGGGACGGCTAGCGCAGATAGCCCTCGAGTAGCTTTGCGCGAAATTAAAAAAAAAAAATCCAACCGGTAAACTTCCGGTGTTAATCCATGTACTTTATTTCTAAATATTTTCTACATATTGAACTTATGAATGTTACATCATTTTCTGTTTAAAACTTATTTCTATAGGCGTATGAATACTTTGCTTTAGAATATTAACAAGATGTCAGCAATTTCCTTGGAATATTGTAAAGGAAACTCTTTTGTAACCGAAAAGTCCGCTCATCTGGCACTGCCCAAGTGCGGAAGACGCCAGAAAATAAAGATTTGACTGTATACATAATTATATAAAACATAAATAACATGAAATAATAACTGAAATCAAAATCATAAGCCATTTAATTTTTCCACCTTTCTCCTGACATAAATTTAAAGTGACATATAAAATATAGTCAGTTAATATCAGTTTGTTTTCTTGTATCTTTTGAGCTAAATGAAATAATTTTAAAAGTCTCTTAAGCCACAAAAAGTCTTGAAAGAAGATGTCAAACTGGACAAGACGGCGTTTCGAAATACGAATGGTTCAGTTTTTCAGGCCTCCTGGTGCGACAGCAATAAGTCTTCGGATTTACAACGCCAAAATTAGAAGTTCGATTCCACTCGATGGACACAACAGACAGTCTGATGTGGCTTTGCTATTTAAAACACACATAGTTCTGCATAATTTACTCAGTTTCATAAGAATCCTAAAGGCAACCTTGTGTGGCTTTATACGATTGTTTCAGAAAGCTATTCCGTTTCTTCTTGCAAGTGTTAAATATACTTTTTTATATTTTATTAGTTCTGATTAAATGGCAGTTCACGTCGTTAACTGTATTTTTTATCTTTTTCAACTGCTAACTATATAGAAGTCAATTGGCTGACGGACGCTGCTGTCAACCTTTTCAATTGCACACCCTATAATTTGAGTAACGCTATATTAACCGAGTAATGGAATGAAACTGCTGTCGATTAATCAGTTAGCAATTACTACTAAACACTTAGCTTCATAAGTAAGTGTGGAGAATCTGCGAGTCTTGTGTTATTCATTGATTTCAGGTTTTCTCAGCCACAATAAGAAAAGTGATATACGTGTGTATCACTTGCATACAACTTCGATCATGTATTAAAATGTTAATACGCCTTTTCTAAATATATGAGTTATTTTAACTGTTGACATCTTTCTATTTTATTTTTTCTTTCTTTTGTTTTCGCGAGCCTGTGTATATATAGTTGCGGTACTTCCGGTAAAAGAGCAGTTAGGCTTAGTAGCTGATCTACAACCCCAGTCCTTTAGACGAAAGACTTGACACCGACAGAAATATGAGTATATAAATGTTTATTTATAAAAAAACACAGTAAAACAAGACAAATGTCTAGTGGTAGGCATGAAATTAGTAAAATATGAGTGACAAAACTGGTAATAAATACTCCCACCATTTCAATGTGTTTCCCTTCTTTTAAGCTAGACTAACCCTACAAACATAAACTCCGGAGCCGAGCTTAAATAAAGTAAATTACAAGTTAAGCTGGGATTTTATTTAAAAATTAAGCTTACAACTGAAGCTCTCGAAGTGTAATATAACTCTCTACATCAAAAACTACTAGTTAAAGTTTGACCTAAAAGCTTCTGATGCACTTATCAAGGTTACAAAATTGTGAATGTTTTAAGTTAAATGTCAAAATATTTGTGTCACGACTAGTGAGGTTTTTTGGAACAATTATGAGAGGACGAATGATAGGAACAAGACAGCACCTATCTGTAAGTATCAGACTAACTCGATTCCAGACCAGACATTATTTGTAGGTGTCAATTAACACATCTCTTGAGTAAACAATGAGGAATAAATAGTTCCATTCTTACCAACTTCATGAAATTTACCAACTTTGCTTACTCAAATAAGTATCTTCTATATGTTATATATTATTTTTCACTTCAGTAACTATCTTATTTATATGGCCCGGCATGGCCAAGCGTGTTAAGGCGTGCATCTCCGTTCGCATCCCCGTCGCGCCAAACATGCTCGCCCTTTCAGCCGTGGGGGCGTTATAAAGTTCCAATCAATCCCACTATTCGTTGGTAAAAGAGTAGCCCAAGATGTGGCAGTGAGTGGTGATGACTAGCTGTCTTCCCTCTAGTCTTACACTGCTAAATTAGGGACGGCTAGCACAGATAGCCCTCGAGTAGCTTTGTGCGAAATTCAAAAACAAACAAACAATCTTATTTATATATTAGTAATAATATGTACAGAAATACACAATCACTGAAATCGAAATCAGATTATAGGTGAGTGTTATGGTATGTTTTGGCAAATGGTTTAAGTCATGCTACAAGTGGATATTAATTTAAGAGTTAAGATTTTGATTAAAATCAGGTGCTGTTTATTTAAGTACAAACGGTGTCCTATATTTGTTTAATGCAACTAAATACAAAGTTATAAAATATTTAATTCCACGAATGGTCACAAACACTCGAGCCTCACAACCAAAGTGAATCTTATGACAGTTACTTTTGGTTGTGGTACTCATGTAGAAATGATTAATAACTAATAATAATAAATCATGTTTGTGCTATCAATATTTAAATATATCAAATCCAATGATGAAGAATACCGAAACATAGTTTCACATAACTGACACTTAAATTATAATTGTACGAAATGACAAACTAGAGGCGTTAGGCTTAGTCCATTATATTGGTATAACTTGGGTTTAAAATTTAGAAAATAAATAAACTAACGGAAATTAAACTTTGTGGTTGAAAAATGTGCAGGCTATTCAATTTTTAGTTTTATGCGCATCTCGTATCGAATAATTAGATTTCCATTCGCTTCGTATCAGAATTAAAGTTTAAAATTATTCAGTTAATGAATATGGGGAAAATCCGTAAACATTTTTGGAAACTAAGTTGATTTAGAGGTCGTACAAGTCTGCTTGGTCTTGCTTCCTTATCTGTTCTATTGAAAAAAATTCCATTGTACATATTCAGCCAGTAAGGTCAGCGAAGCGATGGCGTGCCCAAGTAACAAAAAATAAAACGTTCCCAGTAGATCTTCCACTTCTAAAGGATGAGGTTCGATTTCTGTTAAGCGGTCTGTCGCGTTCTCAGGTCTTTCTACCCTTGTATCTTCAACCCATTTCACCATATGTCCAGTTTCCACAATTCGATTTATTCTGTAAAAATTATCACAGCAAACCTTTTTCTACGGTAAATACAAACACGTCGAAGATGTAAAAAACAACATTTAAATATCGTGTAAATACGGTAAAAAACGTCCTCATCAGGATAAAGTAACTTTCTTTTCACGTAGTTGTTTTATTATTTTTTGTGTGGTCATTTTGTCTCACACTGGTGTTAGATGTTTGTGACATTTTAGACTTGTCAATAAATGTGTTAGATCTGTGAAAAGTCGGTGATGTTCTCTATTCAAATGACATAAGAAATGTAATATGAGCTTTGAAACACCATAGGATAAAATATAAAAGGCCCGGCATGGCCAGGAGATTAAGGTACTCGACTCGTAATCCGCGGGTCAAGGGTTCGAATACCCGTCGTCACAAACATGCTCGCCCTTTCAGCCGTGGGAGCGTTATAATGTGACAGTCAATCCCACTATTCGTTGGTAAAAGAGTAGTCCAAGAGTTGGCGGCGGCTGGTGATGACTAGCTACCTTCCCTCTATTCTGCTAAATTAGGGACCGCTAGCGCAAATAACCCTCGGGCCGGAGGTATCTTGTCTGTCAGACATAAAACCAGAAAAACTCGGGTTAACCACGAGACAGTTAGCAGGAGAAATGAAAAAAGTTCCATTAAATGTTATATGAATAACCTAAATCTTTATTCTTCGAAAATCTTATTTCACAGAAAGTGACAATGCTAATTACAGTGCACTTTATTTAGGTGTAGATATTGTGTTTATAGAAGGTAGAATGCAATTAGCCATTTGTGATTAATAACAATAATTTATATGTTCGACTCGCAACCTGAGGGTTGCTGGCTCAAATTCCCGTCCCATCAAACATACTCACCCTTCCAGCCGTGGGGACGTTATAATGTATGGTCAAGGCCACTATTTGTTGGTAAAAGAAGAGCCCAAGAGTTAGGGATGACTACCACAGATGGCACTCGTGTAGCTTTACGCGAAATATAAACAAGTCTAATTTTACTATTCTAGGTTTGGTCTCTGTAAATTTTGTGTCTCCTTACAATCTGTGACTGACCCTGTCATTGCATGAAATAAGTTATGAAAATGAGAGATTCAATTTTAAAATAATCTTTTTTTTTGTGCCACTCAATTCCTTTAAGGAACATAGGGCCGCAATCACTGCGGTTTCCGTAACAGGTTGTTTAAGTGAGTAGGTTGTTAGCCCACTGCGCCTAGCCTTCCCTAATTTAGTAGTGTAAGACTAGAGGGAAGGCAGCTAGTCATCACCACCCACCGCCAAATCTTGGGATACTCTTTTACCAACGAAAAGTGGGATTGACCGTCACATTATAACGCCCCCATGGCTGGGAGGGCGAACCCGCGACCCTCAGGTTACGAGCGCATGCCTTAACGCGCTCGGCCATGCCAGGCCTTAAAATAATCTACTGGACTACAAAATGGCATACTTATAAAGACATTGCATATTATTCGCATCTAGGGTATTTTTGGTTATGTTAGAATATTATTAATAGTTATGTATTATTTAGAACCATATTTGTTATGAATTATGAAAATACACAGGAAGTACTTCTTCATAAAAATATTTTTTTTTCGTTCCCCCTCTGGCACAGCGGAATGTCTGCGGACTTACAACTCTAGAAATCGGTTTTCGAAACTCCTGGTGAGCAGAGCTCGGGTGGCTCATTATGCAGCTTTGTGCCTAACTTCAAACAATTTTTAGTTGTATGCTTAACGTGATTCATAAAGGATGGACTATCTGCACTTTTCACACCGTGCAGAATCGAATCCCGGATTTTAGTGGTGCGAGTCCGTAAACTTATTGAGGACCTAACGAGAGGCCAGTTGTAAAGAAATGTTTGCTTCATAGTCTAAAAAAAACAACTCACACTCCTGTTCAAAAAGTTTTAATAAAACTTACTTTACTAGAAATATTCAATTCATGACGAATTTTCCAGAACGTTATTAACTGTGAATGTGCAGATGGAGTGAAGTATTCTCACTGATAATTCAGTTGTTTTTAATCACTGAAGGGACAGTGACTCTTACACAGTTACCCTTATAACCGTGCTGTCTACAGTTAAAGTGACTATGTGTTGTAAAGGTGGTACTTATCCAAGTCAAATCTTTTGTTTGTTTTAGATTTTGCGCAAAGCTACACGAGGGTTATCCGCGCTAGGCGTCCCTAATTTATCAGTGTAAGACTAGAGGGAAGGCAGGTAGTTATCACCACCCACGACCAACTCTTGGGCTACTCTTTTATCAACGAATAGTGGGATGGAACGTAACATTATAACGCCCCCAAGATTGAAAGGGCGAGCATGTTTAGTATGAGGGAAATTCGAACCCGCGACCGTAAGATTACGAGTCGAGCGGCTTAACTTCCTAGCAATGCCAGGCCAGTCAAGTCTTATAAAAGATTGACAAGAGAGAAGCACTTACATCGTTACTAAGGTATTCAAGACATTCTACACTTACATCGTTAGTAAGGTATTCAAGACATTCTACACTTACATCGTTAGTAAGGCATTCAAGACATTCTACACTTACATCGTTAGTGAGGAATTCAAGACATTCTACACTTACATCGTTAGTGAGGTATTCAAGACATTCTACACTTACATCGTTAGTGAGGTATTCAAGACATTCTACACTTACATCGTTAGTGAGGTATTCAAGACATTCTACACTTACATCGTTAGTGAGGTATTCAAGACATTCTACACTTACATCGTTAGTGAGGTATTCAAGACATTCTACACTTACATCGTTAGTAAGGTATTCAAGACATTCTACACTTACATCGTTAGTGAGGTATTCAAGACATTCTACACTTACATCGTTAGTAAGGTATTCAAGACATTCTACACTTACATCGTTAGTGAGGTATTCAAGACATTCTACACTTACATCGTTAGTGAGGTATTCAAGACATTCTACACTTACATCGTTAGTGAGGTATTCAAGACATTCTACACTTACATCGTTAGTAAGGTATTCAAGACATTCTACACTTACATCGTTAGTGAGGTATTCAAGACATTCTACACTTACATCGTTGGTGAGGTATTCAAGACATTCATCGTTAGTATTCAGGTATTCAAGACACATCGTTAATAAGGTACAAGACATTACATCGTTAGTGAGGTATTCAAGACATTCTACACTTACATCGTTAATAAGGTATTCAAGACATTCTACACTTACATCGTTAGTGAGGTATTCAAGACATTCTACACTTACATCGTTAGTAAGGTAAGTGAGGTATTCAAGACATTCTACACTTACATCGTTAGTTATTCAAGACATTCTACACTTACATCGTTAGTGAGGTATTCAAGACATTCTACACTTACATCGTTAGTGAGGTATTCAAGACATTCTACACTTACATCGTTAGTGAGGTATTCAAGACATTCTACACTTACATCGTTAGTGAGGTATTCAAGACATTCTACACTTACATCGTTAGTCAAGACATTCTACACTTACATCGTTAGTGAGGTATTCAAGACATTCTACACTTACATCGTTAGTAAGGTATTCAAGACATTCTACACTTACATCGTTAGTGAGGTATTCAAGACATTCTACACTTACATCGTTAGTGAGGTATTCAAGACATTCTACACTTACATCGTTAGTGAGGTATTCAAGACATTCTACACTTACATCGTTAGTAAGGTATTCAAGACATTCTACACTTACATCGTTAGTAAGGTATTCAAGACATTCTACACTTACATCGTTAGTGAGGTATTCAAGACATTCTACACTTACATCGTTAGTGAGGTATTCAAGACATTCTACACTTACATCGTTAGTGAGGTATTCAAGACATTCTACACTTACATCGTTAGTGAGGTTATTCAAGACATTCTACACTTACATCGTTAGTGAGGTATTCAAGACATTCTACACTTACATCGTTAGTGAGGTATTCAAGACATTCTACACTTACATCGTTAGTAAGGTATTCAAGACATTCTACACTTACATCGTTAGTGAGGTATTCAAGACATTCTACACTTACATCGTTAGTGAGGTATTCAAGACATTCTACACTTACATCGTTAGTGAGGTATTCAAGACATTCTACACTTACATCGTTAGTAAGGTATTCAAGACATTCTACACTTACATCGTTAGTAAGGTATTCAAGACATTCTACACTTACATCGTTAGTAAGGTATTCAAGACATTCTACACTTACATCGTTAGTGAGGTATTCAAGACATTCTACACTTACATCGTTAGTAAGGTATTCAAGACATTCTACACTTACATCGTTAGTGAGGTATTCAAGACATTCTACACTTACATCGTTAATAAGGTATTCAAGACATTCTACACTTACATCGTTAATAAGGTATTCAAGACATTCTACACTTATATCGTTAATAAGGTATTCAAGACATTCTACACTTACACCTTATCAAACGAATTCTTAAACGGGCACCCCTTCTGAAGAGCAATTCCAAGAAAGTTTACACTGAAGTGATCTTTGGAAAATGAAAATCTGTGTTCTCCGAACTTCGATACGTCAAATTTCATCGATATCCAAGAGGCGATATGAGCGTATTTGCTGTCCATCGTCTTCAATATACCTTCTTTTTCACTTTTAACAAGAATACTTCGGTTCTTTCTAACAGCCCCACCAAGTGGACCATAAACTGAATCATTTGAGTACTGCAAGGCATGGAGATTCAATATTATAAAGAACACTGTCAAAATGTAGTTAGAAAATTAAACGTAAAGTGGAAAGTACCAGTCTACTATTATGTGACGTTATTTGGTATCATATGTGGTACATCGAACCTCAGATAAAACATTCAAGTCATGTACATCACGTTCTCTTCAGTACAGCATTTTTTTAAAAACATAATTTAAAATAAAGATATAAATTCATTGAAAACACCAGTTACTGAAACAAGAGTCACATATTATAGAATAATAATAATAACAGTTTCAAGTTATATCCATGAATTATTTACATTTAAACTGTGTTTGTTTCTGAGAAGAATTTCATAATAAGTTATTAGAATATAAAATCCACTTTTATTGTAATTGTTTTAAATATTTAGATGCTCGTGCAGCACGTTAAAGAGAGCATTACATTATTACCATGAATTTACTTGAATACTTTAACATTCATATTTACATAATAATAATATCTGATGGGGATATTTATTATTCTAAAAGTTGCGATGGACATAAGGGATTGGAAATTATTGCTGTCTCGTCACGCACTTAGCTTATAACATCATTATTAATTAGCATTCAATTGACAGTTATAATTTGGAGAACAGTATTAAAAAGAATAAATATCAACACAAGTGCTGTGAAGTATAACATTGTACAGGGGCGTAGATTTTTTACACCCGATGGGGTGGGGATGATTTTTGCAACCACTTATATCGACTGTTCAATTTGCAAATTGGTAATCTCTGATTATGTGAACCTGAGGCCTGGCATGGCCAAGCGCGTAAGGCGTGCGACTCGTAATCCGAGGGTCGCGGGTTCGCGCCCGCGTCGCGCTAAACATGCTCGCCCTCCCAGCCGTGAGGGCGTATAATGTGACGGTCAATCCCACTATTCGTTGGTAAAAGAGTAGCCCAAGAGTTGGCGGTGGGTGGTGATGACTAGCTGCCTTCCCTCTAGTCTTACACTGCTAAATTAGGGACGGCTAGCACAGATAGCCCTCGAGTAGCTTTGTGCGAAATTCCAAAAACAACAACAACTCTTACCAACGAACCGGCCCGGCATGGCCAAGCGTGTCAAGGCGTGTGACTCGTAATCTACGAGTCGCGGGTTCGCATCCCCATCGCGCCAAACATGCTCGCCCTTTCAGCCGTGGGGACGTATAATGTGACGGTCAATCCCACTATTCGTTGGTAAAAGAGTAGCCCAAGAGTTCGCGGTGGGTGGTGATGACTAGCTGCCTTCCCTCTAGTCTTACACTGCTAAATTAGGGACGGCTAGCACAGATAGCCCTCGAGTAGCTTTGCGCGAAATTCAAAAAACCAAAACCAAACTTACCAACAATTTAGGGACAATAAATCCCCCCTCCAACGTACCACAAATATAGTGCCCTTGTGATACCGCCCTTTTTAGACTGTCTATCGTATTAATTGGTTGTTCTTTGGTGAGGATAGTCATGTGCGAAATTAACGTACCACCATACGATGCAGCAAATACTACAGCGAGCAACCACCAGGCTGCTAAGAACACTCTGGCGCTACAGAATCCTGGAACAGGTATTCTGCCACCTATAATAATTTAAGTCATAAAAAAGTACATTTAACAACAAATAAAACAGAATACCATAGAAATCAACCATAGTTAAGATTTTATTCCGTAGTAACATTTCAATATTGTATAATATCGGCATATGTGTTAATAGAAGAAAATAGATAACACTGAATAACACTCTCGCAAGGAAAATTTATCACGTAAATACGAAGTTAAAAAAATTAAAAAATTATGAAAAATTTGTGTTCAAGTTAATGTAATATTTCAACTGCCGATGCATATAATGAAAACTAGATAAGATTATCTTACCAGCAATGTTATTATAATTAATTATGCACACATCTAGCCAATCAAATGCCAATAAAGGTACAGACAAGGAAAATTGTAACACTGTCAAGTTGTTTCTATACCCGGGAGGGTATAGGGTATAGAGTTAGGTTCACTAGACTCTCTTTCTAGTTGTTTGGGTAAATAAATTTGTATACCAGTAGGGTCATGTACACTAGACTCTCTCTCTAGATGTCTGGGTATATAAATTTGTATACCCAGGAGGGTCAGGTACACTAGACTCTCTCTCTAGTTGTTTGGGTATATAAATTTGTATACCAGGGAGAGTCAGGTACACTAGACTCTCTCTCTAGTTGTTTGGGTATATAAATTTGTATACCCAGGAGGGTCAGGTACACTAGACTCTCTCTCTAGATGTTTGGATATATAAATTTGTATACCCAGGAGGGTCATGTACACTAGACTCTCTTTCTAGTTGTTTGAGTATATAAATTTGTGTACCCAGGAGGGTTAGGTACACTAGACTCTCTCTCTAGATGTTTGGGTATATAAATTTGTATACCCAGGAGGTTCATATACACTAGACGCTCTCTCTAGATGTTTGGGTATATAAATTTGTATACCCAGGAGGGTCAGGTACACTAAACTCTCTTTCTAGATGTTTGGATGTAAAATTTGTATTACCAGGAGGGTCAGGTACACTAGACTTTCTCTCTAGTTGTTTGGGTATATAAATTTGTATACAAGGGAGGGTTAGGTACACTAGACTCTCTCTCTAGATGTTTGGGTATATAAATTTGTATACCAGAGAGGGTCAGGTACACTAGACTCTCTCTCTAGTTGTTTGGGTATATAAATTTGTATACCAGAGAGGGTCAGGTACACTAGACTCTCTCTCTAGTTGTTTGGGTATATAAATTTGTATACCAGAGAGGGTCAGGTACACTAGACTCTCTCTCTAGTTGTTTGGGTATATAAATTTGTATACCAGAGAGGGCCAGGTACACTAGACTCTCTCTCTAGTTGTTTGGGTATATAAATTTGTATACCAGAGAGGGTCAGGTACACTAGACTCTCTCTCTAGTTGTTTGGGTATATAAATTTGTATACCAGAGAGGGCCAGGTACACTAGACTGTCTCTAGGCCAATGTGCATGTATATTGTTCTTTCAGATTTTCTTAAGTCTAGATCATAGGTGGCCTGTTTTATTTTACCACTAGTATATATATTATATTTATTTATATTTTTATTTATTTATACTTAGTTTTAGCTTAATGATCTAATGTATACGTTTATCGGAGAGAGGTGTTTAGGACTCTCTTTATCATATGTACAATACCTGGCTAGTTCGCATAACAGCTCATTTTTTCTCCAATTTTTATCCAAATATTTTATTGTACAACGTAGTAGTCTATTTAGTATTGTTTGTGTATTAGAGTATTTGTACATGAACTTTGAGGAAGTGGTTTTAGGTACTCTATATGCTGTGGTAATTAATGTATTTTGTAATGATTGTAGTTTGGTGTGCAGGTGTTGTTCCATAATTTTTACCAGTTAGACTCCTGGCATTCTGGAGAAGCTCTCCGTTCATGTAAATCTGCGGTTGTATTTTTGATGTTTTGTTGATTTCGAAAATATCACTGATTGTGTCTTTGCTGTGTTTATTTTAATTCATATTTCTGGCAGTATTCACTTATTCTGTTATCTTGTGGTTGTATGTTAGTGGCTGCAACTTTTGGTGTAGGGGCACTTTTCCAAATTGCTACATCGTCAGCGAACTGTGACGAGTATTCATGATTTGGGTCTTTAAGTGGCATATTATTCACATAATCAGAGATGTCGAGAAAACCCACTTGTAGAGAAATATATGTGTAAAAACGGCTCGTTTGGGTTGAGAAAATATTTTACGATGAGGAGCGAACAACGTTTCGACCTTCTTCTGACGATGACCGATGACAATTGACTGAAAACTCAGAGAAAGTTCCCTCTACGTTTGCTCTGCATTTTCTATTTTCCTAAAACGTTAGATAACCAGTGAATAATTCCACGCAGTAGTTCCATTTCATTCATACGGAACCGAAGACCATTGTGCCATACTGTGTCGAATACTTTCTCGATATCAAGGAAGCAGGCTCAGCATGGTCAAGCGTGTTAAGGCGTTCGACTCGTAATCTGAGGGTCGCGGGTTCGAATCCGCGTCACACCAACATGCTCGCCCTTTCAGCCGTGGGGACGTTATAATGTTACGATCAATCCCGCTATTTGTTGGTAAAAGAGTAGCCCAAGAGGTGGCAGTGAGTGGTGATGACTAGCTGCCTTCCCTCTAGTCTTACACTGCTAAATTAGGGGCGGCTAGCACAGATAGGGATAAGTTGGGATAAGTGTGTGCGTTGGGGAGGAGAGTACTTTGAAGGGGTCCCAGACCTGTAACTTCTAAATAAAGTACATTTTGTTTTATGACGTCAGTCCGCGTATTTTTTGAACAGCCCTCGTATGTTAACTGACAGATAACAAGTCAAACTATGCGTTGCAAATATGACATTAGTACGACTTAAACAAGCGTTTTAGTGAGTAGATAAAAAGTAATATATTGTTTGAAGAAAGGATACACTCATGACGTCAATATATCTAAATGGAACATGTCTAACCTTGAGAAACAAGACATCCCCAAAGATACCATATTATAGCGTGCCACGAACTGGAGCTGCGCCATCTTCTGGTTATGCTGTTGATGAATATTAAGAAGGTTGTTGCCAAGACGAGGGACAAAAAAACTGCAAACCAGATCTAAAAAAAATCGGAGAGTCGTCAAGTGAAACGTGACGTATGAAACTGCAAGTTTAAAAGAAAAGAAATATAACACATTTATTCAGTTATATACAATATCAGTGGCACGTCGCATTTGTAGCTCTGAATCACGAACAGTGATGATTCTATTAGACCAGTGGTTCCCAACCAGGGGTGCGAGATAACATTTGTTTGAGCCACCTTCACCTTTATTCTTAAATAAGTAATTACTGTGAGGGGTGCGAGAACATTTTGAAAAAGGTTGGAAACCACTGTATTAGACCAATACTTCTCGCTCAACCATGATTTAATGAAAACGAAAACCACACTTAAAGATACTGTCAAAACTTTGCTCAACAGAAAAAAAAATCTACCAAAGTAGAACTATTTTAGTAGCAGATATACCTCGTGTGTTTGAAACTTGCTGTTCGCAAGATATAAGTCTACCAAGAGAATTAATGGGTTGAATTCATATTCTGTTGATTCGCTTTGGGTGAAGTCTTAACAATCATCCATAGTAGGCGGCCAATAATAAATACATCAGTTCTGTGAAAACACCGTGCAATTAAAATAAGAAAACGTATTTATATATGGGGGGGGGGGTGCAAGCAGTCCTATTAAGTTGCAATATTTCACCAGATGTCAGTATAAAAAATAATAGCATTAAGTCTCCTTCTATCCCCCCATCCAGGGCATTTAGTATGGCCAGCATGGCCAGGTGGGTTAAGGCGTTCGACTCGTAATCTGAGGGTCGCGGGTTCGAATCCCGGTCACACCAAACATGCTCGCCCTTTCAGCCGTGGGGGCGTTATAATGTGACGGTCAATCCCACTATTCGTTGGTTAAAGAATAGCCCAAGAGTTGGTGGTGGGTGGTGATGACTAGCTGCCTTCCCTCTAGTCTTACACTGCTAAATTTGGGACGGCTAGCGTAGATAGCCCTCGTGTGGCTTTGCACGAAATTCCAGAAAACATACAAACCTTCTAACCCTTTTAATATACCAAGAGGGTTAGAAATTTGTGGGCTGTAGACCAGTTCAGAAAGAAGATAAAACTAAACACCTATAGTTCACAGGAGGTAAATATACCTATTTAACAAGGACATACAAAATGAATGGGTTTAGTTTAGAATACTGTACATTGTCACACTTGGTTCTTTACTGGTGGAACAAATTCAAGCCTGAAAGTGTATTTCAATATTCGTGGTTTGATTATGAACTGAGAAACTTTTCTGCATTAAAATTGGAAAATAAACGTAATATCATAATAAACATAACATGAAAATAAACGTAATATCATAATAAACATAACATGAAAATAAACGTAATATCATAATAAATATATCATAATAAACATAATATGAAAATAAACGTAATATCATAATAAACATAATATGAAAATAAACGTAATATCATAATAAACATAATATCATAATAAACGTAATATCATAATAAACATAATATCATAATAAACATAATATGAAAATAAACGTAATATCATAATAAACATAATATCATAATAAATATATCATAATAAACATAACATCATAATAAATATATCATGATAAACATAATATCATAATAAATATATCATAATAAACATAACATCATAATAAATATATCATAATAAACATAATATGAAAATAAACACAATATCATAATGAACATAATATCATAATAAATATATCAAATAAACATAATATGAAAATAAACACAATATCATAATAAACATAATATGAAAATAAACACAATATCATAATGAACATAATATCATAATAAATATATCAAATAAACATAATATGAAAATAAACACAATATCATAATAAACATAATATCATAACAAACACAATATCATTATAAATATAATATCATAATAAACATAATATGAAAATAAACACAGTATCATATTGAACATAATATCATTATAAATATAATATCATAATAAACATGATATCATTATAAACATAATATCATAATAAACATGATATCATAATAAACATAATATGAAAATAAACACAATATCATAATGAACATAATATCATAATAAATATATCAAATAAACATAATATGAAAATAAACACAATATCATAATGAACATAATATCATAATAAATATCATATCATAATAAACATAATATCATAACAAACACAATATTATTATAAATATAATATCATAATAAACATAATATGAAAATAAACACAGTATCATATTGAACATAATATCATTATAAATATAATATCATAATAAACATGATATCATAATAAACATAATATGAAAATAAACACAGTATCATATTGAACATAATATCATTATAAATATAATATCATAATAAATATAATATCATAATAAACATGATATCATAATAAACATAATTTCATAGTTCATCCCAAATCTTTCGAAAATGGAAGATGTTATACAATTAGTTATATATTACTAAATTTTCAGATTTCTTTGAAACTGACAAGATTTTTTATTGTTTTTTTGAAGGTCGTCCTGGTAGTTTTACTGTGTTAGGTTTGCGTCCCCACACAAAACATGCTCCGTACTTTGGGTCCGTAGAACGTTGTAACATAACGATCGTCTCCTACTATTTGGTCTGACAAGTAGTTCAAGGGTTGGATTTGTTTGTTTGTTTGTTTGGAATTTCGCACAAAGCTACTCGAGGGCTATCTGTGCTAGCCGTCCCTAATTTAGCAGTGTAAGACTAGAGGGAAGGCAGCTAGTCATCACCACCCACCGCCAACTCTTGGGCTACTCTTTTACCAACGAAAAGTGGGATTGACCGTCACATTATACGCCCCCACGGCTGGGAGGGCGAGCATGTTTAGCGCGACGCGGGCGCGAACCCGCGACCCTCGGATTACGAGTCGCACGCCTTACGCGCTTGGCCATGCCGGGCCACAAGGGTTGGAAGTGTGCACTGTTGATTTGATTAGTTGTCTTTCTTACTAGTCCATCAGTTTAGAATTAAAAACGGTTATCGGATATGTCCCTTTGTTTAGCTTTCACGAGTAAACAAACCTTATTTTCTGTCATTTGGATATCTTACCTGCCACCTTAGAGGCTTGATGATAGATAATAATCGACCTTTAGCATTTGGAGCCTTGGTGACAAAAACAACAGCATCGTAAGCATAGGGCATAGTGAAATCTACTGCTTCCTTTCTCTCTTCCGTAATACTCAGCATACCAAGAGCTATGTCTGCCTCCTATAGAAATAAAGTTAATCGTTGATTGGTTAATGATCTGTAAACATCTACCCTTAAGTTCGGAAACTCGTGCAATTAGAATTATTTGAACAGCCTTGACGATAAAGGATAATTTTCAATTCACGTAGTAATCTAACTCAATGGCCCTGGCATGGCCAGGTGGTTAAGGCACTCCATTCGTAATCCGAGGGTCGCGAGTTCGAATCCCCATCGCACCAAACATGCTCGGCCTTTCAGCCGTGGAGGCGTTATAATGTGACGGTCAATCTCACTGTTCATTGGCTAAAGAGTAGCCCAAGAGTTGGCGGTGGGTGGTGATGATTAGCTGCCTTCCCTCTAGTCTTGCACTGCTAAAGTAGAGACGGCTAGCCCAGATTACTCTCGTGTAGCTTTGCGCGGAATTGAAAAGCAAAACAAACAAACAAACATTGAGTGTGAAGAAAAATGACCACACTTAACACTTGCTCGATCGATATAAACTAATCATCGTTTGCGATACAATCTTTAAAAGTAATGTTATCATTCTTTCAAACGAATTAACGATATGAACTCGTTTTTAAAGCTAAGTTCCATGTTATGAAGAGTTTGTTTTGTTGAATGCTAATTACTTTCAAACTTACCTTCCTGTGGATCATGCCAATCAAGCCACTCCATGACTGGTTTGGTAATTTAATTCCCCAACTTTGATCCAGTGGCGACTTGATCGTGTACCTGAACAAAAATGAAACAAGCCACAGAAGTAACTGTACAACAAAACTGAATAGTTATGATCGTGTACCTGAACAAAAATGAAACAAGCCACAGAAGTAACTGTACAACAAAACTGAATAGTTATGATCGTGTACCTGAACAAAAATGAAACAAGCCACAGAACTGTACAACAAAACTGAATAGTTATGATCGTGTACCTGAACAAAAATGAAACAAGCCACAGAAGTAACTGTACAACAAAACTGAATACTTAGACTTTATACTTCATTATACTTTAAAAGTTTCTGTGTTTGGAACATCACCAATTGCAAAAAAAAAATTGTAGTTCAGAAATCAGTGTTTATCGGTCATGTTCAGGTTATGTCTTGGTACAAAACTTATGTATATGAAACTAACGCAAGTTACTACAGAAATGACGTAATACAATCTAACACTGGTACACACAACTCAGGTTTGTCATGAATTTGCCTCCCCCCTACCCAAATAGCCCATTCTCTCGCTCTGTGTTTGAATTCAAACAAACCATGAATTTTGTCCTCCGGTGGTAAGTTTGGGGATTTACAGCTCTAAAATCTGGGGTCTTATTCTTATTATTGAACGCAGCAGATAGCCCAATGTGGCTTCACTGTAAACCAATCAACTTATATTGAATTTGTTATTACATAGCTTTAGTGTCGTATTATGACATTGGAGTGTCAGGGACTGCTAAATGGTTAGGTTTTATTACGTTCGTTGTAGTAAATGTTAATACAGAAAATTTATAAGAACACTGAACCGGGTTCTGTGCTATCACTTGAATAGCTTCAAATCATCATTCGTTGTGCTCACTCTTACATACAATATTATGTTCACTTTCATGTTTAATATCATGTTCATTCTCGTATCAATATTATGTTCACTCTCGTGGCAATATTATGTCCAATATCATGTTCATTGTCGTGTCAATATTATGTTCATTCTCGTGGCAATATTATGTCCAATATCATGTTCATTGTCGTGTCAATATTATGTTTAATATTATGTTCACCCTTGTATCAATATTATGTTTAATATCATGTTCACCCTCGTATCAATATTACGTTCAATATCATGTTCACTCTTGTGGCAATATTATGTTTAATATCATGTTCACTGTCGTGCTAATATTATGTTCATTATCGTATAAATATTATAAATATTATGTTCACCCTCGTATCAATATCATGTTCACTCTCGTGTCAATATTATGTTTAATATTATATTCACTCACGTGCTTACGTGGACAGTAGGTTTAAATTTTATTAGTTTTTTTATTTTGTCTTTACATCGAATATTTATTTTTTTCACAGATACTAATGTGATATATTACAAACACGACAGAAGTTTCCTAAACCGCAAAGTAGCATACAGTGGTAGTATTAATTAACCAAAATACGAAACTAAATAATTCATTTAGCGTGTTTGTGTGGACAGCACGCCGAACTTTTGTTTGTTTGTTTTTATCTTTACGTCGACTACTTATTCTTTCACAGACACTGATGTGATATATTACAAACATAACAGCAGTTTCCTAGCCCAAGAGTTGGCGGTGGGTGGTGATGATTAGCTGCCTTCCCTCTAGTCTTACACGGCTAAATTAGGGATGGCTAGTGCAGATAGTCCTCGAGTAGCTTTGCGCGAAATTGAAATTTGTATCATACCTGAATAATACAGACAAATGCTCTGTCAAAACATGTAGTATCTATTAACATAAGCTTACAAATCATCGTGTCTCATGTATACAAATGCCCTAGCATTATGTGCTTCTCTGCACACGAACAAAATATAATGAGCGAGAAAAATTCGTTAACTTGTATCTAGGCAACAGTCGTAGCAACAGCTGACATCTGGTACTAAAGTTGTTAAATACATAGAATTATGATGAATATAAAATATAAATGAATTTATATTTGCATTGATATAATAAACATGAGGAAAACACAACTATAGGTATTGTAATGAGAAAAATTAGAGGATTTTTTTAATAGTTAAAATAATTAAATGTAAAATTATCCGTATCACTATTACCATGCATTGTTTGTGTAAATTTCTAAACATTGTCTATGATTTTAAATTACAAATTTGGTTGAGTGTTTTCGCTAATCGAATATTTACAAGAAATGTGGTTTTAAGAGAACTACCACAATAATACAATTGATCTGAAAACAGCTGTGGTCAGTGAATGCTGGGACAAAAAATTGATGCTGGAAAGAGACATTTTTTTAAATAAATGAAATATTACTCATGATAGACTTTGGTTTCCCGAGGTGAGAAGAACTTTTATTTTTTACTATGTTTCTTTATCGGCGGCAAAAGAGCAAGTACATATTGATTGTTTTTGAATTTCGCGCACAGCTATATGAGGGCTAGCTGCTCTAGCCGTCACTAATTTAGCAGTGAAAGGCTAGAGGAAAAGCAGCTAATCATCACTACCCACCGCCAACTCTTGGGCTACTCTTTTACCAACGAATAGTAAGACTGACTGTCTCATTACAATGCTCTCATAATTTAAAAAAAAATGAGCCTGAATGGATTCAAACCCACGACCCTCAGATTGCGAGTGAAGAGCCTTGATCACCTGGCAAACTTCTAAGTGAAATAATTGTTTTTTATGTTTTTAATAAAAGAATACTTACTTAAAATTCAGAGTTTCAGCAAGAATATTAAGTAGTTTGGCATCGATTCCATATCGAGGCCTTAAACTTCCATTATGGCCCAAATTCCTTCTGGAGGGTAAGAAGTCCTAAAATAAGATAAGAATCAATGTGTTATTATAGTGGTATTATTTATGTTTAAAACGTGTTTTATCTCCTTCAACATTTTCGAGAATAAGAATCGTTAATATCAATTATTATCGTTCGTTAACTTTCTTTCAGAAGAGCATAACCCATAACTAGTTAATGCGAAAAGTTTATTCAGTCAATTTATTCTTATTTTTGTGTAACACGTAAAAAGATATATAGCTATCTAATAATAAATCTTTTGAAGGCGGTATTTGATATGGCATTAATTGATAACACATTACGCCGTATGGCTTTCAGGCGGATTAAATACACGTTGGAATTAATAAAAGTAATTTTCATGCGATTTTCACGTCTGTGAGACGTATCAACTGTTTCTGGTAAGTAAATGCTAATTATAACGACAAACTTAAAATTAGTCTGGAAACAGACATTTCTGGTATGCTGTTATAAATACGAGGTTTTGAAAAATGCTGTTCGCGTGTTTTCCACGGTCATTTTCAATAAATAAAACGGGTAACTTTTCATTTTACTTGACTGTAACATGCTATAAATATTGTTATTATTTCGTGCACCAATCACGATAAAGCTTAGGAACAAATACACTTAACAATTTTTATAACATTAAATGTTTTAGCTTCTAACATTGAACTATCATTTAACAAAGTACATAACATTATTAATTCATTTTTTTATTTGTCTGTTAATACAATGAACAAGTACAGAGTTTGAAATTAAACACGGTGTATTATAAATGTAGCAAAACGAGATAAACAACAAACCGCTGTGGAAGATACATCCAAATGTTTTCCTCTGAAATCCCTGATGTCTTGTTCTTGTAAAAACAGAGATACTCCAGGTGTAACACCGAGGTTTGGTGTCCACTGTCCTATAATGCCCAGTTCTGTGCAGGGGTAATTGCGTTTAGAAGCTCCAAATATATCATATTTAAGCTGTAAAACATGTAAAATAATAGCTCTGCAAATCTTCCTTTTGAAACCGTAAACCAGCTCAGCTGTTTTGAAAACTGTAACAGCAAGCCAAAGAACTTCAAAATAAATTGAAGTAGTCTTAAGGTAGTTTTATAGTATACAAGTTGAAGGTAGACTTAATGAAGTTTAAAACATTTATAAAATGAAATATTTTGAGATAGTTTCACAAAAAAAAGAAGTATTTTGAAGTTTATACTTACTAACTGTTAATTAATTTTATTTATAAATAAAGCTTATTGATATAAAAACATTATAATACGTCCAGAAAATACCCGTTAGAAATGCGCCTTAATTATTTAGATTATTTTCAAAATAAAATAAAGATCTAACTAAAGTTTTGAAAATATGATGAATATAAGCGGGAGAACTATCTGTGCTACGATTTATTTAAACTAAATAATCTTACTGACCTTAGTTTTCTTACCGTCTTCTTGGACAATGACCATTGAACAAAGACACGAGTTATTCAGATTGATTGGAGTTCTAACTTTTATTGATCCGAACCAAAACAGGACCCAGCGTACGTTCCCTGAACACTCTCTCGAAGCAAACGACTGAAATAGTGGTATTAATTTTAGTCATTGAATATCAATCATAAAATGATGTCAGGTTGAAACTTACAATGTATAAAACATTTGATAATACTATATATACATTTACTAACGATTAGCGACACTTAGGGCATGTTATCGTTATCGGCGGTAATTCTCTATTGAAAAAAAAAATTCTTATGAAAATTTGTAACGAAAAGTTCCCAGAAACGTCTTAGGCCTAACTTTTATTTTTAAAAATGAATAAATAAATTAATGAAAAATCTGAGAAAGTAGCTGCGATTGACCACTGTAAAAATATAACTTAATTATTGCGTCTTATAATCCTGAAAACAATATTTCAAACGAAGAAGAGTTTTTATTATAGGTGCTGTTATTTTAAACATTACGCGCTCATTTCTGATAGTAACAGTAACAACGTATAAAAATATTATCACCACTCTTGTTCCATTCTTACCAAACGCAAAGTTGTACAATGGGGTATTAACGCTGTTCTCACAACAGAGTTCAAACCGAAACTGCGAGTTTCTTTTTCATTCTTGGAATGTTAATTTTGTATAATTATTATATCATATTTACCTGTAAAACCGACTTGTTTCCCTTGTTCAACACAAAGTAAACATGTTCTGTTCGGTCTTCGCTCGGAAAAAAATCATTTCGCAGCTTGTTTTCGTCGAGATCGCTGATTTTGTCAAAGTAAAATAGTGTTGTTGTAATACCATTTTCATGAATTCTGGACAAAACACTGTCGATGTTGGGAGAGGCTTGATCTGTGAAGAAGATGGACTAATATTATATAAAATAATTATTTTTTTCTTTAAAAATTCCATGACATCTTACCATACACGGCAGAATCTTCAGGACATAATGCCACTCACCATTTCGTTCATTTTGAAGAGACAGACTAAAGGGAAGGCAATTAGTCAACACCACCCACCCTGGCGTTAGGGTTAACAAACGAATAGTGGGGTTAATTGTAACATTATAACTCCCGCACGACTAACAGGGCGAACATGTTTGGCGTGATTGGAACACGCGATTCTCAGATTACGAGTCGAGCGCCCTAACCACTTAGCCATGCCAGGCCATGTTGTTATTAAGCAAAACGCTGTGCAGTGAATAATTTATGCTGTGCCAACCGCTCGAACGCTCTAAAAAGGTGTTACTCTGTAGGGCAATCTTTTATACACTGTAAACCAACCAGGTTTAGTTGAAATCTGTTACAGTAAAAGAAGGCACTTTAAGTGAAATTGAAATATCCCTAACATAGATTTACAGTATACGAGTTGCAGATGGGCATAATAAAGTTTAAAACTTTTATTAGGTTAAATATTTTCATAGAGTTTCGCAGAAAAGTAATAATAACTAGGCTCTTCGTAATCAATAACTATTTTAAAGTTTGCCTAATGTATTTACACTGAATCTATCATATCAAGACGTGCAAAATAAGAATGATGCAGCTATCGGGTAAAAGTTAGTCTTCATCGGTCATTAAATTTTCACCAAAAATATCGGAATCTATATTAAAGGGCCTCGGCATGGCCAGGTGGTTAGAGCGCTCGACCCACAATTTGAGAGTAACGAGTTCGAATCCCCGTCCCAACAAACATGCTCGTCACTGCAGTTGTGGAAGCGTTATATCGTAAGGGTCAGTCCCAGTATTCGTTGGTAAAATGTTAGCCCAAAATTCGGTAATGGATGATGATGGCCAGTTGCCTTCCCTCTAATCTTTCACTACGACATTAGAGACGGCTGGCGCAGATAGCGCTCATGTAGCTCTGCGCGAAGTTAAAAATAAACCAACTTTTTAAGTACTGTTAATGAAATATTGTGTTTCATATATCTATGTGTTTTGTTTGCTTGTAATCAAGCACAAAGCTATACAGTGGGCTATTTGTACTCTGCCCATTATGGGTATCGAAACCTAAATCGTAGTGTTGTAAGCCCGCAGACATACTATTGTGCTACTGGGGGGCATATCTATATCTTTGAATTTAACTTTGGTCATTAATAAAATTTGTAAACTAAAGGTAATTAGAATAGCTTTTTTTGTTATAAGCAGGCTACAAAATACACTATCTATGCTATTCCCACCACAAGTATCGAATATCGGTTTTTAGCATTATATTAGGTTGTCTAGAAATAAATGTTATTTTTTAACTACGAAGTTTGGAAAAGCATAAACCAGTGTTGTAAAACATACTTTAATCAAATTAAGCACCATTTGCTTTAACACATTTTTGCCAACATGTAACGATGCTGTTTATGTTCCTGCTGTAGAAATCAGAGTTTGTATGGTCAATGAACTCCCTGGAAGCGTCTTCTGCAGGTGCCTGGTTTTGAAAGCGTTTATTGTTCAAAGAGTTGTCAAAGTGCTTGAAAAATTGAAAATATGTAGGGGAAAGGTTTGAGGAATAAGGTGGATGGGACAAAACCTCGATATTTAATTCGTTCAATTTTTGGAGCGTCATCTTGACAGGCCTCATAACTCCGATTTTGTTGATCTTCAGTCAGCTCATACAGAACCCACTTATCCAACTTTTTCTTCTTTCCAATCACAATCATGTGGTTGGCAATGCTTGATTTGCTTGTGCCCAGCTTTTCGCAAGCTCACATGAAGTTATGCGAGGGTCTGTCTCAACTGCTTTCCTTAATGTGTTTTCATCTAAGGTTGGCTTCTCTTCACGACCTTTGTTGTCTTCAAGACTTTCATCTGCATGTCGAGAACGTTTGGAACCAACACTGAACTGTACGTTCAATAACAGATCCATGGCGGCCGAATGCTCAGTTGATGTTCTGTGTAGTTTCGGTAGCTTTTCTTCCAAGTTTGAAGTCGTGGAGGAAAATCAGACGAAAGTCTTTCTTATCTATGTTGCCTTGAGGGTTGCAAAACTTATTCTAAGTGGAATTGAAACAGCAGCCAATTAAAACACCTTTTAAGTGACAAACGTTGGATTAAACCAACCAACCAAAGATAAGTTACTCAATTTTCAGTTTCTAAATATCATCGAGAGAATTCCGACATTTATTACTGGGCAACCTAACACTTCTTTAGACTTATTGTTGAACCACTGGGATACGTATAAAGTAGTTAAAATTTCTAAAAGTTGAGACTACGAAAGTTATAATTATAGAAGGACTTGACATTTACTTATTACAGCTTCCAGCTGCAGCGGATATTTCGTTTATCTTAATCTGTATTTACGATTGTTTTTCATTCTGACACTAAATCGTTTAGTCACAAGTGATAGTTGTGTTCTCAACACTTCATAACAATCCATTTCAGCACTAACATCTTTGCTGGGAAGTGCTTCTGACAGAAAGAGTAATGAGTGGCCTATGGCTAGCGTGTCCGAATTCTGAATTCGAAAATTCACGATCCGTTGTCGCAAAAATGCACTTCGCACTTTGAATACGTGTACACACTATAAAGTAATGGACAAACGCAGATATTCGATCATTCAAGAAATAAATCCCAAGATTTGAAGATGAATTCTGTTGACTACTGTTTCCTTGTATTGGGCAAAAATTTAAAAAAGAAAAATCCCACAAGAATGCTTAGTTTGTGAAAAATATTGCCTAGATATACAAACATATATAAATTGTTTCTCTGCTTTCATTTTATTGGTTTCATTAGTTTAATAAGGCTAATTAATCTAACATTTGCTACAGCAGTATGGTAAAGAAAAAATTACAACTTACAAATCTTCCAAGAAAGAAATAGTGTCACGTGATGTGAACCTAGAAGTTTAGCAAAATCCATTAAAAGATCTTTCGGTAATGAGAAATCCGACTGTTTTCCAGATGAAGTTATATTTTCTGAAAACAAGAAACAAAAGCGTTGAAGGTAAAACATGCTGGTAAAAAATTACTGGTTCTCTTGTGAGGATTATATTTTTTGGCTTTTCTTCGTTCGCAGTCAGGAGTCATTCTCGAAAATATGAGACATATAACCAGTATATAGCATTTATTTACAATGTAAAATAGCTAACGTTAAAATTACATATTCAAGACACCTATATCCAACTTTAAGCCTATTCACTGAAATACATGTATTAATAATCAATAATAATTTCACTGTTTCTTTTAGTTGTAAATTGTGTTTAGGGAAAAACTGAGGGCCTGTTAACCAAGCTATGATTTCTAAAACATACGTTGTCACTGACATAATTGTATACAGCATTAGAAATCATTAAGCCTGACATGGCCTGTTGAATAAGTCGCTTGACTTGCATTCTGAGGATCGTAAGTTCAAATTCCCGTCAATGAACATGCTCGTTTTATATAGTTGCCGATTGGTCCAGTCACTCTAATGCTAAAATTTGTAGCTCACAAAAACGAATAAGTTGTGCAATGTAGTTGCGTCAATAAATAATTGTGAAATATTGCTTTGAATATCCCGTATTACTCCTCATTTTACCTCGCTTTCCTCATAAGTCCATGCAGCTTTAATAATATTCAAATTGGAAGCTCTCATGACCCGGCATAGCCAGGTGGGTTAAGGCGTTCGACTCGTAATCTGAGAGTCGCATGTTCGAATCCTGGTCGCAAGAAACATGCTCGCCTTTTCAGCCATGTAGGCGTTATAATGTAACGGTCAGTCCTACTCTTAGTTGGTAAAAAAGTAGCCCAAGAGTTAGCGGTGGGTGGTGATGACTAGCTGCATTCCCTCTAGTCTTACACTGATAAATTAGGGACGGCTAGATCAGATAGCCCTCGTATAGCTTCGCGCGAAATTCAAAACAAAAAACCAAATTAACAAAGGTATCTCCCATTGGCTCCTTCCACACATCGCTTGATCACATTTGCTGATTGCTTCAGATCGTTGTTCCTAAAGAAACGATATGGTGATAGAAATGTACCTGTACCTGCCAGCAGTCAGGGTGCTATCAATTTTGTGTTTATTTCCAAAACCATCAGCAAAGATGCAACTCACACTTGCAATGATGTCAGTATGCCGCAGTAAAAATGTTGTACGTTAACCATAATATCATTCTCTACTATATATTTATTATCAAACAAACTATCCATGGTTGTTGATAAAGTTTAAATCTGGATTCGTCTCTAAGGTGCAGCCTTCTCCGGTTTGCTGATACTATTGCCAAGAATCTGATTACTGTTTAAGCAGTATCTTTTGAGCATCTAAACACACATCGAGACCACACTTTACAGTTCTAAAAGTAACATTCACACCTACACAATTAACCAGATCTTCAGTAGATTGTCGTATATCAAGTTAAAAACACACTCTGAGTTACTTAAAATCATTTTAAGGGTTTGGGGGTACTAGTTTCATGTACACTATTTATTCAGTGTTTTGGTACAGCCTTTACTGAAACATAAAACAATGTCTTAATCTTTCACAATAAGTAACATTCACAAACCCTAACATTGAGTTTACACATTCATCAGTGCATTCATCACATTATTCTGGAAACAGTTTGACTTCTTTAACTTTTAGAGGCATCATGCTGGTGTAACACTGTTGGATTGGTTGAACCAATTACAGTATAAACTATAAACACGTGATTATACTCCAACGACATCTATTTTAACACAGCAGATGGAATACGATATCAAATATTTTAAATTCGTACTTATTTTATCCACTTTTCTGTAATTATTTCCATTGCCGTTAAACATGAACTCTGCCTACTAAATCCTTCTTAATATAATATTTATTTTCGTTCTCTTGTTATATATATATATAATATATATATATACATCTGCAAATTTAAGTAACTTATTCTTGCATTTATGCCATTTATGTAAATAAAAAAGAGCAAAGGTCTTAAGACTGAGTCATGAGGTACCTCACTTGTAACATTAATCCATTTGTAACAACTCTTTCTTCCACCAAGCCACTCTTTCATCCAATTTGCTACTTATCCCCCACACCCTTAGAGATAAGTTTATTTAGGAGCTTTTTATGTGGCACTTTGTAAACGCTTTCTGAAAATCCAGATACACCAAATCTACACCCTTACTCTAATCTACATAAGAGTAATCTATTCAAAAAATGTCAAAGATCTGTAAGGCAATATTTTACGTTAGTGAAACCATCTTGACTATTCAATAAAATCCTGAACTTTGTTAAATGACTTGGCAATGAATCTTTATTATACTTTCTGAAACTTTTCCCATAATTGATATAAGAATAATGGGTCCGAAATCACTAAGACAGATTTTATTACTTTTTTGAAAAGAGGTGTTACGTTACCCAACTTCTATTTCTCTGGTATCTGTTTACTATTTAAAAACTGACAGAAAATACTGGTAAGTGGTTCACATATCCAATCTTCAACCTCTTTCAAAACCAATGAGGAAATATTTGTTATGAGACTTATCGTTCTTTCAACTTCTCAATTTTTCTTAACTAGCTAACAATAAATGCAGTCATCTTGTTTCAATCTCTCAAGTGTTCAAGATGTGGAATACTGCTCAAGCATTTGTTAGTAAAAACCGAAGATAAAGGAAACTGTAACAACCCAACCATCTCATAATCATCAGATACGAGCCCTTCTCTATCACCCCTCAAGGATCCTATCTCCATCCATTTGTCTGCTCTTAATATTTTTAAATAAATCTTTACTGTTAATTTTTATTATTTCAGTCAAACTTTTTCATCCATTCATTTAGATGTCCTAGTTTTCTGTTTCACCAACTTTTCTATTTTTTGTAAACTTGTAACTCTTTGTTATATCAGTCAATTTACATTTCTTAAATTTATAGTACTTTTCTTTGATTTTATCTCTTATACTATTTATAAAGAATATGTTTACCTTGAATATTTAAAAACTTATCTTTAAGCATTTTCCACATCTGATTAGTCCACAAATAACTCAATTGTCCATTTCAAAACAGATAATTCTTGTCACATCCTTTCAAAATTTGTTGTTGTTTTTTTTATATATTGTAACGAAAATATCATTATTCCTTACCTCCATATGCAACAAAACATTGAACCTAGTAAGGTAATGACCACTTTCACCCAGACGTTTCTGAATTTCTACCCTCTTCGTCATTTCTATACATCTGTATGATTTGTTTGTTTGTTTTGAATTTCGCACAAAGATACTCGAGGGCTATCTGTGCTAGCCGTCCCTAATTTAGCAATGTAAGACTAGAGGGAAGGCAGCTAGTCATCACCATCCACCGCCAACTCTTGGGCTACTCTTTTACCAACGAATAGTGGGATTGACCGTTACGTTATAACACCCCCACGGCTGGGAGGACGAGCATGTTTAGCGCGACGCGGGCTCAAACCCGCGACCCTCGGATTACGAGTCGCACGCCTTACGCGCTTGGTCATGCCAGGCCTACATCTGTATGAATAAATCTGTATAAAATTGTTCAAAGAAGAGGAACATTGTTTGATAAAACATCTATGTTTTAATTACTTTGTTACAAATTACGTTTCAGTAGCAGTTTGTGTAGCAGCCAAGTTTTTATAAATATTATTTCACCTTTTTTATCGTCGTAGTTTAAAAGTATAAATTATTATATATATATATATATCAACCAAGAATTCCTTTCCTGAAAGTAGCATGCATTTTCTACGTGTTACCTACTACAGTAATTGTTATTTTTATTCATACGATTAAATTATACAATTATCCGGGAAAGCTGAAGCATAGTGATTAATATTGAATTTATCGCATGTATACACACGTAACTGTGTATAAATCACAGGTTAGACAGTTCACCAGTCGGTGATTGTTATATCATGTTACTGGAACAGTCGTAAATCCGTAGACTTACCGCTATACCAGCGGGGGACAAAGTGTATTATAATAACAGAGTAGAGAAGATTAACTCGTCTTATAAGTTCAGTTCTAAAGTAACTGAACCAGACTATGTGGACTTATGATGTAAAAGAGAATTATTTAGAGCTCTGGACACAACTGTGGTAACCCAAAGGATAATGTAAGTGAACTTGTAACAGATTGTATTGTGGTAACAGAGTAGAGATTGATTATTCTCTCTTATAAATTGGGTCTTACACTAACTGAACCATTCTACGTGGAATTTTGACGTTAAAAATTATTTAAAAATTTGAAATCTACTGTGTAACTAAGATTTGCATATACGTTTGAGTTGTTTTAATATATTATTTTAAAACACGTGAACTGTTTGTATATTGTTGAAATTTATCGCCAAATAATCACAGACATATACTATGAAGAATCTTGGCCCTATTTTATATTATACAGTAGACCAATTGTTTAATGATTGTATATATGCACACACATATACCAATTAAATTGGTTTAAGTTGTCTTCGTGATATTATCAGCTTTAGCCACACTCTGTATACACAAATGGATCATTTCATGCTAATTAGATCCCCGAGGAAAACCGATTAATCTCACCTGAAACAGAAAGATCCTTAAAGTAATCAAACATTTTAGCCCTAATTACAATGTTAGTCTTCTTTTTGTTTTAGGATTCATTTTGTAACAAAACAAGAATTCACACTTGGAACAAACTGTTATAGATCATCGATAATTCAAGAAATATTTATAAAATTAATTCTATATTTTCAACTTTTGTTGTTATTTGAGTTACACAAAAAATATGAGGAGTTTCATTAACACCTGTGACAAGGAGTCAAGAGAGTCTGTCTTATTTGTTCTTATGCACGAAGTTACACAATGGGCAATCTGTACCGAGTCCACCATGGGCGTCAAAAGAGCTATTGTCAGATACTTCGTGGAGTTGGATTTCTTGAACATTTCACATAAGGTATAATGTAACATTAACATTTCATTGATGTTTTTTGTTTGTTTTTTTACATCCTAGTAACCAATGCCACAAATAGAAAAACTTTAAAATACAAGCTCGATCCCTATCCTACTATTCAATGGATAGGAAACAAACTACATTACCATTAAAAATAAAGTTGTTACTTCCTAACGGCAAAGCGGTATGTCTGCGGACTTACAATGAAATGGCAGATACCCGTGAATGGCATAATGCAGATAGCCCATTGTGTAGCTTTGTTCTCACTTACAAACAAACAAAAAATAAATTTTTGTTTTCAATCAATAAAAAATACAATAAAATTCATTCTTCGAAAATATAAACTTACTATATAACGATTTATCGTCATTACTTGGCTCCAGTTCAGATAGGGTTACGGCTAATACAAGAACCATAAAGATCTCCCTTTCAGAAAAGACAAGCATCGTTGCTGTACAACCACCTATTTTAGTTCCCACTACGTGCTGAGTCACATATGCTAGTTTGTGTCGCAGATAGCCATGTTCCTTTGCGCCATAAAATTTCAACTAACCAACCAAACAGTTCCTCTTACGAAAACATCTTCGCTATTATAAATCGCATTTAAATATATTGATAAAACCAGGTGATAGCCCATTGTATTTTTCCCACCTTTACTTTAATGCTGATGGAAATGTCTTGTGAATCTAATTTATTATGTTTAACATAAATTTTACCAACCGTACACTTTGTATTTTATAAATTAATCTTTACGTGTTCCATATGTATAAAACACCAAAATTATTACAGCGATACAATGAAAGCGAGTGTCAAAAATTCATTGTGAAATTATAAGAAAAAATAATATGACATATTTGATATTTCAAATATTCAAATATTTCTTGCCTAAACAAAACACGAAATAATATTCTACAGTTCACTTTTTGATTAGTTACATCAAACAATAATGTCACTAAGAACACACATAAGCAATCAAATTAAAATATATTTGTACGCGTTAGAACAACAACAAAATAACAAACATCGTATTTATATAACTATAACAGTGCTGTTTGTTGTATATCTATACAACTACTTCTCAAAATGTGGACGAATACCTACCAAAATTGGTATGGAGGTTCATAAGGAGATAAATATAAATTATCAATGTTGCATTTTGTGGTTTTATTAGTAATCTCTTACTAATAATTCGCCCCCTATAGATGGATCTTCACCAGATTTGGTGTGGAGATTCATCGAGTCCGTGGGAGGTTATACAAATTTTCACTTTTAAATAATGTTTGTTGTGGTTTATATGAACATATTTTTTTACTGTTACTTCACCTCTAGGATACATCTTCACAAATTTTGGTATGAAGATTTACTGGGGCAATGTGGACCTGCACGCAAATTTTGTGTTTTGCAGTTTTTATGTATACAAGGGATGCCACTTTTCTTGTCCTAAGATAATATTTCACTAGTCATGAATTTTCGTAATTTCTTTCCAGAATTTCAGTACATCAGGTTTGGTTCGATGTATGTGCAAGTTTAAACGAGGACTGTCTGCTGTAGTCATTCCTAATTTAGCAGTGAAAAAGTAGAGGGATGGAAGCTTGTCATCACCAAACATTTTTTTTACCAATGAATAGTGGGATTGACCACCACATTATCACAAAAACTAGAAAAGTATTTGTATTTCTTAAAACTATTATTGCACGAAGGTTTATTTTTTCTCATTAAGGTGTTAAAAGGCTTTAAATTTTAAGTTTTTTTTTTTTCATTTCGGGCTCCAGACGATTATATAAACATATCTAAAGTCAATAAAATGTAATATTTTGACTATAAAATTATTATATGTAACTAATCAGTTAATCTAGAAATGTTTCTAAAACCATCATATTGCAATGAAACAGCTACATAATGGACTATCTGTACTCTACCCACCATGAGGATAGAAACGTGGATAACAGCGTTGCAAGTTTGCAGTCATAGCGTTATGCCACTGAGGGACACCTGTCGTTCAGATATTACACCACTATTGTTAAAGTTCGATACTGTACAAATTTGTAAGTGTAAGACGTATCCAAGTGGGCCTCTCCCCCTGAAAATCTAGGCATGTTCATCACATTTTCAGCTTTTGTATATAATAATTTTCAATAGTTTGTAAAAATAAAAACTTATTTAATACCAATCTGATTAAAAATTTAGATCCGTCATCTTCAATTCATTGTCCCTTTAAAATTTTACTGAGAAATTGGATTTAAAAATCAGAGAATGACTACTTAAATTGAAATGTGAATGCAACCGAAAAATACGTCATCCAGTTACCGTTATTCAAATAGACAATAGGTGTGAAGAGATGACATCAGACATTCAACAAAGCAACGGAGGTTTCCAGCCTAAGTACACCCTTGTGCAAATTAATCGAAACAAGACTGAAAATACGATTTTTCAGTTTGTTGCGTTTTATTTTATAAGAATCCAGAAATTACTCACAAATTAATACATGATATGACCGCCTTTATTTTCCAGAAGATCGTTAATCCGCTTTGGTATCGAGTCCACGAGTTGACTGCCATCTACTAATTCTTGGATCGCAGTACCACACCTCAATTAGCTTATCTTTCGTAGTGCAGTCTTTCTTTACAAATAACCAAAGATTTTCAATAGGATTTAAGTCTGGGGAGTTTCCAGGCCAGTCCAGCACCTTTGATCGCGTTGTAGTTATGAAATTCTTCACAAGTTTCGATGTGTGGCACGAAGCCAGATCTTGCTGAAAAATGTCAGATCCATCTGGAAATCTCTTTCAATTCTGGAACGACTCTTCTCTGCAAAACTTCTATGTACTGTGATCCTCGCATCATACCTTCTACGATATGTAAGCCTCCGAAATCATAGTAGCTGAAAAAGCCCCAAAATATCTTCAATGGACGTTTTACGAACCGATTGATGTGAGATTTTAAGTTTCATACGTGGAGATCTGCAAACATGCAGACTTCTTTGACCTGTACGAAGAAACGAGTCTCATCACTGAATAGCATCTTCCTCCATTGTTCTTGCGTCCAATTCTTGTATTTCAGTTTTTTTCTTTATTGAGTTTTTTTAACTGGTCTCCTTGCCCTTCTAACGCAATTTCGAATGACGTAGTATCCCAAAAATGGATCGGCGGTACTACAAAACTCAGCTAATGACGCCGGCTGTGTAAAGAAATGACTTAAAGGAAATCAATAGATCCAACGAGCCTACACTGGCCGCCATGCTGAAAATATTATAAAATGACCATTTGTTGCAATTAATTTGCACAAAAGTAGACAAATCATTTACAGAATGCGATTACAAGTATGAACGAGTCACGGTATAACGACACGAGATTTAGATCAAGTATTCCAGGGTTCGTTGCAGATTCGGATATCTACTAGGCGATAATCGTGAAATAGCCATAGAAATCAATGTCACGCGATATTTACAAATGAAAGTTACTTTAGCATATGACGCTAATCAATCTAGTCATATTAGACTGCAAAGGACGAAGACCTAGACTATCTTTGGTTTGCCACACGGTCTGTATTAACACGATAATACAATAAACCCATAGAGCAGACACCATAAGACTAAATAATGGTAGTTGTATAATCAGGCTAGTAGAACGACTACATATGAAAAACTACAACGCCATACATTTATACATCCACCAATCTTTGGAGTTTCACAATCCATTAAATAACTTAACATTTTGCATTAGCTTTGTTTTTCCTTCCACCTTTCAGGAAAAACGGTGGAATTTCTAATAACGTACCTTTAACACTACACTTGAAATTCGATCATACGATACAGAAACGCCAAAAACCGTATTATCAACAAACACTGGCCTTAAGATAGTTCCAGACATACCCATAACAATATTTTGGGTATGGTTTATGAAGCTATTTTAAGTATTTTTCCCATAATATTTCGGTATTTTAAGTAATTAGATTTCAGCAGTACAGGATCTACGCCTTTCACATGATTTTAATATTCTAAGTTTAAAACCTTACGAAATTTATTACGTGTAACACCAAAAACATTCATCTGTACTGATGTGTTTGAGCCTACGACTTAAATCCAGGTCACAATGATTGCTGTTTAGGTATGTAATGTCTAATATTTTCGATTTTAAAAAATTACGCACGTGTCAATTAAGTCATAAGGTAAACAGTTGGAAATAACCGACGTACGCATCCAAATTCAACCCAAACTAATGTTTGGAATACTAATATTACGTAATGCACCAAGTACATATACTACTAGCACAAGTTTTAATATGCTCAATATAAACCTCACAGAAATGTACTGATTAATAACGAATTACATGATTTGAATATTAAAGTTTAATACTTTTCATAGCAAACTTGTATGAAGGAATCAGAGTAGTTTACCTAAACATTGAAACTATTCACTAATAGTTAAAGATACTGATGTTCCATTAATTCACCAATTGTCAAAATCCCTGCTAACAATATAGCAGACATTTTGGTAGAACACAAGATACCAGAAACAGTTTGGATAACACTAGTTTGTATAGAAACTAAGTTTTAGTATTTATAGAAAGTGGAAGATATATTCAAATTAAATAAAACAAATGCATCAGAACAATTTTATTATTGTCAGTAAGTTTCTACATATTCAATGATCATATGACATCAATGGGGTTTCATACTGAATTTGAGGTACATCTGTGGTAGTGTAAAATGAGTACCAGACAGGATATTTTGTGCAGATCCACTTATTCAGGTCAGTGTTTCACCCTTGAACTTGAATCTACAGAAAAATAAATTTTACTGAACAGTTAACTGCTGTAAGAACTGATGAGTTATTGCAGTACATTTTGCATTTCATAACACCAAGATAAAATGTACAAGTATTATGTATTAAATCATTTATATAACGAAATACAACAAGTACAAAAGACCTCAGAATTACAGGGTATAATTTCAACAGATTTTCAGAATGGTGCATGAAACAATCCATCACAGGCCATTTGGTGTAAGCCAGGGTTTAAACATTCAAGATTCTGTAGCACACTAAAGCAAGTTGTATAAAGCCACACAGATAGCTTAAAATAATTAAACTTAAGTTTCTGGTTGAAAATGAAAGACTGTACACAACATACTAAATAAAAACATTGAATAAGATTTGTTAGTTTCAATAGCCTGTATATACAAACGTACCATAATTCCATGCTTGATTTAGGAGAGCTATGAAACTGGCCAGTTTAGCAGATTACACCTGTCATAAGAAAACACGAGTTAGAAACAAAAGTTAAAATCAATGTTTCATTCATTAGCTTTCAATGCAGTCAGATAGTTTAGGTTTATCATAGAATATCATTTGTCCCTATCTAGAAGTATCATCACATGCACTATGAAACATTAAAAAGTTACACCCCAGACCAAACTATTTTTACCTTTGGTCTAGTTCAACTATAACTTTACACAAATATTTAGTGGGTTTACAAATTATACCTGTAATATTCGAGATTCAAAACTCTAGAAATTCCATTCTTGGAGTAGCACTCATCACCTCAAGTTGGTATATCACTGAATAAACTCCATTCAAAATGTGCAGACTCTTCTGGAACCATCAAGAAGGACTAGCAATTACAATTTCCAGACTTCAACCCACCATAAATCATGCTTCAGTAGTTATGACAGTGTTCGTACCCCTGCGTTTTTTCCTCATAACTAAAAAAGTTAGGGATAATGAAAGTACAGTATATTATAAATATTAACACGTCTACATAAACTTATGTAAATTGAATGACATACTGTTTATAAACAATTAACCAAACATAGGAATGGACAGAAAGTGTTCATGCATCTACTTTAATAGTCAGTTGTGTAGCCTTTAAAACTCCTCATAGCCCTCCATGATAGTTTGACAGTACTCCAAATCTTACAAGGTTTTTGGATGACACTGATGAGCCCTGGTCTTCAACTCATGCCAAATGTTTTCAATTGGAGGTTGAGATCAGGTGACTGCAATAGCAACTTCAGAATGCTTATATGGTTCCTCTGCAACCAGAATTGCACATATTTCGATCTGTGCTTAGGGTCATTGTTGTGCTGGAAGATCCAACAATGCCAAGCTGCCAGTTCCAAGCAACATTCTTGATACAAAAGTACTTTTTTTTCATGATTTCATTGACACGATGAAGGCTGCCTGCTGCTACACTAGAAGAGCCGAAGGAACCCCATAACATGATCAAGCTACCTGTGGCTAACTGTAGGATGGTGTTCTTTGGAATATTTTGTTCTTCCTTACAGAAAATATTGCAATCATTGTGGCCAAAAAGCTCAATTTTAGTCTCACCTGACCAAAGAATACTCTTCCAATAGGTAAAAGAACGGTTCATCCACACTTTTTTGCATACCTCAAATTATGCTTCTAAATTAACAGGCTTTAAATATGGATTTCTACAAAGACAGCATGTTTTGAACCAAGAAGAGCACGACATATTCGTATCTGTAGAGGTGCTTACTTCAACCTGTTTCCCTTACCAGTTTCTGTATGTCATTTGTTAAATGAGAGTTCCTACTAACTTCCAAGAACCTTCCTCTTGGTTATCTGGAATTTTGTTGGTGTTTGGAACGAGGAAAATTAGCACTTGATCCTGTAAGCTTAAACTTGGCAATTAAGCTTTCAACAGTAGATTTCTAATTTTTGTCTATCATTCTACTCTTGGATTCCTTATTTTCAGCCATGTGAAAATTCAGATGAAAGTACAAGATGTCAAGGTTCTCCAAACTTCATATTTGTGAAAGTTGACCTTGAACCCTGTAAAGGTTAAAGTGGATATTTTAACCATAGTATGTTTCAGTACAGGACAACTTTATCTTCCTCAAATATTACCTTCCATTTGTATATAGCAAACATTTCTATGTTCTATACAAACCCAGTCCTCTATTTCATAACTAAAGTTAATTATTAATAGTTACATTCAATTATTCAGTTCTGATATTTGAAAACCATTAGTTTAACCAAACAAAAATCTTTGATAAACCTTGTACATTCCAAAATGTACAATTCCAAACAAAATCCAGCTAAACTTAGTTTGTGCTACTCACTGCAGTGGATACTTTAGAAAAATGTACTTTAGACTCAATGTAGACAGCCACAGGGGGGAAGAACAAGATTTACATTTAACACCCCCCAAACAAACCATTGTTTTTAACAACTCCCCTTAATTATAAAAGTTAAAGCTATAAATATTGAAGGTAAACTTGATACTGACCTTAATGTTTCCACAGCTATGCTCCACACTCAAAACCCATACAAGGATGGAGACTGCAAATTACTGTAGCCATCCTACCCTGCCAGATTTAAAACAACATTAACAATAGTGCAAACACCAGAAAACATACAATTATATAACAAGTATGAATCAGTTAGGAGCGAAAGAACCAGTGTAATCAGCAAACTTCAGATAAACTATTCATCATAAACATACAATTATAAACTGAATATTAAGCTACCATTAGCACACCTACCTTAGCAGTTTCAGTAGACAATGGCAACAACCTGTAAAATAAGCAAAAACCATATTCAGTTAAACTATTAAAAATATCAACTCTTGAGTTTAAACAAATAAAAACAAAAGGCAAGATTTTTACAAGTTTTGCCCACTAGGTATTTATGTCACATTCCTAAGAAAAGGATTTTAAGTTATTCAACCTAGAATTAAACATTTAATAACAATGTTTACATAACTATTCTAATAACTGAACGAAATTACTCCTCAAGTTCAATTTAACATGTCCATCACTATTACATATTCAAACTGACAGTTCAGTTCTACAAATACATTTTGCAGTTAATTCAGTAATATACAAATAACATTGGTTATCCTAGTCTGCAGGTCATCTAAGAAGCAAGATTTTGTTTAATAAGTCTTCACATGTCCACTTAACTGTGGACTGACTCTAGAGCTGCTAGATTTTCCTCACTTCACTTACCAGATAATGACTTATTAACAGAACAGCTTAAATTTATTCACTCACTTATGGAATTGCTGTGTGGTGGTGCATTTATTTAAATGGTTCTAAATCTTTAAACCACAGTGACATTTTAGTTCAGCTAATCAATGCTACTCTAATGCAATGCATCACTCATTTTTACAAGTACAATAATGACAAAGTTAATAAAATATACATATAAAAGTTATTACTAAATCAAATTGCATCATGCTTCTCAATGGTTTTTACAAGTTAATTTTATAAAACAGGGTGTTCAGAAAGTTACTGCGCACTTATATATTTATTAACAGACGTGTTTCAATATAGAATACAGGAGGTAAATATGAATGACAATTATAAACAATGTTGAAAGTGACCCCCGTTTACATCAACATACCGCCATTATTTTATTGTTAAAGCCATATTGGGATTAAAATCTGAAATATAAAATATAATTACAAAACTGCAGTAACTTTCCAAACACCCTGTAGAACTGAAGTTACAACATTTCAAAACTGTGTTAAAGATTACAGACCTGTATGATAACCTATCAACTAATATATATAACTTTTGGCCTCTGAGACCTAGGTATCACTTGTCTTCACAAGTTTCTGCTACAGTGTTTCTTCATAGGCCATAAAGATCCAAAGTGGTAAGACATTTCAAACTTTTCTATGTAAACAAATTTCTATATTTGAAAATTAATCTTTTCACTAAAGCAAAGAATATTTGGTATAGTTTCCATATTTTTAGTCCTTGTTCTAGCTAAAACTTTCTGTAAAAAACTGTTATATTATATATAGTTAAGCTTATAGACGTTTTTGAAATATTTCATAATAGCAATAACTTAAATTTGGCAACTTGAAATTTACATTACCGAAAATACCAATATTCCTATTGCTGATCACTAGCGAATGCTCTAACTATACTTGTATTTAAATTTCAATCCTGAAAATACTTGCCTACTTCTCCATGCCACACTTCTTGTTATAGTCATCAGGTACAAAGAACCACGTTTTCACTCCATTTTAAAAGTTAATCGAAAATAGTGTTTTAATTCGCAGTCATAATTTAAGAAATAGCATGACTACATACATATAAATGTACAGCTTACAAACATTTCTCTTTATGTGGAAGAAATTCAAAATATTTATCTTAACAGCTTATATTTGAAAAAGTTACAAACATATAAATAACAATTAACATTACTCAATTTCTCCACACTAAATACTAATATATTTATTCGACAGTTCCAACTTGACTAAAGTTAAACAAGAGATCAGTATTGCAGACAAACCTAAACACGAGGAATCTCACTGCAATATTATATTTCAATCACTTTTAATCTTCTTTCTAAATGTTCCTAAAAACATACTAACTACAAATGACGTTTTAAAAGACTACATTTTATATACCCCTCACAGTATTGCAATAACACAGTTATTATTTAACACTCCAACATGACATTAATAATTATACCCAGACACGCACACATAACCACACTTACCCATTTCCCAACAAAGTAAAAGAGGAAGCTTACTCTTGAACACATGCATTTATAGAAGTATTATACTCTTCACACAGAGGTCCTATAGGACTTAAGATAGAGGTCGTTCCTCAAAATAAGAAAGGATTAATCTTAACTTCTAATAAAAGCAAGCTTCCAACTAAGATCAAAACTAAATATCACCATTTACTAAATACGGCAAATTAAATATACTGTATTTTCTTTCTTATTTATCAACATTATGATATTTTCTAGTTAGTTATTCTCGTTCGAAATGATATTTCTGGCCATAAACCCAAAATCTGTCATGAATCTTGGCCTGATTTTGGTATTAGATTTGTATTAAATCCGTATTGCACTAAATCCTAACAATATAAAATGATCTCTATACTTGTCTGTAATAAAGCGCAACCTTACAAGATGGTCTACTTATGCTCTGTCCACCGCGGATATGGAAATCCACTTTTGGGCATTGTTTGGTTGTGGTTTTTTAATTTCGTGCAAAGCTACACGAGGTCAATTTGCACTAGTCCTTCCTAATTTAGCAGTATAAGACTGGAGAGAAGGCAACTTGTCAATAACACCCACCGCTAACTCTTGGGCTGCTCTTTTACCAACCGATAATGGGATTGGCCAACACATTATAACGTCTCTACGGCTGAAAAGGCAAGCATGTTTGGTGTGACGGGGAATCGAACCCACGACCCTCAGATTACGAGTCGTGTACCCTAACCACCTACCCTTGCCAGGCCATTTTGGCATTGTAAACCTCTAAACTTAACGCTGTTGTTTGTAATTAAGCATTATCCGTGCTTTGCATTCTAGGGGTATCGAAACCCGGATTTTAATTTTCTAAGTCTGCAGACATGCCGCTGTGCCACCGAAAGACAACATTAAAAGTAATTAATTAAAATTAATAAAGGATATATATTAAACACTAACCAATATTATTAGCGAACGTAACATTTAAAAAAAGAATATACTTCAATTTAGGTTACACACACAAGGTTTTGTGTCATTAATAATATTAGAGAAATATTCTTCCAATTTTCTTTTTTAACAGTGCATACATATATATATATATTTTTTTACACAGGAGGTTTGATATACACCTTATTAAATGTCACGACTTCTGCTTTTTTCACATGCCAGGGCCCGTCATGGACAGGTGGGTTAAGACGTTCGATTCGTAATCTGAGGGCGGCGTTTTAAATCCCGGTCGTACCAAACATGTTCGCCCTTTCAGCCGTGGGGACGTTATAACGTACGGTCAATCCCAGTATCCGTTGGCAAAAGAGTAGCCCAAGAGTTGGTGGTGGGTGGTGATGACTAGCTGGCTTCCCTCTAGTCTTACACTGCTAAATTAGGGACGGTTATGGAAAGATAACCCTCATGTAGTTTCACGCGAAATTAAAAAAAAACAAAATACAAACAAATTGAAATGCAAAATGAACAAATTAACTCCTGTAATACAAACATAACTGTGAGTACTAATTTAATGATAAATAAATTGAAATTGAAATATGGTGCCATACCTCTAGTCATAGGATTGTTACAATTCACACCAGAAAGTAATTTAAACACTTTGTAAACTTTAGAAACTGACTTCGGAAGAAGTTTCAACAAAACTGATAATGATATAACCATTAAAATATTGTCTTACTTGACTTATAAAAATAAATGTTAGTTAGTTATCACCATTAGATTCCATCTAGGAACATAGGGCCGCAATCGCTTGCGGATTCTTCAACAAGTATTTAAGTGAGTAGGTTGTTAGCCCACTGCACCGAGCCGTCCCTAATTTAGACTAGAGAGAAGGCAGCTAGTCATCACCACCCACCGCCAACTCTTGGACTACTCTTTTACTAACGAATAGTGGGATTGACGGTAACATTACAACGCCCCCACGGCTAAAAGGGCGAGCATGCTTGGCGTGACGCGGGCTCGAACCCGCGACCCTCGGATTACGAGTCGCACGCCTTACGCGCTTGGCCATGCCCTATAAAAATAAATTATTTTCCTTTAATAAGACAAATTCATAAATTAGTACTCGCTAACATAAAGTTATTGTTTTTTAAACCAAATGCGATATGTAATTCAAAACAGAAAAATTATTTGCCCTCCGTCATGTAGGTATTAGTTATTTTTTCATAAGTGTCTGCTCAAGTCTTTCATCATAGGCTATAACTGTGTACAGACTAAAAAATAAAACAAGTAGTTATGAAAATTTCCGAATTAAAAAAAATGAAACACTTTGAAAGTTCACTTAATAGCTTTGGTTATTAATTTTACGTAGAAAAAGTTAAGTATTTAGGTAATAAAGCGTAGCTACTGACGTTATTTATGCATTTTCAAACTGGGAAGTAAAAGCATATTATTAAGCCATTAATAGTTTGGCAAGATCGCACTCCTAGTTTATAACGGTCTCAACAATTCTGTTTTTAATGTAATGTTTGAATGTGTGTTTTTCTTATAACAAAGCCACAAAGGGCCATCTTCTGAACTTACCGAGGGGAAGCGAACCTCTGATTGTAGCGTTATAAATCCGTAGAGTTACCGCTGTACTAGCGGGAGGCATTGTTGATTTCCTAAGTGAAGCATGTAATGCTTGATGTGAACAATTTTTCAGTTCCTTGGCAATCAAGTCATACGTGTGGTGGTCAGTAAAGTGGCGAAAAGCAAACGCTGTCTATTCTCTATCCAGGTTTTTTGGATCAATCCAACGCCCAGTCTCAGGTACGGTATATAAAAGTAAACAATAAAAACCTAAACTAACAAATGCAAATCGGCACATCATTACTTGTACACTGCAGGTGCTATGCTGAGCTTATTTCATGCATTATCCTGTTAATAGATGTTTAAACTTTCAGAAGCAATAATTTTTTATTATCCGTAAAAGGGAAAATTTTAACAGTTTATTACAACTTACTAGTTGTAGCAGTTCAAACAATCGACTGCGTTTGCGAACCACGCTATTTTGCTTAGTTGTTTTTTTTCAATTCACCTTTACTGTGGGCGAATTTATTATTAATTTCGCATGTTAGATATTACTTACCACAAAATGTTTTATTTGTCTGTATTTGCAAGATTTTTCAAAGCTTGCTATTCAACAAATTTGAAAACAAGAATTTTTTCAATGACAAAATCAGTTAATAGGTGTATTTATTTTACATCATATAACCCTCCTGGCAGTAGCAGAATTGAAGATGCAAAAAGTTAAATGATTTGCTTCGTTTATTTCAGTTTCTCTCTTATTAGAGGTATGGTTTGTTATGGATTTCGCGCAAAACTACTTGAGGACTACGTGCGCTAGCCGTTCCTAATTTTGCAGTATAAGACTAGAGGGAAGGTAGCTGGCATCACCACCCAACGCTAACTCTTGAGCTACTCTTTTACCAACGAATAGTGGGATTAACAGTATACAGTTAACACAGATAACGCCCCACAACTGAAAGGGTAGGAATGTTTGGTGTGACGGAGATTCGAACCTGCGACCTTCGGATTACGAGCGATTGCCTTAACCATCTAGTCATGCCAGGCCTGAGAAGTATAAGTCACCGTTTCTCCTACTTGACCTGTTTGGTTCCATTTTTCTCTTGATATGGTTCAAAATTCTTGAGTTTATGGGAACGTTTGTAACTTTCTAGATTAAAAGCGGCTTCTTATTTACGCTGTAAATATTGTTCTTGAGCAAACACAACTTACACTGCAACAAGATATTTTGAAATTAGGAGCCACTAGCACTTTCACTTTCAATAAATTCAAAATAGTGTTTTATTTGGAGCCAAGGATGAGTACCTACATGATTAGAATCACTGTTAAAATGTTTGTAAAAGAAATATCATCTTTCGTACAGAATTACATTGTATGACATTAGGCAATGTACGTGGCAACGCAAACTCGTGCTAAGTGTTGTTTTGAAGGAATTACGAATTTGAACAAAAATAAGGGCACGTGATGTCACTAGGCAGCAACAGCTTTTCTTCCAGGAACAGGATATTCAGCTGACTTTTAACCCCAGATTTTTATTCAAATTTCTTTAGATATTCTTGCAATTCGCCAAATAATGTATGCATTCAACTTGGAAGTAGATTTGTCAATTAATTGGATGAATTCAGACGACTTATTGTAATTCTTGGAACTAAAACCAAAACTAATTCAACAGTTTGTTACGTTTGAAGACGGTAAATTGGCAGCCACATGCCTGTATTTCTCTTTATCCTCTTAAGATCAAAGTTCTGCCAAGAGTACAGGATTTTCTTACTAACTCCTTGTTAATATTAACTTTTCTCATAGCTTTTCTCTTTCTTCAGATAATGTAAAGAGTTTATTCTTCACACTATCTGGAATGCATCCTAGTCTGTACTTGATATACGCATATCCTTTCTAAGTCAAGGATCGTCATTCACGAAGCTGAAGACAAAATCAAACTGAATTAACGACAAGTTTCACAGTATAACTGAAAAAAAATGTTTATTATCTTTATAAATGGCCCGGCATGGCCAAGCGTGTTAAGGCATGCGACTCCGAGGGTCGCGGGTTCGCATCCCCGTTGCGCTAAACATGCTCGACCTCCCAGCCGTGGGGGCGTATAATGTGACGGTCAATCCCACTATTCGTTGGTAAAAGAGTAGCCCAAAGTTGGCGGTGGGTGGTGATGACTAGATGCTTTCTCTCTAGTCTTACACTGCTAAATTAGGGACGGCTAGCGCAGATAGTTCTTGAGTAGCTTTGCGCAAAATTCAAAACAAGTACATTGTAATTGTTATGCTTAAGAATCTTCTACAAATTTAAAGAAAAGGCGGGACTTGCGCAATACACATTTAACAATGTACGTTACATTAAACTGAAACAAACATATATATTAAAATTAATGTATATCAGTACATCCGTTACAAAGTTCACAGATTTTCTGCTGTGCCACTGGATGAGTGTGTGTGTGCGTGGAGGGTGGGGGAAAAGTTTGTTTGTTTGTTTTTGGAATTTCGCGCAAAGCTACTCGAGGGCTATCTGTGCTAGCCGTCCCTAATTTAGCAGTGTAAGATTAGAGGGAAGGCAGCTAGTCATCACCACCCACCGCCGACTTTTGGTCTATTCTTTTACCAACGAATAGTGGGAATGACCGTGACATTATAACGCTCCCACGGCTGAAAGAGCGAACATGTTTGGTGTGACGGGGATTCGAACCCGCGACCCTCAGATTACGAGTCAAACGCCTTACGCGCTTGGCCATGCTAGGCCCGGGGGGAAAGAAGGTAACGAAACTGGAATTACTGCTGTTGTGTAAAATCCATAAATATATAGAAGAAAATTCAGAATAAGTAATGTAATATTACAATAGATTGAAATAAACACAAATCAATGATATATTTATATATCACATATTCAACCCAATCTACAAATATGGAAACGGTAACCTCCGCAAAATTTACAAAACCATGTTATGGTTATCAGTACACGACTAATTAAATACACTCTATTGTTTTCATTTCACCAAATAACAAAGCTTGAACCATTATCTACAAAACTTCTTAATACTACAATCAAATACTTTAAGAAAAGATAAACTTAGAAAATTTATTATTCAAGAAGAATTTTTTGTTCAACATTAATTGGACCAATTTTATTTCACCATAATACTACAACCAGACATGAACTACAAATTATATGCGCATATCAGTTTTATTTTATCTGTATTAGTTTATGATATAATTTTTAATTTTTATTTCACGTTGTACCTAAACTAAAGAGAAATGTTGAGGTAAGATCACAGAGTAGTTTTGTGAAAGATAGTAAGCAATAAAACTGGCATACGAAAGTGATGTTTTCATTGTTCAAAATAACCGATATTAATTAAAATACATACAGCAGCCTACCAACAAAGAGCGCTTTTAAAGTTATATTATTTACAAATGTAGAGAGTGCTGTAGTATTGAAGTTGCCCTTTATCAAAACCAACTTTTAATTTCAACATACTAAGAGAGAAAAACCATATAATGAGTTATATATTAAATCCAATGGATTATTTGAACGAAGCAGGAATTTTCGATTGCGACTCAATATTGTATAAAGCTTGGCCTGCCAGTCTGACCTATGTTTTACAGAATTATTTGGTAATTCTTTAAACAAGTATCAACGAATACGATGTCACAAGACTCAAGTCTTAACAAGCTATTTAGTCTAACTCTCGACGTGTAATACTTTTTGGAATTTCGTCTACAAGTATTTTTGTTAGTTCTAATTCTTCTGGTACTACAGACGTATTACTACTTTTATTACCAGTAGTAATGTAAATGTACCTACTATACGGAGTTACTTCTATTAATAGTCTGATACTTACATTAATGCATTGGAATTGTTTCTTCCAAATTCCAGCACTTGACATAATTATCATTATAATGCGCTCACTGATTATGGTGCTAAATGATTATTTCGTTTGTGTTCCATAATTTCCAAAGTCTTTGTAATTAATTATGTAACATTGCTTTTGTACAAGTAAAGATGCTTTATTTAACATTGATTTTCATTTTAACGCTGTAAGAAAGATTGAGAGAAGCAAAACTATTTGCAACTTTGACAAAATCTGTAAAGAACAAAACACTACTTGGTCATTTAAGGCTACTTTTGTAAATCCACGCTTGGGAAGAGAAAGAAGTTAATCTCAGCACTTTATGTTCCAAATTTTTATTTTCTTGTTAAACCCCTGTAGTGTATTGGCCAGAATAGCTAATGGCAACTCATTACATAATGTCATAAGTTAGTTACCTATAACAAAAATAAGTGTCTTAACTGCAGCCTAGCCAGTCTTTTTTTGTTTCCATATCTTAAACTTGTGTCTTGTCTGTAGAATATATAGTATTTCAAAGAAAATCAGAGGCCTTTATCTTATAAAATCTTGAATATTGTTGACTTCAATAAGATTAATCTCTTTACTGAAAGTAAAAGAACTAACAGAATTTTGGGTTGTTGTTTAGACTAGAAATTTAAAGAGGCATAAACAAATAATTTGTTAAATATTATGTGCTGTTGTGGGCCTTTCATTTGAAGAAGAGCATTGAGTTGTTGGAAAGGATTCAGAAGGCATTTGTTAGACAACTGGGTTATCATCAGAGATTAGGTTGAGATCTTTTAATTTCTTTTTTTAATGAGAGAACGATCAAAGACGATGTAATTGAAGTATTCAGTATTATTACTTTTTTTCTAGTATTATGCTACAGAAACTACATTATGTAGTTTTATATGTGCACTGTGCTGTGCAATGTATGAAACACAATAATCTTTTATATATCACTGCCTTGGCTGTGCATATAATACATACCATGGGTATCCTATACCTAAAGTTTTCTAGTGGTTTTAGGCTGTTTAGACAATGAGAAATCAAGTGCTTCAGATAAAGAGTTATTATTTATTTTTACTGCTCTTTGTGTCCAAGTTCAACCTTCTTTAATATGGAGAATTGATTTCTTTTTACAGGTAACAATAGTAATACTTTCTATAGTTTCTGTGGCAGGCTTTTTGTGGTTCATATATGCCTTTCGTAATATCAAGACCAAAGGTTAGTAAGAACATTTCATAATTATGACATTTGCATATGTAGTTTTGTGTTTAACTTGTAGTGGGGGTTTAGTTAAATTTGAAATAGTTAAAATAACAGAATTTACACACCATTGGATTTTGCTGTGGAAAATGAGTAGATTTGCACAGAAATTGCAATTATGTAATTAATAATTAATGAAAAACAGTTAATAATCTTGCTAGTAAATTAATCTCTTGCACCATGTAACCATCCCATTTGAACAATACTAACAAAGTGTAAGTGATTCTTATCTAATTATTGCTTTACTTGGTGACCTGAGACATTGCATGAGGTGAGATAAAACATTGTCCTTGTATAATAATTCAATTTAACACCAACTCATGAGAGAAAACATTGTCTTAATATAATAATTCAATTTAACTACAACTCGTACACTATAATTCTTCTGACATTGATATGTGAAATGTTAAAAATGAAGTACAAGTTTACACATGTACCGATGACAATAAATGAGAGATGTTGTATTTTCATTGGTTTTAATTAAGTTAAGGTATGAGATATGATAGACTGTTGCTAATTCAACATTTCATCTCTTTATGCCCAGGCCCAGCATGGCCAGGTGAGTTAAGGCATTCGACTCACAATCTGAGGGTTGTGGGTTCCAATCCCTATCGCACCAAACATGCTCGCCCTTTCAGCCGAGGGGGTGTTATAATGTGACAGTCAATCCCACTCTTCATTAGTAAGAGAGTAGCCCAAGAGTTGGAGATGGGTGGTGATGACTAGCTGTCTTCCCTCTAGTCTTACATTACTAAATTAGGGACAGCTAGCGCAGATAGCTCTTGAGTAGCTGTGCACATAATTCAACTCAATCTTTCATTTATCCTGTCACACCAAACATGCTCGTCCTTTCAGTTTTAGGGGCATTATAATGTAAAGGTCAATCCTACTATTCATTAGTAAAAGAGTAGCCCAAGAGTTGGAGGTTGGTGGTGATGACTAGCTGCCTTTCCTCTAGTCATACACTACAAAATTAGGGATGGCTAGCACAGATTTGAAATATGACAAGCCAATATACTATCTGTTTACAATTTCCATTCATAATTTTGTGACTCCATATTGGGCAGATTTATATATATTGATTTATGTATTATGTAAAATTTAAATTTCAGTAAATGTATAGGAACCGGTACCAGATAAAACAAGTAAACATCACTAGTGAGAAATACTAATGATGTTCTATCATTTACTTTTTGGCATGATGTTAAATCTCCTTTTTATCAGAAATATTATTATTTTGTATAAATATTAAAGTTGCTTGTTTGCATATTTTGTTGATGTAACATCTTTTAAACCTATGAATTATACATAAATATTTGTATACAATGATACTGGAAGTTTGCTTTTGTGCTCTGGTTAACAGTGTTTAATCAAATTGTCTTTAACATCATAATTTCTTACAATTTAATAACTCAATCATGGAATTTAACCATTTATAACTAATTACACAGTTGAGAGAGAAAGAAAATGAGTCTTTCTAATCTAATTTAAATATACATTTAAGATGGAAAATCCGTTTGATGAAGTTATTGAAGTTGGAGCAGTTTCTGATACATTCACTATACACTACTCTGCTTTATTTGATATGTAATTTTAATGTGTAAGAAAATAAAATTGATTGTAGCATTATCTGAAGGAAAAGAGTTTGACAGAGCAGTGTATATATAAGGAAAAAGTTTTTTCCAATTGGAAAGCATATCTTCAAGGATTGTCTAATTTACTTTTTGACCACCATGTAATTTAGCATCTCAAAATAATAACATACTAAATAATGTTGATTTAGTTGAAAAAGTTACTGCTAGGATGATGGACCCTTCAAGACCCAGGTTCAGAAAGAGAGACAAAGTTTTGTTTTATGGAAGAAAAATGCTCAGGAAGGTAATGATTTTACTTAAATAATATACAAAAAGCAATTATTGTTAAAAAAAAGTGTTTGCTGAGAAATTATGAGACACAAATTAATAGGTAGAGCAATGGGTGATGTAGTATAACTAATTATTTGTATTAATAAATTAACCTTGGTGTAGGAAATAAATATTATTGCCATCAATGTGTATATATATAGAAATTATTATACTTGATTTTTACTACTTTGCTAGATGACTGTACTAAAATATTCTGTGATTGTTAATGCTCACAGAATCACAGGTCATTGAGGGTAAAACATTATGATAAATAGCCAGAGATTTTGGAGACCATTAACACAATATATCAGAGTATGTGAGTAACTACCTGATTATTGTGTTGAACTTTTTGACAAGTTTAAACTCTTATTTATGAGAGACATTTTACTTTGTTTTGATGAAGTGTTTGATTTTTATAAATTTAGGGATTTATGGAAAATATCAGTTACTTCTCTGTTCATTCTTGTGTTATTATGGAAACTGATGAAGGGTTTTCTGAAAGCTTTGAAAATGTTTCAGTTTTTTAAGAGTTTTTGCAGACTTGGAAGTGCATGATTTTTTATCAGTGTGTTTGTTTGCTTTGTATTTATATTGTTTTATAGGATTTTGTTTTCCCACAAAAATTGACATTTTATTTTTTGTTATTTCCAATTATTTATCACAGTTTATTTGTTTATTTCCGGTGATTGTCACAGATAACCAAAACAAAGCAATTTTTAGTTTCATTTCAAAAGAAATATATTTATTTCATTTGCACTGTCTATACGATTTATATTATGTGAATTTGGGATTTGAAAAGGCTTAGTGAAGTAACTGTCACTTTTACTTAGCTTGTCGTAGAAGTTGTATCCAACAAAAGGATTTCTCTTTCTTGGTGTGTCTGTAGAACTTGTCATGTGCTATGCAATAAAATTGAAGTTAACTATGTTGGTAAGAATGTCATTCTGGACTTAAGGAAAGAAACTCTCCATGATAGACAGAGAATGTCATTCTAGACTTAAGGAAAGAAACTCTCCATGATAGACAGACAGAGAATGTCATTCTAGACTTAAGGAAAGAAACTCTCCATGATAGACAGACAGAGAATGTCATTCTAGACATAAGGAAAGAAACTCTCCATGATAGACAATGTCATTCTAGACATAAGGAAAGAAACTCTCCATGATAGACAATGTCATTCTAGACTTAAGGAAAGAAACTCTCCATGATAGACAATGTCATTCTAGACTTAAGGAAAGGAACTCTCCATGATAGACAATGTCATTCTAGACTTAAGGAAAGGAACTCTCCATGATAGACAGACAGAGAATGTTATTCTAGACTTAAGGAAAGGAACTCTCCATGATAGACAGACAGAGAATGTCATTCTAGACTTAAGGAAAGAAATTCTCCATGATAGACAGACAGAGAATGTCATTCTAGACTTAAAGGAAGGAACTCTCCATGATAGACAATGTCATTCTAGACTTAAGGAAAGGAACTCTCCATGATAGATAATGTCATTCTAGACTTAAGGAAAGGAACTCTCCATGATAGACAGACAGAGAATGTCATTCTAGACTTAAGGAAAGAAACTCTCCATGATAGATAATGTCATTCTAGACTTAAGGAAAGGAACTCTCCATGATAGACAGACAGAGAATGTCATTCTAGACTTAAGGAAAGAAACTCTCCATGATAGACAATGTCATTCTAGACTTAAGGAAAGAAACTCTCCATGATAGACAATGTCATTCTAGACTTAAGGAAAGAAACTCTCCATGATAGACAATGTCATTCTAGACTTAAGGAAAGAAATTCTCCATGATAGACAATGTCATTCTAGACTTAAGGAAAGGAACTCTCCATGATAGACAATGCCATTCTAGACTTAAGGAAAGGAGCTCTCCATGATAGACAATGTCATTCTAGACTTAAGGAAAGGAACTCTCCATGATAGACAATGTCATTTTAGACTTAAGGAAAGGAACTCTCCATGATAGATAATGTCATTCTAGACTTAAGGAAAGGAACTCTCCATGATAGACAGACAGAGAATGTCATTCTAGACTTAAGGAAAGAAATTCTCCATGATAGACAGACAGAGAATGTCATTCTAGACTTAAGGAAAGAAACTCTCCATGATAGACAATGTCATTCTAGACTTAAGGAAAGGAACTCTCCATGATAGATAATGTCATTCTAGGCTTAAGGAAAGGAACTCTCCATGATAGACAATGTCATTCTAGACTTAAGGAAAGAAATTCTCCATGATAGACAATGTCATTCTAGACTTAAGGAAAGGAACTCTCCATGATAGACAATGCCATTCTAGACTTAAGGAAAGGAGCTCTCCATGATAGACAATGTCATTCTAGACTTAAGGAAAGGAACTCTCCATGATAGACAATGTCATTTTAGACTTAAGGAAAGGAACTCTCCATGATAGATAATGTCATTCTAGACTTAAGGAAAGGAACTCTCCATGATAGACAGACAGAGAATGTCATTCTAGACTTAAGGAAAGAAATTCTCCATGATAGACAGACAGAGAATGTCATTCTAGACTTAAGGAAAGAAACTCTCCATGATAGACAATGTCATTCTAGACTTAAGGAAAGGAACTCTCCATGATAGATAATGTCATTCTAGGCTTAAGGAAAGGAACTCTCCATGATAGACAATGTCATTCTAGACTTAAGGAAAGGAACTCTCCATGATAGATAATGTCATTCTAGACTTAAGGAAATGAACTCTCCATGATAGACAGACAGAGAATGTCATTCTAGACTTAAGGAAAGAAATTCTCCATGATAGACAGACAGAGAATGTCATTCTAGACTTAAGGAAAGAAACTCTCCATGATAGACAGTCATTCTAGACTTAAGGAAAGGAACTCTCCATGATAGATAATGTCATTCTAGGCTTAAGGAAAGGAACTCTCCATGATAGACAATGTCATTCTAGACTTAAGGAAAGAAATTCTCCATGATAGACAATGTCATTCTAGACTTAAGGAAAGGAACTCTCCATGATAGACAATGCCATTCTAGACTTAAGGAAAGGAGCTCTCCATGATAGACAATGTCATTATAGACTTAAGGAAAGGAACTCTCCATGATAGACAATGTCATTTTAGACTTAAGGAAAGGAACTCTCCATGATAGATAATGTCATTCTAGACTTAAGGAAAGGAACTCTCCATGATAGACAGACAGAGAATGTCATTCTAGACTTAAGGAAAGAAATTCTCCATGATAGACAGACAGAGAATGTCATTCTAGACTTAAGGAAAGAAACTCTCCATGATAGACAATGTCATTCTAGACTTAAGGAAAGGAACTCTCCATGATAGATAATGTCATTCTAGGCTTAAGGAAAGGAACTCTCCATGATAGACAATGTCATTCTAGACTTAAGGAAAGGAACTCTCCATGATAGACAGACATAGAATGTCATTCTAGACTTAAGGAAAGAAACTCTCCATGATAGACAATGTCATTCTAGACTTAAGGAAAGGAACTCTCCATGATAGACAGACATAGAATGTCATTCTAGACTTAAGGAAAGGAACTCTCCATGATAGACAGACATAGAATGTCATTCTAGACTTAAGGAAAGAAACTCTCCATGATAGACAATGTCATTCTAGACTTAAGGAAAGGAACTCTCCATGATAGACAATGTCATTGTAGACTTAACGAAAGGAACTCTCCATGATAGACAGACAGAAAATGTCATTCTAGACTTAAGGAAAGAAAGCCTTCCTGATAGACAGATCTTTGTCCTTTGTGGTAATTACAAGAACAGCTTTGTTTTGTTCACTAAGAACATTCTTCTAAACCACCTTACCAGTATACACTTGTTTCTCAAGTGTAGTGCTCTGAGCCAAACTTAGTACTTAAAAACAAGTTTTCTGGTATCAGACTGAAGCACTGCTTCCCAGTAGATGAGTTATCACAGGTATTCCACGTAATTTGGTTTTGAGAAATAGCACTTAGGAAGTTGCTGTATAAATTAAGGCAAAATGTGGTACCTTGGATAAAGACATTACAACATTCTCTGTACAGCAAATTGACATCTAGGACAAACATATCTTCAATCATATAGCCTAAGGAGAAGTAAGAAAGGAACAAGGTCATGGTGCAACAGTTGAATCATGAGCCAAACATATCTTCAATCATATAGCCTAAGGAGAAGTGAGAAAGGAACAAGGTCATGGTGCAACAGTTGACTGATGAGCCAAACATATCTTCAATCATATAGCCTAAGGAGAAGTAAGAAAGGAACAAGGTCATGGTGCAACAGTTGACTGATGAGCCAAACATATCTTCAATCATATAGCCTAAGGAGAAGTAAGAAAGGAACAAGGTCATGGTGCAACAGTTGACTGATGAGCCAAACATATAGCCTAAGGAGAAGTAAGAAAGGAACAAGGTTATGGTGCAACAGTTGACTGATGAGCCAAACATATAGCCTAAGGAGAAGTAAGAAAGGAACAAGGTCATGGTGCAACAGTTGACTGATGAGCCAAACATATCTTCAATCATATAGCCTAAGGAGAAGTAAGAAAGGAACAAGGTCATGGTGCAACAGTTGAATGATGAGCCAAACATATCTTCAATCATATAGCCTAAGGAGAAGTGAGAAAGGAACAAGGTCATGGTGCAACAGTTGAATGATGAGCCAAACATATCTTCAATCATATAGCCTAAGGAGAAGTGAGAAAGGAACAAGGTCATGGTGCAACAGTTGAATGATGAGCCAAACATATCTTCAATCATATAGCCTAAGGAGAAGTAAGAAAGGAACAAGGTCATGGTGCAACAGTTGAATGATGAGCCAAACATATCTTCAATCATATAGCCTAAGGAGAAGTGAGAAAGGAACAAGGTCATGGTGCAACAGTTGAATGATGATCTTCAGAAGCTGGGAAACTTATTATATATTTGAACCTTTTATTAGAAGTGGAATGCTCATGTGTTGCATAAACACGTGATGTCAAGTTAGAAAGAATTTCCTCTGTCTTCTCCTCTCATTGAAAAGTAAAATTCAAGGGTTGTGCATCCCTAGAAAATCCTTTAAATACTTGTTAAATCTTTACTTGGATCCTGTAAATACCATGTTGCTAAAAAAATTTGTTGACTCATATTTTAGTTGTATATTGATAGTTTGTTTAAAGGAGAATTTCTTTTTGATTTAGTTGAGCAAAAATCTTTGTGTCTGAAGATGTTTGTGAAAAAGCAGTTGCCATATTTTTTAAGGTTTTATTTACTTACTATATTTATTAATGTATTTAAAAGTATTTAAGATATTTGATATCAGAGTCATTGTGTTTTTTATATCTGTTTAAAAGACCTTAATATACTGTTTTTTGTATTTTATTTCTGTAATTCATGTACACATTTACTTGTTTCAGGTCCGTTCATTTTCTCGTGAAGCTACAGGAGGAAGAACAAGACTTAAAAAAAGACAAGTAGTATTACGGTTTGCCAAAAGGTAGATAAACTTGTATATAAAACGTCCCTGTGTGAGAGTTTAAACAAATGTTTATCAAGTGAGGCCTGAAGTTTGGTTTAAAGACAGTTGCCATTCAGTCATTGTTGAGCATTAACTAATGAAATAAAGTATTTTTCTGTAAAAGTTGAAAAGATCAGAAAAAGAGCTGCTATAAATAGTTGTCAATATAATCAGTGCCATTTTAACAAGTAATAAAAAAAACAGGTGAATGTGTAATTAAACAAGGACATGAACACTAATCGCTCACTTTTATAAGAGAAAATAACCATGATTTAGTAACTGTTTTCAATGTATGATAACATACTGAAGTTTTATGAGTAGAAATATAAAAATAAAGTGGTGTATATAAAATTTTAGGTCCACACAAAATATTTAGATGTAGGTGGAAATATATCTGTTTGAAATATGTTTACTAAGTTAGTGTTTCTATGCAAGGGTTACCGGGGATAGTAATCCCTAACTTAGCAGTGAAAGGCTAGAGGGAACGCAGGTAGTCTTCAACTATCACCTCTTAACTCTTGGACTAGTCTTTTACCAACTAATAGTGGGATTAACCACATTATAATCCACCATTTGGTGAGATGGGGAACTGAACTGCAAGTCAAGCACCCTAACCAACCAACTAGCTATGCTAGGCCTATCTTTATTTGAAATAGAGATTAAAATAGTGTTTTTCTTTCAAAGAGGAGTAGAAATTGAGATTTATACATTTATTGTAAATGAAGTTTTTGTTTATACTGTATTAGCTTTTCCTTGTTAGCATAAGAAAAACAATATTTTTTGTAATAATGGAAAAAAGAATGATTATGTATGTTTGTTTTGGATTTTTTTTTTCACCTATCCATTGATTTTGAAGACACCAGGTTCTAGTGTATATTTACTGAAAAAAAAAATTAAATCTTTTTCTTTCTGCATTGGGTCAGTTGCAAGTCTTTGGGCTTTCACCACTAAAAACTGTTATTCATGATGGTTAGCATCACTAGTAACCTTGTTTTTTCTTCAGATATAATTCTTATTTTGCTTTGGATAACCCCTCGGTGTTGATTCTTGTACGTGGTGAGGGGATCTCCCAGAGAAGGTTCTGTTCTTTCAGTTTACCTCCTCTGGGATCTAAACATCCACCCATGTGTTTGCCTTGTGTGGCAACCCGTGAAGGAGAGGAGAGGATCTTGGTGGTTGGATCCAACCCCAACACACCACTTTGGCCTTGAATTCCTGTAGATGGGCAGCCTTTGGGTAGCCCCCCTTGGGTCAATCGGCTGGTCCACTTGGGCTAGAGTCAACCAAGTACCAGTGTTGGAAGTTCTCAACAGGTGTTGTGGACATTGTGTCTGATGCTGATGTTTGGTATAGTGCTCATGAAACCCTGGTGTTGCTGCAATGTCCTTGGATGACATTGTAGTGCGTCCCCTCATAGGGCTCCATGGTGGGTAGGGTCAGTGGGTACTGAAATTTTCCTTTTTCCTTTGGATCCTCCAACAAAAAATTTAAATAAAGTAGTGAAAAAACAGTCAATAGGTAAACGACCACATCTTGAAGACTCTGAGCAGCAGTCTTCAACATCTGTAACACCTGTACCCCATTTTCTTATATTACATTCTCTTTCAGAAAAAACCTTTAGGGCAGATGTCCCCCTTTTTTATTCAGAAGGGACTAGAGGGACTTGCTGGCTCTCCAAAGTCAGTAAAGAAGCTTCGATCTGGAGATATATTGGTTGAAACATCCACATCCCAACACAGTGAACTCCTCTTGAATTCAAAGGCAATTGGGGATGTACCTATTGAGGTTACACCTCATGCTACCTTGAATTCATCATGAGGAGTTATTGTTGAGAGGGATTTGAAGAACATCCCCAAGTCAGAGATTCTCGCTGGTCTCTCCACTCAAGGAGTTTCTGCAGTGAGGTGCATCTCCATTCGCAAAGACGGAGTTACACTGCTGACAGATATCCTCCTTTTTGACATTTACATCACCACGTGCACCTGCCACCATCAAGGCAGGTTATCTAATTTGCAGGATATGGCCGTACATTCCAAACTCTCTTTAATGTTTCCAATGTCAGAGGTTCAGTCACTCAAAGACGTTCTGTCGTGGTTTCCTGACCTGTGCTCGTTGTGGTGGCAAGGACCACGATGCCTCTGAGTGTCACACAGACCCACATTGTGTCAACTGCAATGGTTCCCACCCTTCCTACTTTCGTTCTTGCCCAAAATGGTTGGAGGAAAAAGAGCTGCAGCATTTGAAAACGACCCACAACATAAGTTATCCTGAGGCTCGGAAGTTGCTGTCCGGCACTCCATCTCGGACATATGCTGCTGCACTTCATTCCACAACTACAGTGGGAGTGCAGACAGATCTCTCTGTACCTCCAAGAGAATCATTTGCAAAACAGATGGAAAGCCTTTTGACCTCCATGGTTAATAAGGTTGATGAATCGACTTCTACACCCATCTCTGTTCCTCCCATACAGTCCAACAAACCTCAAGATCCACATCCTTTGCTTTCAAATACAGGCATTTCTTCTGATACATCTTTTTCTCCCACCCCAAGATGCAAAACAATCATTTATTCGCATCCTCAGTCACTGGAATCCCCTTCCAACAACAAAAACCGGCCCAATCGACCCAGGGCAGAATTCATGGAGGTCCATCGACCTCCTCCGAATAAGGACAGAAAGGAAAAAAGACGTGGTTGTAAACAGAAGGGTTCTCCAGCTACTTTGCCTATCCATCATTAAAAATGGCCACCTTGATACAATGGAACTGTCGAGGTTTACTATCTAATCTGGATGATAATAAAACACTGATTGCTTCCAACCATCCTGTATGTCTTTCCTTACAATAAATATTTCTAAAACCTGCTGATACAGTCACCATTCAGCAGTTTTCTTTGTACAGAAATGACAGGCTGTATGATGGATGAGTACATGGAGGGGTGGCACTATTGGTAGATCAGCATGTGCCCACCCTGTCTTTGTCACTCAACACACCCTTGGAGGCCGTAGCCATCCGTGTTTCCTTGGGTCGTACCATCACTGTTCATTTTCTTTACCTGTTCCCTGGAGAGATATATGATCAATCAGATCTTGATGCTCTTGTTGAACAGTTCCCGTCTCCATTTCTAATCCTGGGGGACTTTAATGGACAACATCCCATTTGGGGAAGTGCTGTTATTGATAGGAGGGGTTGCTCTGTAGAGCGTATGCACTCTGATCCTAATCTTTCTCTTTTCAATACTGGTTCTTCCACTTATTTTCATGCACCAAGTCAGTCTTTTACCACTATTGATCTCTCTGTTTGCTCCCCTTCATTATTGTCCCATTTTTCGTGCTCTTATTTGTTCAAAACTCGACTGTGGATCAATGGTCTATGGCTCTGCCAGACCCTTGACCTTAAAGATGCTGGGCCCCATTCATTATCAAGGACTTTGACTCTGCACTGGGGCTTTCCGCACCTCCCCAGTTCAGAGCCTATGTGTGGAATCTCACGAACCTTTTCTGCACCTTTGCCGTTTGCAACTGTCTTTGCTGTATTCTTTGAAACTTTGCTCCTTTCCAAAGCATCACACCTGGGGATGTGTTTTCCTTCCTCAGTGGGCCTTACTTTTTCAGAACAGACGATCTGACATTGCTCCTTTTGGCCTTCGCATCCAGGCGCAATTGGATGAATTGGGTCTGTCCTTGGAAAACATTGCAGAATCCACTGGTCGGCCCATCCCCCAATTGTGACCTTTCTTTAAGTCATCTGAAAAAGGCAGATATTCCCAATTGGAAGTACCATCTTTTATTTACTGAACATCTTTCAAACAACCTTTCTATTCCAATTTATACGGATGGTTCAAAATCAGGTGACTCTGTGGGCTCTGCCATGGTTTGTTGTGGTTCGGTGGTTGCGCACAGAATCCCCTCTACAGCTTCTGTGTTTACTGCTGAACCGTACACCATATCTCTTACACTTAGATCTCTACTGGCTCTGGAATCGCTACACGTTGGTTCACACCCTGTTCTCGCTGATATTCAAAACTGACTGGCTCTTTTCTCATTAACATCTACTTCTATCCAGTTTTTCTGGATACCAGGCCACATTGGTATTCGAGGGAATGTGCTTGCAGACATGGCAGCTAAATCTATCTGCTCTGGCACTATCACCACTGTGCCTATTCCGTACATGGACTATGGTCCTGTATTCAAGGCTCAGCTCTGTGCCAGTTGGCAGTCCACTTGGAATGAGCAACATGACAAAAAGCTTTTTCAAATAAAACCCTATATTGGGCTTTGGCCGTCTAGCTTTCGTAAGGTTTAGAAGGAGGAAGTTGTTCTAACTAGACTACACATTGGTCACAGTTTTTTAACTCATTGTTTTCTTTTATCTGGAACTGATGCACCAGTGTGTAGTTTGTGTAACACTCAGGTCACAATAAGCCACATTTTACTTTCCTGCCATTGTTACAACTCTCAACGATGGCACTGTTATAAACATGTTCTGTCCCAGGGTTTGTCTGTAACATTGGACAGTGTTATTGGTGATGGTGACACTGTCCACCTTGATAACGTTTTTAGTTTTTTAATGGCCATTAATCTTTTTAACCTCATTTAAATGTTGGATATTTATTCATTACACCTTTTTAATTATGGTTCCCTTTTCAGTCTCACTCTCTCTAGTTCAAGTTGATATTGTAAAATGGCCAGAACATTAAATAACTTGACACCAGGATTGGAAAGGCCAACTTCAGGTGACTAACGCTACTGTTTGAACTATCCGTTTGAACTACCAGTTAGTCGTCCTGGCAAGTTGCTATTACACTTTTGCTGCATGCCATTTAACACTTTTATTACTTTACCTTTTAGTACTGGCCATAATGACAACATAACCCGGAACCAGGACTGGAAATGCCAACTTCAGATGACTGACAGTGGTTCTTGCACTTACCTGTTAGTCTTCCTGGTGGGTTATGATCATTACCATTTTGCTAGAGAAAGTCCTGTACAACTTCTCTACTCTGTTTTCTCTCTTAACATTGTAGACTAGGTGTCAACATTGGTTTTATGCTTTTTCTGTTTTTCAATGCTGTTTTGTTTTACCCTCATTCCCTTTTCTCTATTTTACTACATTTAATTTATTTTTACCTTTTTACTGGACGTTTGGCACAGATAGCCTAGCTGCTTTGTGCCATAAAACACTAAATCAATCAATTACTTTGGATAAAAAGTAATGCAATTGATGTGTTGTGTGGAAAATATTCTTTTGTCTCATGAACACAATAAATTTTTTAGTAGAAAGTGAATCCTTACACTTTCTTAGCAGTTGTAACATTCAGTTAATAATACATCTGTTGATGTGATATGTTTAAGGTTAAGTACTTTAGTAATATTTGTATATAGTATTAATAAGAGTTAATTCTCTGTCATGGATATTTGTATACATGGATGAAAGAAACTAGAGAAAGAACTAAAATCCTTATTTTAAGGCTTCTCCGTATTAAGAGAGAACAGCCCTTGACCCTACAAGTAAAGGAACCATCACAAGCCTTTCTAGAGGAAGACATCAGTGACCAGGGAGAAACACGACTTCCCCCTGAAGTCATCTATATGTTGAAGAGCATTAGGTACAGTGACCATTTGTTGTGATTGTCTATTTTAGTTTCTGTGTTCCTGAGTAATGTTTTTCATTGAATAAGTAAGGTTGTTTTTTTTCATACCTTTTATAAAATACAGAGGGTTACACCAAGGTCACACACCTGATATAATGATAGATAGAAAGTGATGATACACAGCATTAGCATCTGTAAAATACAAACCTTAATAACCCTGAAGCATTTGAAGTTGTATCCAAACAACGTTTTTTCATTAGCAGTTACTTTTGAACATAGTGTAAACTTTTACAGTAACAAATGAATATTCTTATTATAGATTAATAGATATGTTTAAGTTTCACTATTTGAATACTAATAGTTTATAATTTCATCCAGTTTATTCTCAGTATAAAAAGGTTCCTAAGTTGTCGTAGTTCTCTGGCTCTAATAACTACTACTGTGAAAGTTTTGTGCTGTAAGTGCCTTTTCTTACTAAATTACTTATATTATTAAGTTTTTGAAAATAAATTTTAACCTTATGAATGATTTTGTATTGTTACTGTTAGGTTTTACGTTTATTTTTAACAGTTTGTGGAACACGTTTGAATGTGTGTCATCACCAGTCCTCACAAACATCCTAACAAGTTAAAACACTGTTTATTTCACAAATCAACATCTTTGAAAGTTTAAACAGTAACAGATTATATTTGTTAGTAAACCATAATGTAACTCTCAAATTTTTATCATAAAATTTAAAAATAAAATTGACCAGATGTGCAGTAACTAATTATTACATTTTCATCTTTTTATTCCCATGGGAAAGATAATGAATAGCTCTTGTCACATTCTTAGAAAGTGAGAATTATGGAAAATTGCCTACTGTTATCAGTTTGTTTTTTGGTGTGTCATTTGCTGCATTGCTACTGGTAGGATAAAAAAGTTAGGGTTAAGTGCCATCAACAACTGACGGTGAGAAAAAAGATTTATGTGAGTACTTTATTTCACTTTAGGTTATTTCAGATTAGTTTAGGTAAAATAAATAGTAATATAATGACAGTGTTTCTCTAGGCACACACGGGTATTGTGGGTATTGTAATATGATAGTGTAATGTGATGTTTTTGTTCCCTAACTGATTCACAACTTATAATGGTGAAAACAACAGTTGGACATGATTCAAAGGGCTTTATTGTCCTTTGCTTTATTACTTTATTTGTTTTATTACAAAACTTTATTATGAAACATAAGTAAACTGTTATGAGTTTAATGTTATTTAGGATAAACAAATGTAGTTTAATGTTATAATTTGAGGTCATTTTTGGAAGAATAAAAGGGTAATTTAGATTGTGTTTGTGGTTATGAGGTCAGTCAAATTGACCAATGTTGAGTGGAGTTTTAGTGTAAACAAAGATTTGAAATGTATTTAGGAGGTTTTTTAGAGAATACATAAATCAAATTTCAGATCTTTGAGACAAAGAAACGTATTTTTACCTTAACATGAAAATCACTTTGCACATGGACTATTGAAAACAAATACTCTATATTCACAAACAAATATAGTAAAAGTACTTCATTAAGAGACAGATTTTTAGTGTACAAAATTCTAATGATGTGTACTAAACATCTGACAGATTTCATGAAGATACACACACACACACACACAAACAAACAAACTGTGTTAAAAGGTGTAGGTTTGAAGCTATATAAGTTAAAAAGGTTCTGTGGTTGGTTTCTGGGACCAATTTCATATGGAGAGAGCTAAAAGTATAATGTTACAGGTTCTGGTCCAAATAATAACCCTGCAATAATAGTATACTTGTGATATTTCTCCTCGTTTATATATATATATATATATATATATATTTTATCCTAGCATGATCTAAGAATGTTAGTATTAGATATGAATTTTGTCTATATTTTATAGATATAGATGATTGAGGGGATTTATGATAGATTCATAAATGTTTATATGGTTGTTGAATGAAGTCTTCATATTTTTCCTTCATATCAAGGTTTCCATTTTCCACAACATGTAAAAAGTTATCTCCTATAATGTATTTCTTATATATAATCTATAGACAAATATACATAAATGCTACCTTGCTTGTGTTCATAAATGTGAATGTCTTTGTAGCTATTATAAAAACATATACACATTATATCAATAATTATTTGATTCTGTTGATAATTATTTTTAGTATTGTAAGAGTTTCCAAGTTGTTTAAAACCAGATCAAAGTTACACAGTCATTTTATTGGGTTGTTTATTTGTTTTTGTGGTTGTAATTATATTAATAGTGTTGAAAAACAAATCTATATTTGTACATAACTTAATTTATTTTTTTTCTTTTCAGGGTTTTTGGATTTTTTGAGAAACCTCTTTTCTTAGAGTTGTGCAAACATATTGAATCCCGTTTCATTTCTTCAGGACAGCTTCTCTTCTCTATTGGTGATCAAGATGATAGTATCTATGTCGTACAAAGTGGGAGGTTATCAGTGTTTATTACTGAACATGTAAGTCAGATTTTTTAAAATTTTGAATTTCTTATAAGAAACTTCTTTAATGCTGTTTCAACACATTTATTAGCACAGTAGTATTTTTGTCTTCAGATAAATTTCAACATTATTTTCTGATCTGTTACCTGATTGTATAGACATGTTTTGTATATTTAGCAGGCTCTTTAAGTCAGTCTGTAAGGTATTCAAAACCTTGACTACATTTTAAATACTGTTTTCACATATACGCATAACTATATTCTTATCATTGAAGAATAGAACTTGCATTAAAGTAAACAAATAATTTCATGGAATAAATTATTATTCCTCTTATAATATCTTTATATGTATTATTCATTTTATTATAGTTAGTAGAGAATATAATGAATACAAGTCTTTATTTAATTGGTTGTTTGCAAGAATGTGTCTTTCCATAATAAAAGTCATGAACTTTTGGCCTAAGTTAATTCTTTCTAGTTAATTAACAGTAACTTTTTAAAGGTTTTACATTTATGATTAAATCTTATTTTTTCCTGCAGGATGGAACTGAGTTGTTACTCAAAGATGTGACTTCGGGAGAAAGTATTGCTAGTCTGCTAAGTATAATGGATGTCCTGAGTGTAAGTTAAGTTTTAGTTATGTTTTGTCATTTACTTCATCACAAATAAATAGTACATAAGTCTACAATTTATAAAATTTATCCTATGTTTTCAAATACCAAGTGCACTATGATTATCATGTCTCATTGTTTTGTTTTTAGCCTGTCACTGCAATGTTATAAAAGATGCTGTAATCTAAATACTGATCAGTCCAAAGACACACAATTGCCTGGGTCATCTTGACCAGACTTGTAACCACCATAAGAAAAGTAGTGAAATAAAGTTCAGTTACCCATTTATTTTTCTGAAATGACTGCAGATTGTAACAGGAACCTGCATTTTATCCTAAATAGCTTAAGGTTTGTTATTGTTACACTTATTTTCTTTGTTTTATAGTTTTTTGAACCATGTGTAACTGATAATTCTGCTAAACAAGTTGTAAATTACTCAGTAAATGCATGATTTATCATTACTTTCATGAATTACATGATGTATGAGCATATTTTAAATAATTATTACCATTATTTTTCATTTTCTTACCTAATATAACATATTTGTAATTTTTACAGTTTATTTACTTTTGTAATAACAGATATAGAATATACAAGAACAGAAAGAAATATTGTACTTGCCTTGTTTGCCTCCTCGTTTTTTTTTTCTGTTTTTTTTTGTTATTTAAACTTTTCCATCTGATTAACACTAGAGATATGTTGAAACTGAAGACCAAATAGACAATACTCTGTACCAAAAACAAAGTAACATCGTTTGATAGATTAAAACATTGGCATTCTATAAGTTATAAACAATATAGTATTTAACATCAATATAGTACTTAACATCAATATAGTACTTAACATCAATATAGTACTTAACATCAATATAGTACTTAACATCAATATAGTACTTAACATCAATATAGTACTTAACATCAATAAAAGTAATTTATAATTTGTAAAAGAGAGGATATGACAGGTGGGTGTAGCAAGAGGGTCTGATTTTCTGTTTTATAAACAATATAGTACTTAACATCAATAAAAGTAATTTATAATTTGTAAAAGAGAGGATATGACAGGTGGGTGTAGCAAGAGGGTCTGATTTTCTGTTTTATAAACAATATAGTACTTAACATCAATAAAAGTAATTTATAACTTGTAAAAGAGAGGATATGACAGGTGGGTGTAGCAAGAGGGTCTGATTTTCTGTTTTATAAACAATATAGTACTTAACATCAATAAAAGTAATTTATAACTTGTAAAGAGAGGATATGACAGGTGGGTGTAGCAAGAGGGTCTGATTTTCTGTTTTATAAACAATATAGTACTTAACATCAATAAAAGTAATTTATAACTTGTAAAAGAGAGGATATGACAGGTGGGTGTAGCAAGAGGGTCTGATTTTCTGTTTTATAAACAATATAGTACTTAACATCAATAAAAGTAATTTATAATTTGTAAAAGAGAGGATATGACAGGTGGGTCTGATTTTCTGTTTTATAAACAATATAGTACTTAACATCAATAAAAGTAATTTATAATTTGTGAAAGAGAGGATATGACAGGTGGGTGTAGCAAGAGGGTCTGATTTTCTGTTTTATAAACAATATAGTACTTAACATCAATAAAAGTAATTTATAATTTGTGAAAGAGAGGATATGACAGGTGGGTGTAGCAAGAGGGTCTGATTTTCTGTTTTATAAACAATATAGTACTTAACATCAATAAAAGTAATTTATAATTTGTAAAAGAGAGGATATGACAGGTGGGTGTAGCAAGAGGGTCTGATTTTCTGTTTTATAAACAATATAGTACTTAACATCAATAAAAGTAATTTATAATTTGTGAAAGAGAGGATATGACAGGTGGGTGTAGCAAGAGGGTCTGATTTTCTGTTTTATAAACAATATAGTACTTAACATCAATAAAAGTAATTTATAACTTGTGAAAGAGAGGATATGACAGGTGGGTGTAGCAAGAGGGTCTGATTTTCTGTTTTATAAACAATATAGTACTTAACATCAATAAAAGTAATTTATAACTTGTGAAAGAGAGCATATGACAGGTGGGTGTAGCAAGAGGGTCTGATTTTCTGTTTTATAAACAATATAGTACTTAACATCAATAAAAGTAATTTATAACTTGTGAAAGAGAGCATATGACAGGTGGGTGTAGCAAGAGGGTCTGATTTTCTGTTTTATAAACAATATAGTACTTAACATCAATAAAAGTAATTTATAACTTGTGAAAGAGAGGATATGACAGGTGGGTGTAGCAAGAGGGTCTGATTTTCTGTTTTATAAACAATATAGTACTTAACATCAATAAAAGTAATTTATAACTTGTGAAAGAGAGGATATGACAGGTGGGTGTAGCAAGAGGGTCTGATTTTCTGTTTTATAAACAATATAGTACTTAACATCAATAAAAGTAATTTATAACTTGTGAAAGAGAGGATATGACAGGTGGGTGTAGCAAGAGGGTCTGATTTTCTGTTTTATAAACAATATAGTACTTAACATCAATAAAAGTAATTTATAACTTGTGAAAAGAGAGCATATGACAGGTGGGTGTAGCAAGAGGGTCTGATTTTCTGTTTTATAAACAATATAGTACTTAACATCAATAAAAGTAATTTATAACTTGTGAAAGAGAGCATATGACAGGTGGGTGTAGCAAGAGGGTCTGATTTTCTGTTTTATAAACAATATAGTACTTAACATCAATAAAAGTAATTTATAACTTGTGAAAGAGAGATATGACAGGTGGGTGTAGCAAGAGGGTCTGATTTTCTGTTTTATAAACAATATAGTACTTAACATCAATAAAAGTAATTTATAACTTGTGAAAGAGAGGATATGACAGGTGGGTGTAGCAAGAGGGTCTGATTTTCTGTTTTATAAACAATATAGTACTTAACATCAATAAAAGTAATTTATAACTTGTGAAAGAGAGGATATGACAGGTGGGTGTAGCAAGAGGGTCTGATTTTCTGTTTTATAAACAATATAGTACTTAACATCAATAAAAGTAATTTATAACTTGTGAAAGAGAGCATATGACAGGTGGGTGTAGCAAGAGGGTCTGATTTTCTGTTTTATAAACAATATAGTACTTAACATCAATAAAAGTAATTTATAACTTGTGAAAGAGAGCATATGACAGGTGGGTGTAGCAAGAGGGTCTGATTTTCTGTTTTATAAACAATATAGTACTTAACATCAATAAAAGTAATTTATAACTTGTGAAAGAGAGGATATGACAGGTGGGTGTAGCAAGAGGGTCTGATTTTCTGTTTTATAAACAATATAGTACTTAACATCAATAAAAGTAATTTATAATTTGTAAAAGAGAGGATATGACAGGTGGGTGTAGCAAGAGGGTCTGATTTTCTGTTTTATAAACAATATAGTACTTAACATCAATAAAAGTAATTTATAACTTGTGAAAGAGAGGATATGACAGGTGGGTGTAGCAAGAGGGTCTGATTTTCTGTTTTATAAACAATATAGTACTTAACATCAATAAAAGTAATTTATAACTTGTGAAAGAGAGCATATGACAGGTGGGTGTAGCAAGAGGGTCTGATTTTCTGTTTTATAAACAATATAGTACTTAACATCAATAAAAGTAATTTATAACTTGTGAAAGAGAGGATATGACAGGTGGGTATAGCAAGAGGGTCTGATTTTCTGTTTTATAAACAATATAGTACTTAACATCAATAAAAGTAATTTATAACTTGTGAAAGAGAGCATATGACAGGTGGGTGTAGCAAGAGGGTCTGATTTTCTGTTTTATAAACAATATAGTACTTAACATCAATAAAAGTAATTTATAACTTGTGAAAGAGAGGATATGACAGGTGGGTGTAGCAAGAGGGTCTGATTTTCTGTTTTATAAACAATATAGTACTTAACATCAATAAAAGTAATTTATAACTTGTGAAAGAGAGCATATGACAGGTGGGTGTAGCAAGAGGGTCTGATTTTCTGTTTTATAAACAATATAGTACTTAACATCAATAAAAGTAATTTATAACTTGTGAAAGAGAGGATATGACAGGTGGGTGTAGCAAGAGGGTCTGATTTTCTGTTTTATGGCTCTGTAACCAAGTAAGATTGAACACATAGGACATGAATTATGCTTTGCTTAGCAATATCTGTATTGTAATATCTCTGTACTTCAGAGAGGGTGATTCTCATACCAGGGGGAGATTGAGGATATAAAAAAAAAAAATTCCTTATAAAGTTAAGAAGTTCAGACTTGTATAATATTAAAATTTGGTTCATTAACCAGATTTTGATGTCAGATTCATCCATTTACATTGGTAATAAAGTAGTTTAACTAAATTTTAAATATAACTAATAAAAGGTTGGGACATGAGTACTCTGTCTTACCCATGCCAAGAGGATTAATTAGTAGTGAAGTTTAACATATTAATTTAAAGAAGTTACAATAATTAAACTAGTCAAGTTAATTATTATTCCTTTTGTGGAAACTTGTCACAAATATCACTTAAGCAACAATACGTATGTGAGCACTTGAGATTTCTTAACATGTCCTCTCAAAAACTGGCGAAAGTTTGCTAAAGTTCATAAGTATATTGTATATAAAAACTTAACATTATTTTAAAGAGTGTTTCACTATTGGAGTTACATGCACTAAAATTACTTAATCGAGTGCAAAGTGATTGTTTTTAGTATGAAAATGCTAATTTTTATTTTATTTATTTCATTTGCATAATCTGTAGAACCTCCTAATATAATATCAAAAATTGTTAAGGCAAACAATGATACTTTATCATTTTCTTTACAAGTTCACTAATTCTAACTATCTATCATCATCAGCCTACAATGTAATGAAATAATTAAAATTTAAAAAATACACAGCTTTTAATTTGTTGTAGGATATCATTAAAAAATTTTCATTTCTTTAAATTGGTAATTTCAGGTCTTTTCTTTTCACCTATAATTGATTTTTATTATTTCATTTTCTTTTATCACTAATTATTCATCTCAACACAAGTCAGTAGTGCCTTTTGTGGAATATTAAAGTATCTTCTAACCATGCACAACCCTTCAGCAAACTTTTCATGTACTGAGTAATGTCATAAGTCTTGAGAATGGATTTAAGGTATGATGCATATTTTTAAAATATTTAAGCCTTTCAATTATGAATTTTGAAACATAACTAATATATAATATTAATGCATGAATATGATTTAAACTGTATATCTAATTATAACACATTTATAAAAGAAACACAAACAAGTGTTATTGTTGATCATGCAGCCATCAGTACTAGTCAAGTATATGTATCCCATTTATACAGAAAAAATGTCATTTGATGGGTTAACTTTTTCACAAGAGGTTAGTGTATTTTACACTACCTAGTACCTTCATGTAAGTAACTTGTAACTGTGAAGATGTACACACTATAACTCTTTAAAGTACTTAATGTATGTTCACAAAATTTTGTAAGCTTTCAGTAAACACCACAAGTCTTTTGTAAATGAAAATTATGTATGTAAATATGTAGTGTAAAAGTATTGACTGTTCTGTGTGCAAAGTGATTTTTATCTTATAATCAAAATGCTTTTTTTCCTCTGAAAGTTTTAAATTATATTTTTTGTAATCTCTAAGACCTCCTAAATATATATAATTTTTTTTTCTCAGATATAAATTTATAATTTATCTGATATTTTCTTCATATTGACTGTGTACCTACTTGGTCAATTTGACTAATTTTGTAACTACCACAAAAAATATAGAAAATAAGTGTAAATTACTTCCTATTCCTTTCTAGAATTGGTCCAGCATGGCCAGGTGGTTAAGGTATTTGACCCGTAATCCGAGGGTAGCAGGTTCGAATCCCCGTCACACCAAACATGCTCGCCCTTTCAGCTGTGGGGAATTATAATATGACGGTCAATCCCCCTATTCATTGGTAAAAGAGTAGCCAAAGAGTTGGCAGTGGGTGGTGATGACTAGCTGCCTTCTCTTTGGTCTTACACTGCTAAATTAGGGATGGTAAGGGCAGATAGCCCTTGTGTAGCTTTGCGTGAAATTCAAAATATACCAAACTCTTTATAATGATGCAGTATGTATCAGGAAACTATAGATGTTTATCCTAAGTATCTTAAAACTTGTAATAGTATACATCTAATTTTTTATTTTATGGCTCTGTAACAAATTACAAGTTGAAACAATAAAATTATGATATGTTTGGATAATGTTTAAATTATAATGAGCCATTTAGGTTAAATTCTTTACATTGTGGTAAATAAATTATTGAAAAAAGATGACTTAAAGATTAAATGTTTCAATTGTCATAATAGGGGAAGATTAAGGGTCTTTTTAAATGTTTATTTATAAAATTAAGAACTTAAATCTTGTATTAAAACATGGTTTATTAACAATATTTTAATATCAAGTTGATTTGTGTACAATGATAATAAAGTAGTTTGATTAAATTTTGAACACAACTCTCCAATATGTGATAACATGCATGCTTTTACTTGTCAGTAGCATAAGGGTTAATTTTATGTACATGTGTAGGGGTCAAAGTGTGCATTGTAAAATCTTTAACAAAGTTGGATTCAAAATTTAAACAATTATCAATATATATCAGTTAATGTAACATCAAAATAAAGTATAATTCAAATTGTAAGATTATATTAATTTTAATTTCGTGATATCATATGAAATATTGAAATAAATTCTCAGGCTATGTCTTTGTATCACATGATACTTTTGAGCTTCAAATTACCTACTTTAAATATTTTCTCCACCCATATTTAATCTTTTGAATTTTAATACAAATTACATGCTTATAGTATAAGTACTGGTAAGATTTACTCTAAATCTATAGCATCCGCCCTTCCTGTGCTTTACTGAAATACAAAACCAGAAAATTAGTACCACATGTCGTGCCTCCTGTCACAATCTGTCTTTCCAGAAATATCACCAGTTTACTCTGAGGCTTGGCATTGCCAGGTCGCTCAACTTGTAATCTGAGGGTTGCAGGATTGAATCCCCGTCACACTCACTCTTTCAGTTATGGTTGGTGTTATAATGTGATAGTCAATCCTGCTTAATCGTTGGTGAAAAAGTAGCACAAGAGTTAGCAGTGGATGGTGATGATTTGTTGCCTTCCCTCTAGTCTCACACTGCTAAATTTTAGTTATAGGACTAACTTGTTTTAACAATAAGTTCTGAATTATTCAGTGAACAGTTTTAGTTTTCCCTTGACCAACCAAAGAAATTAGTTTAAGCCACTTATAGCTTAATTAGAAAGCAATTTAAATTACAATAGTGATAGGAGATTATATTCTTTGTGCATGTTATTTGTTTTATAAATTGAATATTTGAAATAGAGTAAAATGGTTACAACAACTGAAAATTAGTGTTAGTTTTGGATTGTAAATAAAACTTTTGACTATTTAAAAAGTGAAAAAAGAAAGTACAAGGCCATCACATAAGTACAATATTTCTTAATTTTTAATCCATTTACTTTTCTTTATTATGATAAAGTAATTAAACTGTATAGTTAGAAAGTTATTAGTTTAGATAAGAAGACAGAAAAAACTACAAAAATTCTATTCTAGGTATTCACATGAGCAGCTCATGCATTACCTAATTTGACACTCTGTTTATCATAAGTCACAGTGACTTCGACCCGACATGGTCAGGTGGTTAAGGTACTTGACTCGTAATCTGAGGGTTGTGGGTTCAAATTCCCATCGCACCAAACGCACTCGCCTTTTCAGCCATGGGGGTATTATAATGTGACAGTCAATCCAATTATTCATTGGTAAAAGAGTAGCCCAAGAGTTGGCGGTGGGTGGTGATGACTAGCTGCCTTTCCTCTTGTTTTACACTGCTAAATGAGGGACGGCTAGCTCAGATAGTCCTCGTGTAAATTTGTCCGAAATTAAAAAACAAACAGACAAAGTGACTTATGTTTTGGTATGCTATATTTAATAGTTAGACATGGTTCAAATGCAGTAAAGCAATGAAATTAGAATAAATCATTTGTGTAAAGGTTAGATGCCTAAAGGTATTAGGATAAATAATGATGACCATCTCTAACAAACTTCAGTCATTCTAGAATACATATATATACACACACATGCACATATATGCACTTTGATTTTATTTCAAATTTTTAACTTTTACTACTGTTAATGTTAGGGTAGAGAAAAATAATATTAGATGAAGTAGAAAGTTTTAATGGATTAACAATTTTTGATATTTATTTAGGGGGGTTATAGAGATATAAATGAAATGTGGAAACTGCAAGATGAATTAAAAAATATTTTTATTCTTAACATGAAACTTCTAAGACTAGTTTTGTAAATTCCCTGAAAAACTGTGTAAAAATACATTATTGAAAAAAACGGTTAGTTTGTGTACAACATACTTTTCATGTTTACAAAAAAGCTTGTCAAAGATGTGTACACATTTGGAATTATAGTAAGCATTTTATCCAGTAATTGGTGATTGTAGATTTTATCTCCAACACATGTGGAAATTTTAACCAAGAATAATGCTGTTTTTGCTGCAATCTTATTTTCTAATTTGTCTTATATTCTCATGCAGCTTTTCAAATTTCTTAAAAATATATTTTCATGTAAAGTAGGGAAGTGGCAAATGGAAATTTTGTCAGATTTTGGATATCTGCATGGTCAGGAGTTGACTGATGTTTGGAACATCGCTAACACTCTATGTGAAAGCTTTTGCCGGGTATCTAGCACTTCTGCTTGCTCCTCCACCTTCCTGGCCATCAAGACTCGGGCAGAGCATTCACCTCTTTCTTTTCGAACTGACTGTTTCTTTGACTATAATTGTCCCTTTACCCTGGTGGAACTAAAAATGGCCCTTCATCGGTCTGCCAGTACGTCTGTTGGACCTGATGATATTCATTATGACATGCTGCACCATCTATCTCCTGCTTCTCTTGATGTCTTGATTGTTTTCAACCGGATCTGGCAGGAGAATGTTTTTCCTGATGCCTGGTGCCAGGCTATTATTTTACCTTTCTCTAAGCTAGGGAAAGATCCCAAGATTCCTTCAAACTACCATCCAATTGCTTTGACAAGCTTTCTCTGTAAGACATTAGAAAGGATGGTTAATGCTCGTCTTGTTTGGTTCCTTGAATCAAACAACCTCCTCTCGCCCACCCAATGTGGGTTCCGTCGACAGCACTCCACCACGGACCACCTAATTTGTCTTGAAACATCTATTAGAGAAGCCTTTCTCAACCGCCAACATCTTGTTTCAATATTCTTTGACATTGAGAAGGCTTATGATACAACATGGAGGTATGGCATTTTGCGAGACCTCCATATATATGGGTTACGTGGCCATTTACTCATGTTTATTAAAATTTTTTTAATGGACAGGAGATTCGAAGTTCGTGTGGGTTCGACACTTTCCCGTTCTTTTGTACAGTAACTTGGGGTCCCTCAGGGCTGTGTTTTGAGTGTCACACTTTTCAATATAAAGATAAATGCCATCACTGAACAACTCCCTCTCACTGTTGCGAATGGGCTGTATGTCGACGACTTTCACATCTCATGTCAGTCGTCGAACATGAGATATATTGAGTGGCAACTACAAACTGCCCTCAATCGTGTACTGAAGCGGACTACAGCGAACGTCTTTAATTTTTCTCTCTCTAACACTGTTTGCATGCACTTTTGCCGTCGACGGGGTATTCACCCTGATCCTGAACTTCATATCGGTGAAGTTTTGCTGCCAGTGGTCCCGGAGACCAAGTTTTTGGGGCTTATCGTTGATCGTAAACTGACCTTTATACCACACTTAAAGAAGCTTCGGGTCAAATGCACAAGAGCACTGAACATCCTCCATGTCCTCTCTGCTGCCAGTTGGGGAGTGGATTGGTGTTCTATGTTAAAGGTATATCGTGCTCTTATTCGTTCAAAACTCGACTGTGGATCAATGGTTTATGGCTCTGCCAGACCCTTGACCTTAAAGATGCTGGGCCCCATTCATTATCAAGGACTTTGACTCTGCACTGGGGCTTTCTGCATCTCCCCAGTTCAGAGCTTATATGTGGAATCTCATGAACCTTCTCTGCACCTTCGCCGTTTGCAACTATCTTTACAATATACTTCGAAACTTCATTCCTTACCAAAGCATCCCACCTGGAAATATGTTTTCCTTCCTCGATGGCAGTACTTTTTCAGAACAGACGATCTGTCATTGCTCTGTTTGGCCTTCGCATCCAGGCGCAATTGGATGAATTGGGTCTGTCCTTGGATAACATTGCAGATTCCACATGTCGGCCCATCCCACCATGGCTTATTACAGCCCCCAAATGTGACCTTTCTTTCAGTCACCTAAAAAAGGCAGATACTCCAGATTGGACGTACCGTCTTTTATTCAATGAATATCTTTCAAATAATCATTCAGTTCCCATTTATACAGATGGTTCCAAATCAGGTAATTCAGTGGGCTCTGCTATGGTTTGCTATGGGTCAGTAGTTGCGCGCAGAATCCCTTCTACAGCTTCTGTGTTCACTGCTGAACTGTATGCCATATCTCTTGCCCTGGATCATATTGCAGCTGAGCAGTACTCCAACTGCACTATTTATACTGATTCACTTAGTTCTATACTTGCCTTGGAATCGCTACACGTTAGCTCACATCCTATTCTCGCTGATATTCGAAACCGACTGGCCCATTTCTCATTAGCAGCTACTTCAATCCAGTTTTTCTGGATACCAGGCCATGTTGGTATTCGCGGGAACGAGCTTGCAGACATGGCAGCTAAATATGTCTGCTTCATCACCATCACTCCTGTGCCTATTCCGTATATGGATTATGGTGTTGTCTTCAAGGCTCGGCTCCGTGCCAGCTGGCAGTCCACTTGGAGTGAGCAACGCGACAACAAACTTTTTCAAATCAAACCCAAAATTGGACTTTGGCCATCTAGCTTCTGTAAAGTTCGGAAGGAGGAAGTTGTTCTCACTAGGCTACGCATTGGTCACAGTTTTTTAACTCATCATTTTCTTTTATCTGGAACTGATGCACCAATGTGTAGTTTGTGTAACACTCAAATCACTATCAGCCACGTTTTACTTTCTTGCCATCGTTACAATTTTCAACGACGGCAATATTTTAAACATATTTTTTCCCAGGGTCAGTCTGTAACATTGGACAGCGTTATTGGTGATGGTGACTCTGTCCATCTTGATAATGTTTTTAATTTTTTAATGGCCATTAATCTTTTTAATCTCATTTAAGTGTTGCATATTTATTCATTACACCTTTTTAATTGTGGTTCCTTTTTACAGTTTTAATCTCTCTCATTCAATTTGACATTGGACAATGGCCAGAACATTAAATAACTCGACACCAGGACTGGAAAGGGCAACTTCAGGTGACTAATGCTACTGTTTGAACTACTTGTTAGTCGTCCTGGCGAGTTGTTATTATACTTTTGCTGCATATCATTTCACACTTTTACTACTTTACTTTTTAGTACTGGCCATATTGACTCATAACCCGGAACCAGGACTGGAAAGACCAACTTCAGGTGACTGACGGTGGTTTTTATACTTACCTGTTAGTCTTCCTGGCGGGTTATGATCATTACCATTCTGCTACAGTAGTCCTTTACAACTTTGTTGACTGGATGTCAACATTGGTTTTTATGCCATTTTCTGTTTTAATTGCTGTTTTGCTTTTATCTTCAATTACTTTTACAAATTTTACTCCATTTACTTGACTTTATCTTTTTACTGGACATTTGGCTACTCATTGTTACAATTTTGCTATGTATCTTTTAAAACTTCTATTCTTTTACATTTTGATACTGGTTGCTATGACACATAACCTGGAACCAGGACTGGAAAGACCAACTTCAGGTGACTGATGGTGGTTCTTGAACTTACCTGTTAGTCTTCCTGGAGGGTTATGATCATTACCTTTTTGCCAGAGTAAATACCTTACAACTTCTTATACTCTGCCTTTTATCTTAACATTGTAGACTAGGTGTCAACATTGGTTTTATACTTTTTTGTTTTACCTTCATTTCCATTTATGTCTATTACTACATTTATTTATTTATTTATTTTTTTTACATTTTTACCGAATGTCTGGCGCAGATAGCCTCGCTGCTTTGTGCCATAAAACACTAAATAAATCAATCAATCAATCAATTGGATATCTGGCTTCTGATAAGTCAGGTTTGAATAATTTTTAATTAGGTAGTACATGTGGCCATGTAAACTGTACATAATGAAAATGACCTGAAGGTCTGAGTTACAATTACTTTGTAGTACAGTGTTAAACTACTTTATTATAATTTTTGAAAACGTCTTCAGAATGTTACACATGTACTATTGTTAATATTATGCTTCCAGTGCTGTCACTGCCACTATTGTGACCATCTGTGGCAACACAGTGAGTCTGTGTGACACTTACTTTCAGTACATAACTTTCTTTTGTGACTTCCAGAGTTCATACTCTTTTAATGCTGGGAAAATCCTATTAGGTATAGAAGCCAATAAAAAACACCAAAGAGCTAGATGGATCAGCAACTGATAACACTGCACAACAATTTTTTTGAAAAGTTTTGCTTGCTGAAAAGTTTTTGCTGATTGTGACAGGTACCTGGTGGGTATGCACAAATATAGTTTAGGTTTTGCTGCATCATGTAGGAACTCTGAGAAATAGACAGTTAACTGTTTACCAGTAATAACGTATTTAATTGCGTTCATGTTTCTAATACACTGTTAAGTTCAACATAATTAAAAGTGTTTTGCTCCTGATTTTTGTTTGTATTCAATGTCAGGTGCATCACGTTGCAGTGTCCAACAGTAGTCCAGAAGCATTGACGGATTCCAGTTGCCCTGATATCGATTTTTCCATTGTTCTGGTGAAACTGAAGATTTCGATGAAATGGTACATGATGGGCAAATTTGGGTGTGATTTTCGTGATCAGTAACCAAAAATCTGTAAGGAACACCCAACAGTGTTCAAGAAGCAAAAACTTTGTTGTGCAGTGTAATTGGATGTACAAATAATGTCATGCCTATATACTGTTGTTTGATGATACGATCAGTTGGAGTTTCCATCAGTATCCATTTCATTGCAAAATTAATTTGTCATCAGATTTCAGTGGATAGTAGAGTATTTGTTAGGATCAAAAATTTGTTTCATCCTTAATGTAAAGACAACAAATATAAATTTTATTCCAACTCATGAACAAGTTTTTGGATTAATGTTGAATTGTTGTCATGATGATCAAAAGTTGGTTCAGTTAAGAATGAGTTATTCTTCTGTAAATTATGATGAAGTTGAACACTTTAAAACATTGATGAAATAAAATTTCAGTTGTTTGATAATTTTCACCACATAATTATATTTATAGAGGTTAAACAGTTTGTTTGTTATACACAACGTAATAAATTGGTGTGGGTAGAAATTGTGTTGAGGTTACCTCAGTTAAACTGTTCTTACTGAATTTTATAAATTGTTACTGGATATTCTGAAATTGTCAGTGTAGGTTAAATGAATTGTATCATTTCCTAATGACATATTTGAAATATCACAGTTTACACCAAAATTAAAAACTGTTATATGAATGAGATGTTGTGAAAAAGACATCAGTTAAGTATTAGGCTGTCATCCTGAAAAATGTACTGGTTTAAACTCAGTGTGTTTAAATGTTTTGTCAACTGTAACGTTGTTCAGAAAATGTTTAAGAAATCAATAAACTTGCCCTGTTTCTACCATTAACTTTAAATAGTGTTTTAAAGAAACACTTTTGGGCCAGGGATGGTCTGGTAATCAACAAGCCAGACTTTGAGAGTGAGGATTCATGGTTCAACTACCATCACCACAATGACTGCACACTTTGGGGTTGTGGCTGCATTATAAAAGTAACAGTCAAACTCCTTCTTTAGGTTAGAATAACCCAAGAGTTGTTTGTGGGTGCACTTAACTAGTTGCTTTCTGTATCATCTATTAGTTTTAAAATGAAAAAACAGCTAAAATAGCCCTTTTGTAGCTTTGTACAACTATCTGAAACAAATACACTTCAAATAAAATATACCTAGAAAATAAATAAAATTTGTAGATTTGAAAAAAAAGTAAAAAATTATGTTTGCGTTTGAGTGCAAAAACTTGCAGTTGTGTATCTTCAAAATTTCATACTATCAGCAAACAGTCCAATTGTATGTTTAATTGTAGCTTCAACAGAATTTCTAACAAGTTAGTAATTTTGTTGTACCTGTCATGGAGATTAGGAGTTTCACACGTGCACAATAGTGCAAGCTGATTTGCATCTCATTTTAAAGATGAAATTCTTTTGGTTTTTTTCTACCTTTAGGGTCATCAAGCTGATTTTAAAACTGTTTCAGCAAGAGCTATTGAAGATACGTCTGTACTTAGGTAAGTAGTTTTAATTGCAATCAGACAAAGTTTACTGTTGGTAGAGAACAGTATAATACCATACATCAATTGGCAAATAAAACTTAATTTGAATAAAACTGAAAAACATCTTTTATGTACAGAAAAGTGACAGTTAAGATGTCAGCATTTTTTTTTAATTTGCAGACTACAAGTGGAAGTATTTAAACATCTGCTAGAGAAATATCCTGAATCACTATTGAGAGTCACTCAAGTCATCATGGTCAGACTTCAGAGAGTCACTTTTACAGCATTGCATAATTATCTAGATCTAACTACCCAGCTGGTTAGACAGGTAATTTAAGATGTTGGTTAAAACTATTGCTAAGAAATATTTTAACAGTTTTATGCAATAATTATTAATTTATGTTTCGTCCTTCACTTACTGCAAGTTGTGTGATTTGTATATGATTGAAAGGTTAACTAATAATTGGATGAAGTGTTCTCAAGCCACAGAGAAAATTTTTTTACCATTGAAAATTAATTTAATGTGTATGATAAAGATTACATTCTGTATATAAAGCCATGTATGTGCATGTTTGCATATGTATGTATACCTCACTTTTTTCCCAGTACGGTATCTTGCTATTCGACTGTAAAATTTTGAAGTAGTAAGTGAATGAAATATTATATTCACAAGTTATAGAGGATAATGTTTTGAGATTATAAAAATAATTTGAGTATGTAATACTAGTACATCTTTAGTCTGTATACACAGTCATCTGAAGTGTTCTGAATTTTTCGAGTGCATCCAACTTTTGCATTACAGTTATTGTTCTTGCATCCTTTTTGTTAAATTATTGTATTTTCATGGCCATTAATATAATTGCATACCTTGTAACTAAAACATCCAAAGAAATTTAGCTAAATCTTAACCATGATGTTATGCATATAGTTTTATGATTGTGTGTGAGTTACAACACTACAACTGAGGCCTCACAGAAAAATTTGGTTTATTACTTAATCTATAATTTTTTTTATTTGCTGTTATTCTGTTATTTTTATTTTTCACTAATTAATCTGTTTGAATATTTACCTAATTTCATTATCCTTGTCTGTATGTTAGTTCTGCCTTTCAAAGTATTTTTACTTTCACTCATAGTTTACTTTGATCAAAAGTTATTGCTTTTAAATCTCTGGAACTGTTTATAGGTGTATTTCATTACATGAAATGTATTCTTTTAGATAAATGTAATGAAAATTCTGGTAAGATAGGTGTTTACTGGTGTTCGTAATTATGTTTTTACCTTTAAAGTATTTATGAATGAGTCCTCGTGGTTTTGTGCTTCTTGTTTCTGACACAATATTTCTCACGTAAAATTTTAATTTTGGGAGCCGTGCATGTTTTTTAATGACTGTTTTTGTAATTATTTTGTGCCCTGTAAAACACTTTACATTTTTTTCAGCCACATCCTGTGAATAAACGCCACCCACTACCTACCTCACCTAAATTTAGCCCTTCACGACAGCCTTCTCTCAAAACATCTTTACCTCACGATGAAAAAGAAAGTCCTACTAAACCTATCGTAACTCCACTTGGAGAAAATTCTTCTGTAGAAAAGACAGTGACATTTGCTGGGTACTCTGGTATGTTTGAAGAGTTCTTGGGTTTTAAATTAGTTTATGTAGAAATGTATTATCCTTAGGCTTCCTGTTCACAGGTGGGTTGTTTAATGCTCTTTTTGGTCATTGAATACATTAAAATCTAGATTAAGGTGTGTAAGAAATTTCAGCAGTGATCAAATACTTAAAGGTTTGTAATTTAGAATGAAAAGGGAATACTTTAATTGTAAAGTGGTATCTCAAATCTGCTACACAATTTGTGTATTATTTAAGATTTTTTTAATTTACTTCTAAAACATAGGCAGATTTCATTAATATATAAATATATAATTTGATCTCCCTCGTAATGTGACCTAGGTGGTGAGGATGTGTTTTTGTATGTTTGATTGCCTTTACGAAGACAATGAAATAAACGTTTTTAATGTGGAAAAACAAATATTTTCATGTGCATTTTACTCAGCGTTTAAAAAATCTGCGACATCCATACTTCGGCATTAACATTCTTCAAGTATAAAATGTTTTTTTACAAAAATGTTAACGTTATAAAACTAAGCTTTGTACAGATGAAATGTAATTTTTTTCTTCAGAGAATTGTTTTATTCTAGATTCAGAAATATATTTATGTGAAAAGATTATTGCTAAAAAAGAGCATTTTAAAATCAGTCATGTTAAAACATAAATCATGTTAAAACTTAGTGATAATTATGTTAAAACATAAAACATGTTAAAACAGATATTAACCAGGTGGGTTAAGGCGTTCAACTCTTAATCTGAGGGTTGCAGGTTCGAATCCTCGTCTCACCAAACATACTCGCCTTTTCAGCTGTGGGGCATTATAATATGACAGTCATTCCCAGTATTCCTTGGTAAAAGAGTAGCCCAAGAGTTGGCGGTGGGTGGTGATGACTAGCTGACTTCCCTCTAGTCTTACACTGCTAAATTAGAGACGGCTAGCGCAGATAGCCATCGAGTAGCCTTGTGTGAAATTCAAAAAGCAAACAAAACTCTACACTAGTGTTGTCATTCTTTCTCTTGTTCAATTATTGTATCTTACCTGATGAGGTCAGGTAACCCTGGTGAAATGTAGTGAATAAAATTGAAGTTTCACAACTGATTAAAAAAAAGGAGATAATTTATCACTGCTTATAAATATATGCATTTGTGCACACTATACACTTTATTAATATCAGTGTGCACACTATACACTTTATTAATATCAGTGTGCACACTATATACTTTAGCAATATCAGACAGATATCAACAAAAGTTCTGGATTCTACAAGAAGACTAGGTTTACTTAAAGATTCTTTATTAAGGTAAATATAAATTACATGTTAGTTCTTACTGTAAACAAATATCAAACTTTCTGTGATTCAAGCTTACAATTAAAGTTCATAAGCAAAATACAGAAGTACATCTGCCTTTGGAAGCCTAAACATTAAAACTTATTAAAATGTTTTACAACAAAGTATCGTAGATAGAATGTAGTATATCTATATAGAAAAGCTGCTTATAGTTAGATATAAGTTCTACTTCATTATTACGAAGTTTTAACGTGTTTTATGTTTTAACATAATTATCACTAAGTTTTAACATGTTTTATGTTTTAACATAATTATCACTAAGTTTTAACATGTTTTATGTTTTAACACAATTATCACTAAGTTTTAACATGTTTTATGTTTTAACACAATTATCACTAAGTTTTAACATGTTTTATGTTTTAACACAATTATCACTAAGTTTTAACATGTTTTATGTTTTAACACAATTATCACTAAGTTTTAACATGTTTTATGTTTTAACACAATTATCACTAAGTTTTAACATGTTTTATGTTTTAACACAATTATCACTAAGTTTTAACATGTTTTATGTTTTAACACAATTATCACTAAGTTTTAACATGTTTTATGTTTTAACACAATTATCACTAAGTTTTAACATGTTTTATGTTTTAACACAATTATCACTAAGTTTTAACATGTTTTATGTTTTAACATAATTATTACCAATTTATGTGTCATCAGTAATTATAAGATGTGTAATGTTTGGTTACCCATGTGTTTATAATGTGCATTTTAAAAACCCTAATGTTATCTCTATGTAAAGTTGCATGTCACATGACGGCTTCAGGTAGCACTTGAATAAGAAAAATGTGGGTTATGTCTCTTAAAGCTATTTATAAAAATTTGTTGACTCCTTAATCACTTTATTTGGTTTACTGGCTCAGACATCTTACATCTTAAGGACTTGCCACATAAATAACTAATATAAATAACATTTAGTTAAGACAGTATGTTGAAACCTAGTTAACTGTGAATGTTATTATGCAACATTCTTATAGAAAACTCATAATGAGCCAGTTAAGAATGATGTGGTTAAAAACTAGTTGCTCTGTGTAATATATTATGATATAAAAAGATTGTACCTTACAGCATAAGTATTTATATTATACAAGTACAGTGGTTGAACAACTTCATTGATTATATTGAAATTAACATGTTGGAATTTATTCATGTTTATCTTGGGGTGCAGTGGTTAAGACTTATAGTAATGACACAGATATTTTGTTGACTTTTGTAGACTTTATCATCATTTGTTATTATCTTTGAAGGAAGTGATGATGAGGAAACAAGTGAAGAAGTGATACGTTCTTCAGAATCTACATCGAACGTTGACGTTTTAAAGAACCAAACTGTTCCAGAGAAAACGCTCTCCCACACTTTTCAAAAGAAGGTTTGTAGGTTTGACATAAGTAAGAATTAGGTTAAATCAAAATGGAATATGACAAAAGACTAACAATTATTGTTTGTGGTTGTTTATGGTACACAAGAAGTATTTGAAGTCTGTGTATGTAAAAGTAGATGTCTCATTTGTTTCATCTAAGATTATAAGTGATTTAATCATAATGTGTGTAAATGTAATAACACAGGTATAACAACTACTAAGTTGTGGTAAAATAGCTACTTATTTGATGGATAGATTTTGGTGAACATTTCGTGTCACTGTGTAGTTTACACTCAAGACTTCCCTAGTCCGGTTTTTCATTTGCATCACTGTGTAGTTTACACTCAAGACTTCCTTAGTCCGGTTTTTCATTTGCATCACTGTGTAGTTTACACTCAAGACTTCCCTAGTCCGGTCTTTTGTTTGCGTCACTGTGTAGGTTACATTCAAGACTTCCTTAGTTCAATCTTTTGTTTGCGTCACTGTGTAGGTTACACTCAAGACTTCCTTAGTTCAGTCTTTTGTTTGCGTCACTGTGTAGGTTACACTCAAGACTTCCTTAGTCTGGTCTTTTGTTTGCGTCACTGTGTAGGTTACACTCAATACTTTCTTAGTCCAGTCTTTTGTTTGTTCTACATTAAGCATAAAGTACCTGTACAGTCATAGCTTTAGTTATCATTGTACTTGTAAAATAAAAGCAGGTACACATAACAGAACCAAATAACAAATAGTTGTGAAAAAGGTAAGTACACACTGTTAAAAACATTCTTAAATTGTTTTAGGCTGAAAATATATTTAGAGGTGATTCTGCCCCTAACACGTGATACCTTCAAATTCTTATTTAGAATCAAACAGTATTAAATATTGAGGAAAAAATGGATATTTTACTTCAAACATAGGTATGATTTGTTTGCAAAACTTGTAAAAAGAGCTACATATAATGTACTTAATATTATTAAGTGTATTTTTTAAACACAAAGATAACTGAAATTGATTTAAAACTTTGAAAGTCTGAATATACTAGTGCATCTGTTTTTTATGTTTGAAATTTTCTGTAAAGCTGTTAGATCTGATATAATTGGTTACCTAAGAGCTGCATCCCATCACTTAGTGTCAAATGAACTAATTGCTTAATGCCACAAAAATAATAATCTGATTGAAACTAGCTGTTTTGAATATTAATGTTTTCAGTTATTCCAACAGTTGATAAATCTGTGATTAAGTCATTTGTCATGAAAAGAATCAACTATTCAAAATTAGAATTTTTGACCATTTATTTTTTTTTATTATTCTAAACATTTGTGGCTTGAGGGTTTTGGACACCTGAAGTAAACACTTGTCTGTACCCCTTCCTAATTTATACTATAAATGGTTGTGCATAATTTCAGCAGTGAATACTAAATCAACAATGAAATAATTATAATAAACACTGATGAATAATGATAGTAAAACAACCATTTCAATAAAATGCTCATTTATTCAGGTTACACAGTACCTGTAATTATGTATAATGTTTACGTGTCTTTCGTGCAGCAAATTGGTCAATAATGTTATAAAAATTGATTGAGTCAAATGTGTTTTTGTCAGTAGAGAAAGTGGCTTGGTTAGCTGGATGGCTTGTAGTTAGCTTGTTGTAGAAGTTAAGCAGTTTTTATTAGCTTTAATTTGCTAAAGAAGTGCCTGTGAGTAGCTACAAAAACATACGTGGTTAGGTGAATTTGAAGAGATGTGTGCAGGTTGGGGAAAACATTCTTTCTATACTGAACTGTCGCCTTAAGCGACTCTTCTGGAGTTCCTGGAATTGAAGGACCTGAATGTTGTGTCTTTTGAAATAGCTATGACAGTTTGTTATTTCTTGCTACAATGACTTTTCCTCTGTATCACCTTCATGTACGAACCAAAAGTAATTTGTTTGGTTTAACCATTCATGCAAATTGATATTATCAATGATTAGAGGCTTTACATTCAATCTATGACTTTAGATCTTGTTGTCTCTCATTTTGTTCCTGTTTATCAGTTTATTTGGAGTGGGCATCATAGTTCTATCTATCTCCTCGATAAGTGTCAACCCTGCATCTTCTACTTCTTCCCTGGCAATCTTTGTTTACACTTAACATGTGTCTCCATGACTGTATTTCCAAGTTTCCACTAATTGGACAGCTCTGAGGATAGAACTTTCACATATCTGGGGATGTTTATCTCCAAAATGTTCACACAATGCATTGAGGTCAGTTGTCACTTGCAAATTCATTTTCAGAGATTGCAAATATTTCTGTACAATGTTAATTCTTCTCAGCACTTGCTCCCCAAAGTTAAGGAGGGAAACAAAGTTAAATGTCAAAAGCTCATTCAGTATTGTGTGCACTTTTGCTCTGTTGTTAACTGTTTTAGCTTGATGTTCAGTTAATAATTGGACACGTTTACTAAGGGCAAGAAAGTAACTAACAAGGACATGGACAGTTCCTTCTCTGGCTCTCTAATGTGTATTGGATTCTTCTTTCACTGTCAACTTCAATTTATTTGCTTTTTTTTTTTTCTATTGACCAGTTGGATGGTTCCTTCTCTGGCTCTCCAATGTATATTGGATTCTTCTTTCACTGTCAACTTCAATTTGTTTGCCTTTTTTTTTTTGTATTAACCAGTTCATCTGGCAAAATATGCATAAACTTGTCCCACTGTTCTAAAAAGTGTCACAATACAGCTGTGGCATGAACATCTACGAAACTGAGTCATTGTTGCATTTTATAAATATGGCATTTGGGTTTCTTTCACAGAGTCTGTTCTGAACACTGCTGATATGACCCGACATAATGGCTTTATTATTGTACAGATAGGCACAACAGTCATCAAAATTCTGCTTATTTTTCTAAAGTTTCTCAAGAATTATCACTAATATGAAGAAATGTGTTTTATATCAAGTTCTAAAAAATTAAATTCTTTCTTACACATATTTCTTATGTGTCAAAATTTAGTATAACATAAAAAATTAATTTGGACAGTTGTTTCATGTGTGTCACAAGAGAAATAGAGTCCAACTGTACCATAGTAGTTAGTGGCTCTGATTTTGGTCAAGAGGTGGTTATGGACTTCATTAACCAACAAACCAATGAATTCATTCTGGATATTATGTGAGAGGTAAGCCATAGGACACAGTCTTTCTCCAACATCAGCTAGATGTTGACTGGATTGCATTTTGACAGGAATTTTAAAACTTACAAAAAATTCCTGGGATTATGAGAATCCAGGTTTTCAGTATGTCCTCTTAATGCAAAGCTTTGCAAAGACAGCTGTTTGATCACATCAAGAAATCTTTGGAGAATTTCCTCCAATAGTTTTTCATCCTCTTATTTACTTATCCAAAACATCACCCACTCTTTGTTCTTTCTTCAACTCTTTCCATTTTATGAAAATCCAGTCAACAGGGCTGTCTTGGTGACATTTTGCTTTATCCAGTTTTTTCGAAGATGAAAATTATTTTCTGACTCAAAAGTTGATTTTGAGTTTGAGGAACTGCACAAAAATCGTAAGCAACGAAAACAACAAACGACATGTTTGTTAGTAATAAATTCAACCAGCTGCACAGGATTTGTTCCCCAGTTTTTAGTTAAACTTCATTCCTCCCCCTTAGTCCTGTATCCAGCTTTGGGCAAGACAGCTTCCTTATTTAAAAAAAATGTCTACACCAACCGTTATCATCATTTCTTTGACAGACTGTTCGGTACAAAGTCTTCCACTTGGTGAAAACCTAACATGACCCACACCCTTGGAAATTTTAACAGCCAGTGGGTGAGTGTTAACTTAAGAAATAGTCTTTTACAATCTGCTTCATATTTCATCAGCAACAAGTTCGTTCAATTCGTCAGCTATATCTGATGGACAAGGCCTATCACGTGTCTCTCCATCTACATTTCTATTTTTGTCCTCATGGTCAGCATCCTTTTATAAGAGAGAGTCAGATATCTGTTTATCAATTGTCTGACACTGATGTAGAAATGCATTCATTATTCTCCTCGATTTGCTGACTTCTATAATCTCTTTATCTTTTTTATGCTGGGCACCTCTCGTGGTTCATGAATGTTACTTATTTGATGATGTGTGCTGATCTGGTTATTTGAATGATACAGTAAGCTGGAACAATGTGAACAAGATTTTAACACAAGTTTCAGAGCATATCGAAGAAACAAACGTGCCACTAAACTTGATGAAGATTGAAGGTGTCTCATTTTCCATTATACTAAAATATTATTTTCAGGAATTATATTATATTCTTTTGAAATTAATAATATGAACAACACCTTATCAAAGCATCTTTATGTTTTGTTTTTGTTGCCATAGAGATCGCAAGAAACAGTAGAGTACTCACAGCCTAGGCCTACTTGTGATGTTTTGGTGATACTCCTGGTGGTTAAAAGGTCAACAATAATTTTATCTTAAAAATGTGTGTAATCAGTGTTTTTTAAATGAATGCATCATACTGATTCATTCCAACCATCATATATGTAAAATCATCTTGGTGCTGTTCCTATACGAGGGGACCAGTTGTCCCCTCCCTGATCCCTCCTGTTTACTTTCTCCTGCTACTGATTCCAAGTATCAGAGTAATCAAAATATTGCCATTATGTTTGTTATTAAAAACAAAGCTGTATAATGGGCTAGTGGAGGAATGCTTTGTTTTTGCTTTGATTTTTTTCTTCCACTAAATCTACTCATCTTTGCTACTGTTGCTGTTTCTGAACTGCAGCTTAGAAGAAAGACAGCTGTTGTTTTTTTAATATACAGTGGTATGTTTACAAGTTAAAAATGCCTAACTGTATTATTTAATCTTGTATAAGTAGGCACAAATATGGGGGAGGGACTCAAAGGGTCTAGGCCCCCTTTTATTTTGTTTCAGAAATCAGGGAAAAGCTTGAAGATAGTATAAAACATTATTTTATAGAATAGAAAAATAGAGTAATTCATAGTTTGTTTTACATTAAATATAATAAAAACATATCACTATTTCGTAAACACAGAAATATATGGCAGCTTATTAGAATAAAAAGTTAAAAAATACACTGATTTATTTCTGTAGGGAAAAGAGGTACAAGAAAGTCACCATGGTACATGCATAGTTACGAAGAAAAAGCCTTCTTTCTTTTTACACAGAGAAGATGAAAATGACATTCTTACAGCAGCAGTGCAAGGTTTTATGCATGTTTTAGGAATTGAGGTACGTGTGTTGATGCTACTTGTACATGTCTTCTCTAAATGTATATTTTTGTCATTTGTCTGGACATTTTGGTACATGGTGAAAATTGAATAGTTTTTAATGAAATTAGAAAATTGACAATTCGATTGTTTTTACAGTGTTCTAAAACTAATTCATGTTATCACATTCTAGAAACACTTTCATTTTAAAGATTGAACATCCCCCCCCCCCAATCCATGAGTTAACACTTTCGGCTCTTTTTCTACTGAAATGTAGATGTTTAAACTTTTTAACAGAAATTAAAATATTTTCTGTATTTGGTACATTTTGCCTAATTTTGTCATTTATGTCCAGCCGGTCCAACTTCAGTTCATACCTTCTAATTTTTTTCTACTCTGTAATAGTACTATTAATTATTTTTAATTCTAAAAACAAAATTGAAGTAAACATGTTTCTAATTGGGTTTATATTTTAACATTCTGTGTCTAGTTTCTTATACACCTTTAATAGATTTTTTTTCCCTTCATGGCTGGTAAAGTTTAGAGTTATTGGTCAAAAATAGAGAATTATATTATTCAATTAATTAATTTATTATTGTGATTAAAACTGCTAAAGGCAAAAAGTGTCTATTGAGACTATGATAATGTTCGTTGCTGTTATATTAAAAAACAGCAATGGACTATATATAATTTTTGATACACTAGTAGTAAAGTACTGCTTAACTCAAGACAATCCTGCATTAAGGTATGGGCTTACCGGGCTGAAGTCCAGGGTCTCACACTAGTTACGGGGCCTTAACATATGATTATAAATGTATTGCACATAGAGGTTCTGTCACAAGGGAGGCTCTATAAGTTGAAAAGCTTAGGGCCAAGAAAACTTTTAATCTGGCCCTGCACACAGGTGCATGCAAAGTTTGGTTGAGATCAGTAGAATAGCATGTGGAGCATATAAAAGGCTCGTGGACTCACATGAGAGAGGTTCTGATCCAAGCAATGACAAATTTACAGTTGAGGGGGAAGGGGCTTTCAAAGTACATTCAAGTTTGGTAACAGTTGGTTCAGTGGTTTGCCAGTTATAAATAGGCATCGAGATATTTTTGTCAAATAATTGTTTATGGAGTGTGTCTATATATATATATATATAATTCTTATTCATCTATAGGACAATTAATATTTAGTTTGACTTATCACCTTTGTGATATCTTCAGCAACTTTTAGTTTGTTTTCTCCATGCAAGAATATCATGGATCATGCTGGAAGGTTAAGTTACACAAAGGGACAGTTAGGTTTTATTTGGCATGTCATCAGAATTTCCTAAATACCCCTTACCACCATCAGGTGGAGGCATTTTTTGATTCTCAGATAATACATCTGCTCTTCGAATTTTGTGGTGCTAAAGTGAAGTTTGTACTTCACTTATGTAGGTCTGTGTCACCTGGCGGGACGTAGTAAGTGTACGGATTTACAATTCAACTTCATCATTTCATTTCCTTTCACTTCATTTTGTTAGAAGACTCTCAGGACCACCAACTTCATCGAAGATGAGCTAGATCTATAGTACCATGCACAATGGTTCAATTTTAGGCTTCTACGTTCCTCCCTGTTGTTGGAGTCTTAAATTTCTTTGGCTCCCATAGGGGATTGTAGTTCTACCAATTTTGGTGAGTACCAACCCCCCAACATAAGTTTCTTGGTACATTGGTACTCATAATAGCTTCTGTCTACATCCAAGGTTTCCACTATTTAGTTGAATTGCTGTCAGCATCAGTGTTTGCTGTATACCTTCAGGGGCTGGGAGGGCTTGGTTCCAAGAATTTCTTGACATGTGGTAATTTTAACCATGGTTCTTGAAACTCTACAGGTCCTTAGGTCACAGTTGTTTTTTTCAGTTTACATCTTCTACACTAATATCCATCCAACCTATAAGGTTTCTGTTTCCCACTGTTCATCAGAATTTGGAACATAGTTCTAGGGTTATCTGAGTCTGACTGGTCTTGGGATGGTGAAATAGTTGGGTTAGTTCTTCAGTTTGTATTCCCGTCAGTTGTTGGGTCAACGAAGACAGAAGATGGTGTTCAGTCGTTGATCTTCCTTATTTACATCAATGTCTAGATTCTCTGAGGTTCAAAAGTTGCTCATTCCTCAACCTCTGTTGATTTTGTTACTGAGATGTATTTGGGATATCCTACTTAGATGTAGCTTGCTTATATCTGCACTTTGTCTTAGTGGTGGAGTCCCACCATTATTGGCATTTATAGCACACAAGGGTAAGGTACTGCAGTTCCAGGGTTTTCCTTTCAGAGGAATAACATGGGTTTTACCATATTGTATGAGTTTCTCAGCCCATTCATTCCCATGTACTTTTTGTGCTTACCTCCTGTACCTATTTTAACTATTTGCACTAGGTTATCCAGAGAGGGTATTTTTTATTTCTACCTTTCAGGGTCCCTTACCTTGTTTTGACAGGATCCCACTCTGTGGCAAGTGTCGCTCAGACATGTTTGTTTCTATCAATTCTGCAGTAGCAACCACTATCTTCCTATATTTATTACCAGTTGCAGTGGGATATGTAGAAATGAGGTGTTCCATAGAACCATTTAGGAGCTCACCAGGTGATATTATTGTACTATTCTGGACCACCACTCATGGACTATTTTGAGTAAAACTAAAGGAGATCCTGCTCTCTGCCAATTATCGATTGAATAAAACAGGGTCAATTTGCTTTTGAAAATTGAAAGAATTTGGTTCACCTATTGCACTGTTTCCAGAGCACAGTTCCTCAGAACTCCCAAATGCATGTTACCCCTTATACTGTACTAGTGGAGCTAATGAATCTTTACTACACCTAGTTTCCAGTCACTAGGGTGGTGGACAGGGGCTTTTTATCCAAATTCCCCCACTCTTGGACAAGAGAGTGAAAGTGGTAGCTCTTCTTCCTTGGTCTCTAGGTGTTTTTTCCACATATTGGTGAGAGCAAGACCAGTCTTCTTGGGAGCCAACTTGTAGTACCAGATCAGATTTGATGCCCAACTAGGAGGTCCACTGTATTCTCCTGAGTCCAAATACTGAATGGTCCCATCTTGGGTCTTTGATTGGGCATAGTTGTTCCACATCTTTCCCATAATTTTGGGGACAAGTGAAATATTTCTTGCTCACTTGATTGGGGAATGAGGATGAATGTTCATAATTCCAGACTAAATGAGTTCTGTTCCTTTGGTTTAGTAAGGGATATGCTATCCCATCATTCTGAGAGTAGGGTGTTGCCTTTTGAACTTCTTAAGGTGGAAGAGAAGGTTTGTCCAAGTTGGTGTTACTCACTTTCTCATCATGATTTGAGTAGTTCATATTGCATCACTCTGCAGTTACAGCTTAGGATCCAACCAAAAGTATATTTATGTGTAACATTGCAGCCCAATTGCCTTAGCCACCAACATGGGATATAGGGACCAAGACCCCTTAATTTCAACTCCAAGTAGTGGAGCTCTTGACTATGTATTTGGGACTGGCCTACAGTGATGATCGCTTATGTACAGTTCCATCCTTGATACAGGAACTAAATTCATGGTGAAGAGCATATATATTCTGGATGTAGCATGGTTTCTCCACTAGGGTATCATTGTTATCTTGGTACACTTATGATGTACATTTATTTTATGTATGGATAATGCCCTCTACACCTGTTTAAAGTGGGATTGCAGCTATAGTGTCAGGGGATAGTATTACATTAGCATATTCTTCAATTAAAAATGTATTTCCAATAATGCTTGCCTCTACTGATACTCTCCAAACCTGCCCCCTACCAAACTAAGAGTCAGAGTTAAAGACTGGCATGATATCAGTCAGTGAGAAGTGATAAAATTATTTGAATGAGGTGCTTATTTACAGTACCAGGGTAAGAGGGTGCATTGATCTAGGTGGAGGGTATCACAAGTCAGTTATTATCAGGGCCAGTTGAGTTGGTGTGAAAACATTGGGGAAAGCAAGAAGAAATCAGATAAATGCTTGGATGGGCAAATACGAAATCCTGCTGGTCAATTAACAGCAACAATTGTTAGTGGAGTGGAGGTATTCTTTGATAGATTGTTCAGGCAGAGTATTGGTGATGAAACTTTGTAGAATGGATGGTAACTGCCATCCATTCTGCAAAGTGTCATCATGAGAGGAGGTATTATTGGAATCATATTTCAGTTTAGGTTAATGTTAACCTTGGAATTTGACTTGCACAAAAAGTAGAGGACTTGTGGAATGTTTGTCGAACGTTGTGGGTTAAGACTGACCTTTGTTCTTTGCAGAAGCTCATTAAAGGTATCAGTAAATAATATAGAATCCTATTGCCATCACCAAGAATGTTTGCTGATGACAATGTAGGACTTTGAGCATTGTTCTTATAAAAGGTGATTAAACTCATATTTTCAACAATAAAGAAACTGACAGAATAATTTATTGTAGTAATTATTTTTACCTCACCATTAAACAAAGGTAGTCAAGGAATTTTTTGAGCCATTGTTTATATGTTCTTCAGTGTACATTAATTTAGAAGTTATTTTTTAAATCTGTCATCAGGATGAATCTCTATTGAAAGGGCGAGTAAGTGTGAAAGAGGTTCCAGCTAGTGTGTGCGTACTAAAGGAAGGATGTCAGGAGGATACAGCACTTTTCTATGTCATTTGTGGAGGACTTGTAGTCACACAAAAATCAGTGGATAAAGATGAGCAAGTTGGTTGTGTTATTTAATTGTTTTGTTTCTTCTAGTTTTTCATTGAGTAACATACAAGGTTAAGTAAAATTTAATTGTTTGGTCTTAATAACGTACTATGACATGTGGTACTCCATCAGAGCCCTCTACTTGATCACTTTTAGGGGTGGAAGATGCACGAGTACACACACACATATATCTTTATATTAAGTAAAACAAAGTTAATGTCTTTCTTATTTTTAAGTGTTTAACATGTAATAACCATACACATAATAAATAACGAGAACCCAGATATTCCAGATTCAATCTGGCAGTATCTTCATTCTTGCACTTTATACAGACACTTGATAAAGCAAGAAGTTATCTCTGTTTGCCTCGATGGTATATCGGTAAATTCCAAACATCCCTGTAAGATGACAAATATTCAAACACTTGCGAAGTTTATTAGATCAGGTAAAGTCATATACTTTAATAAATGTTTTTTTACAAGATCAGTTCCAAACCATATACTGTAATAAATGTTTTTTTTACTAGATCACTTCCAAACTATATACTGTAATAAATGTTTTTTTACTAGATCAATTCAAAATCATATACTGTAATGAATGTTTTTTTACTAGATCAATTCAAAATCATATACTGTAATGAATGTTTTTTTACTAGATCACTTCCAAACCATATACTGTAATAAATGTTTAGATCACTTTATACTGTAATAAATGTTTCTTTACTAGATCACTTCCAAACCATATACTGTAATAAATGTTTCTTTACTAGATCAATTCAAAATCATATACTGTAATAAATGTTTTTTTACTAGATCACTTCCAAACCATATACTGTAATAAATGTTTTTTTACTAGATCACTTCCAAACCATATACTGTAATAAATGTTTCTTTACTAGATCAATTCAAAATCATATACTGTAATGAATGTTTCTTTACTAGATCACTTCCAAATCATATACTGTAATAAATGTTTTTTTTACTAGATCACTTCCAAACCACACAATGTAATAAATGTTTTAATAGATTTGTTCCAAACCATATACTGTAATAAATGTTTTTTACTAGATCATTTCCAAACCATATACTGTAATAATGTTTTGTTTTTTTTACTAGATCACTTCCAAACCATATACAGAGATGCCAACCATTACGATTTGAGCATAAACAGTACGATTTTGGCGTATACATTACGACTATATGCTCATACAGACAAATATTATGACTAGTTGCAACTCCCAAATTATTATATATTATATAGGCCTATACAATAAAGTGATAAATTGTTCCCCCAGAGCTTGAAAGGGGTGAAAAGAAAATTTCTAGTCAAATACAAATAAATTTTGATAATAAATAAAAGGCACAGTTCAAATGGCTGCTTGCGATAATCATGTTTGTGCTTGAAATAATAAAAAATATTTGTATCTCCGACGTCTACCAATAATTTGAGTGCAGTGCTTCTCTATACTGGGTACATGGGGGAATCTATAGTTACGTCATCATGCTTGTCAGCCAATCAGTGCTCGTGTAGATGGGTATTTCTCGTTTTATAAGCGCCATAGAAACACCAATGTGATTGTTCACAAGATGAAAAAAAAGATGCTTCGTTCACCAGATTGTCTTGTTTCTGGCAAATCTAAAAGGACTAAAACTGTGAATCAAAAATTTAGGAAAGAGTATAGTGCAAAAATCCGGTCATTGCATCAAAAGTCAGTGACATTCGTGCATGTTGTACAGTTTGTTACATCGACTTTTCTGTGGCACATGGCGGGATAAACGATTGTTCCAGACATACAAAATCAGCATCTCACCAACAAAAGGCTGAGGCAAAGACAAAAACGATGCAGATGACGACATTTATGAGTAAGAATTCAGAATATGAAACCATAAATGCAGAAGTGATGTTCATGCAATTCGTCATTGCTCATAATTTACCGATAGCTGTAGCCGATCATGCAGGACATCTATTCAGAAAAATCTTCCCAGACTCTGATATAGTGAAAAAATATGGCTGTGCTAGAACCAAAACTACAGCCATTGTACAAATGTTGGGTTATGAAGATGGCAAAATGATTTCAAGCATACTTACTAACAATGTTTACAGTTTAGCCACAGGTGGATCCACAGACATGGATGACTCAAAACTGTATCCAGTGGTTGTAAGATATCTTGACCCTTTGATTGGAAAAATTGTTTGTTTTCTTTTGACAATGGTGGAATGGAAAGAAGCTTCAACAGGAGAGATGTTTTCAAGCTTTTGGACCACAAACTGACAAAGAGGAAAATTCCATGGGAAAACTGTCTTAGTTTTTCTTCAGACAATGCCTCAGTTATGTCTGGTATAGGTAAAGGTGTGATGGGACACATCTCAAAACGACAGCCTAGCATTTACTTCATGGGTTGTGCCTGTCACCTCATGAATATTGCTGCCCAGAAAGCTTCCAGAGAACTGCCCTGCCCAGTTTCTGATATATTGATATATATCTACTACTTTCTGGATAAAAGTGCTAGCAGAAAACAACATTTCAAAGAGTTTCAAGGATTGTATGACAAAGAAACAAGAAAAATTCTACAACTTGTTAACACAAGATGACTATCACTTGGGGTGTGCCTCAACAGAATATTGGACAGGTGGAAGCCATTGAAGAAGTATTTTCACTGTGAAAAGGAAAAACTAGATTAAAAAGGATCTAAATGTGCAGCTCAGTCAGGCAGCAAGACTAACAGTCAGGATATCCTCTCAACCACATAGGGATACAAGACAACAGTTTCCAAAAGCAGACAAAGAAATATTTGATGTAACTCAATGTATGTTTCGGCAGTCTGACCTTGAACTAAATAAGAGACAATCAATGAAAAAAGAAAAGAAAACAAAAGCTAGCAAGGAAGTAACCAAGAAAAGTTATGTGCAGAGCAAGTTAGATAAGTTAACAGTTTCTTGGACAACAAAATGAACTTGTTATTTTGTGTTTTTCTTCAGTCTGCAGTTTCTCTATTTGAGCAAGCCAATTTGATATTGCAAAGAGAAGAACCTTGCATACACATTATGCATAGAACTCTGATTCACAAGTTAAAAACATACTTGTCAGATACATCAAGCCAGAATATCTTGAAGGCAACAATATACTTTAATAAATGTTTTTTATAGATCATTTCCAAACGATATACTGTAGTAAATGTTTTTTTACTAGATCAGTTCCAAACCATATACTGTAATAAATGATTTTTTTTCTAGATCACTTCCAAACCATATACTGTAATAAATGTTTTTAATAGATTTGTTCCAAACCATATAATGTAATAAATGATTTTTTACTAGATTAGTTGCAAATCATATATTGTAATAAATGTTTTTTACTAGATTTGTTTCAAACCACCTACTGTAATAAATGTTTTTTACTAGATTTGTTTCAAACCACCTACTGTAATAAATGTTTTTACTAGATCAATTCCAAACCATGTACTGTAATAAATGTTTTAGTTTAGTTTGATTTCAAACCATATACTATACTAAATGTTTTCACAGATTCAAAGTGCAATCTTATTAGTCTTGGAAATTTTAGTTGTAAACACTGGACACATAAGGTAATTAATTCCACATTGTGTTCTCAGAGTAGGGGTCAAGTCTGCTTATTTTCATGTATGTGTTTTCTTGCTCTTGAGAGTATTACAGTATCACATAAACAGTCTAATGCAAAAGTAATGACTTGTTGTTTTATTTCCAGCAGGTTTCTACTTCAGTTGTTTACACTAAAATGAACACAGAAAACAAATGTGAAATGTTTACCAGTTCAAACTTTAAAGAGAAATGTTGTAAAAGTTTGTGACCAGTAATAAAGAAAATGGGGTACAGCTTATTCACCCCCTGAGACTTCCTGTTGATAATGTTCCAGGTCAAAACCAGTGTCCTGTATACAACAAACAAAATGAGGACCTTAAAATTCAAAACTTTAGTATGGTCAGTGGGGAATCCAGCTTTGAATGACTCATTAAGGGTACCTTGTTATAGAGGGCAGTTAGATAAGCATTATTAATGTCAAGGTTTTACTGTAGTGGCTCCATGTTCATGAAATTTAACTTGTAATTAGATCACTTTAAACTATTAATATTTGGATGCATTTCCTGAGCAGACCTGAGCAGATTTTTGAACTATGGTTATGTAGTTAAACTTACAATTTTTCTTCCCCTAGAGCACACTACACATTGCTCACTCTGGAGAAGCTGTTGGAGGTATGGCTGTTATCACAGGTGAACCATCTTTATTTTCAATAACTACCAGACTTCACAGCAAAATTGGAGTTATCAGTGCTAAGAATACGTATGAGTAAGTATTTTATTTTCTAGTGATCAGATTATGAAAGAGTTAAGTATTATGTAACTGTACTAATGTATCCAGTGACTATTAAATATTGTAAGTATCTTTATGATGTCTGTATTTTCTGTAAGGAGAATATTAATAATAATAACGAACATGAACATTAATATGTTTTAACATGTTATTTTAGACTTGCAGTTTTAAGGTCAGAGTGATGTTTCTACTTTTGACACAGAATTCCAATATATTCAACTTGAGTTGCTGTTTTCTATGAGTGTGTTTTGCTGTTTATGGTATGGATGCAGAATAATACAGTAAATTAAGAATATTTCAAATGTTTTTGTTTGTGGTGCTGAAATCTATGTCAGATAACAGAACAGCAAATTTCAATTTGTGAATAGAATTCTGGAAGGAAGTGGTTTTGGAAACTCAAAGTTTTTCTCTTTCTGTCTGCTAGAATTCTCCGAGAGAGACCTTTAGCTGTTCTGAACCTGGTTCACACTGTAATGGTGAGACTGTCATCATTTGTTCGACAAATAGACTTTGCTCTTGACTGGATGAATGTGGAATCTGGTAGAGCCCTGTACAGGTAAGGTTTCATACAAAACTTGCAAAAGTAAATGTTTTAAACTGTGGATAAATTCAAGATTTTTTGGTACTTTGCTGAATTTCATGATGCATCTTAATTATAGACTTCTTGATAACAAACAGACTGTAAACAAAGTAATGTAATATTGTTGTCTTTACTCTTTATAGATTTATTTTTTATCACCTTTATGTTGGTATACAAAAACGACTAACTCTTGTAGTTTCAGAATAATTATATTCTGGTTTTAGTTCTCTGTCTCTCTTTCTCTGCTGACATCTTGTTCTTGATACATGAAATCATGGAGTTCTATATCCTTGTGTGTCTTTTTTTATAAATTACTACACTGCTAACGGTTAATGATTTCAGGCAAGATGATATATCAGATTGCATGTACATTGTTCTGAGTGGACGACTGAGGTCTGTATTGACCCGACAAGATGGAAAGAAGGAACTGGCTGGTGAATATGGCAGAGGAGATCTCGTTGGAATAGTGAGTTTTCTTGTTATAAACTTTTCTTTTTTTACATTTCCAAAGATGATTTACTTTGTAATAGTTACTAATGTCATTTTGATAAGTGTTATCTTCAGTTGATGGGTATATTGAAGTGGTCTTATTTAATAGAATAACAGTCAGTTTCTTAAGTTCTGTATTAAACTCTCAAGCAAGTGAACATTTGTTACCACAATTTTTCTTTTATTAGGAAAGGTTCCATAATTATGTTCAACTCTGAATGGAAATTAAAACAGATGAAATTATTTTTGTTCTATTTTTTTAAACCAGTGTTTTTGTCTGTGCATGTCAGTAATTATAACATTGACTTTAAACATAAGTTTGTTATAACTCTCATGCAGGTTGAGGTACTAACTCAGACAGCAAGAGCAACAACTGTAATGGCTGTAAGGTAAGAAAAAAACAAACTTATCAGGTTTTCTTATTTTTTCTGTCAATTTTTCTCTCCTAAGCATAGAATTCATGTAAAGTTTATAATTTGTGTTCTACTCTCATGTTTGATGCATAACCTAAAGAATTCTTTTATGATATCTTTATGTGTTATATTTTACCACCTCCATATCTGTAAATGATGTAACCCTTTTATAGTAAATTTTCTTTTGTTCTTTAAGAACATAGGCTTTAATAAACAAAGAAAGATCACCATTTATAGTAGGCATTTATTTATTTGAAGCTAATAAACCTGCACAACGGGTTATCTGTGCTCCATTCATCAAGGATATTTGAAACCTGGTTTCTGTCATTGTAAGTCTGCAACCATACACGTTTTTACAAGTTTCATTAATTTTTTAGATCTTTGGCTATATGTGAGAGGAGCGCCACCTGAGTTCCTCTACAAAATTTAATCAAAGCTCATTTTATAAATACTTCACAAAAAATTATGACACGAGATTTACAGTAACTCTGCTTCTTATATATATATATAAATATTGATGTGAACTTCCGTCAGAAAGACTCTACCATATTCTTGTATAATGCACTCATTTAGTGCCTAACTCGGTACTTGTATACTTCCAAGTACATAAAAATAAACTGAATACATGAAACAGAGGTAGCTTATTACACTATCAACTGAAAGCTTACTACATTAAAATTAGTTCATTTTGTTGTTGGAAGAGCCAGATATTAAATTGAGAATGTAGTAACAGGAGCTATGATTTCAGAATAATGATATTGATGAAAAAAACATACCAAATAGAAATTTATGAATATTAAATAAAATGACCAGTTCTTGCACTGTTGAAGTTATGAAAGTAGTACAAAGTAATAATTTACTATTATATTAAGTCAGTAAGCATTATTAGTTTTACCAAGACTGATTCAGATATGACCGTGATGTAGCACTGTGCATGGCTCATAGGTTTGGCGGCAACTGAATTTTTTTAAAAGAATATTTTAGTTTATATTTATTCGTTAACATGAAATAGACAGATAATCAGATAATGTTTTTCAAATGCGTCTAGTAAAGTTACTGAATGCGAAAACGGTTTTGTCAGTATCAACAAGACGTTTTTAAAAATCATTCTGCTATTTGATTTAGTAGGATATGAGTAACAACAGCCATTTATTCTAAGAACTCGTTTGTGCTAGCAGAAAAAAATAATTTTATAATATGTCAACCATGCTTCATTAGAGAAATGCAAGTTTAAATGCAGTTCTTGTGAGAGTAGACTGACTGTTCTGAACTATTACTTTGTGTGCTTTTTGATAGATTTCTTATGAAGATCAAAGTATATTTTGCAAATAAGAATACAATCATTATTTTATAGTCACAACTTTGTCCACTATGCTTTGTTTAATTATGAAAATATTTCTAAAATACAAGTGACTGTTAAAAACTATAGATTGATAACATTAAAACCTTTTTAGTAACAACTTGTACAAAAGTAACCACCATGTTAAAATATTTAAGTTTTTTTTGTTTTTTAACCACATTTAATTTTAATGAAACTGCTTTGTTATTTTCTGTGTTAGGCTTAACTTTGATGTGTTGCAAAGGAGTTTTTTAATATGACATTTCTGTGTTTCTATAATTATTCAAACATTTTTTGTTTTTTTCAGAGATTCTGAGTTGGCTAAGCTTCCTGAAGGTTTATTGAATGCTATAAAGATAAAGTACCCTGTGGTATGTTGATTACCAGTTTTTTTTTATCCATGTATAAGAAATTATCTAAGTTTAATAGTTCTTCTTTGTTTAGTTACTGTAACTATTTTGCACATCTGATGCTAACGTTGACAGCCAATTCAACCATAAGGTGAACACTTCTTATACTGGAGCTCACCATGAACATGGTTATTGTGCATTATATATCAACATGGTTAATGGTACTTATTTATAACCTGTTTAATAGAATGGTTGTTTATGAACCCAGTATGAGCATACGTCTCACATATAAACTGAACAAGGAAGGGCTTTTGTTTATAACGGATCATTTTCAAAAGTAAATTTGTCAGACGTTTTACATGAAGTATTATCAAGAAGGTAATGAGAAGATAAAATTTATCATTATATAGTATTTTAAATTTATTTGAATTGCAAGATAACTTTCTTACCATCTTTGTAACACATTAGTAAGTTATTATTTTATTGATTAAATAAATCCTTTAAGTTCCATTAGAAAGATATGAAGAAACTGAAGTGATGGTCCACAATAGGTCAATTTGTCAAACTTTAAAATGTTAATCTAAAATGAAGGAAAACAGGTTTTGAATATTGTACTTTCTGAATGTGTGTGTGTGTGTATCCATACATACATACGTATGTATGCAAATCTATTTACTCCTTCCCAGTGATGGGTGTATTGTTTTCTTTCCTATATATATATATATGTGAAACTACATCTAGGTCAAGGTTAAAATCACACTGAAAATCAGCCACATAACATCAAAAGTTTTAATCTAATTTGGTAAAAAAAGATGGAGTAATCTCAAGGCCAGTTTTTTAACTTTTGGTGAATGTAGCTCAAAGGTTAAGCACATGCAAAATGAAAAAATGTAGTTTTCAACAGACATTGCTCAATTTCGCTCGGTTTTTATTTTTATTTGTGTTATTTAGTCTGTTGAACTGACTTCCTGAACGTTTATGTTGCTCTTACATTGGCTGCTCCAAACTTGGTTTAATTACAGCAACCTTATCATTATTTGTTCAAATCTGATGTTTTTAGAAAATATTTAAACTTTTCTTCAGTACTAGCTTAAGAAATCAAACTGTTTTCATTCTTCTTCACACACTATTATTATAGTGACTGTTGACTGCCAAGTATTTCAGCTGACCTGTTGACTGCCAAGTATTTCAGCTGCTACGGCAGCTCCTATGCTGGTTTTTTTTTCAGCAAAATTGAGTAATTTTAAGTAGGTCAAATGCATGTTTGATGCTGACATCTAGCGTTGAAGATAGCTATTATCGAGAACGAATTATCTTGTCTATGGCATTGTGTTACCAATCTGCTTGGATGAGTTATCTCGTCTACGGCACTGTACAGGTTAATGAATGTTGTATTATAACTCTTTTTGCCAGGTTGTTACTCGGCTTATAAAACTCCTTGGACATCGTATTCTTGGGACTTTGCAGAAAGGAGAAACAATATCAGGTACGTTATGATCTTCATAATAATAATGTTGGAGATACAATTTACTAATTGATTAATAGTAAAATACTTGTCTGTATTAGGTAATGAAGTTCAGGTCCTGGCTAAATGAGAACTACAGTTTCGAGTTGTGTTGGACCTTAACAGCCTAGCTAAACCATTGAATAATACATATTTAAAGTTGTTTATATTTGGAAACTTGGTAAATGTTTATTTTTTTTCACCATAATTATGGAGAAGCTGCTAATACCATTATCTATAATAAAATGATTTTGATTGTATTAACTGGAAAGAATAATTAAAAACATAAATTAAAAAAAAAATCCACTTCATTGGCTGTAGTAGTAAAGATAGGTAGAGGGACAACACTCACTGTGAAACAGTTAAGTTTTATAAGTAAAATTTAGTAACTTATTGGAAACAACCATATTATTGGACGACAAGAACATGAATAATTAAATATAATTAATGTTTCATCATCATATTATTATAATTTTTATTTTGTGTTTTGAAGTTATATATTATTACCAATTTTTAAGAAAATTTGGTCAGTTCAACCTGAGATTCCCTAAAACTTTGTAGATCCCCTACAAAGTATTTTAAAATTTTTTTGTTTAATTTGTGTTTATAAGGTGTATTATTTTGTTCATTTTTAGTGTTTATGTAAGCATTATATGGAATACAGCCAACCACACTTGATGGTAGTTAAACTACTGTGAAACTAAATGCAAAACTATAGCCATGTATGAACTTCTATAAATTGAAAAATATTTTCAATATCTGTATTTGCTTGATAAAGGTGTAAAAGTAAGTAAATACAGTTGTTGAACTTGCTTTAAAATATATTCAGTTTTTTCAAGCATAATCTGTGTTTACTATTTCTTTTGTTTTTCCCAGAATAATTAGACTGCAGAAGCATATGTGGCATGATGTGGTCAGGTGGTTAGGATGCTTGGCTTACACTCTGCTGGTTCCAGGTTTGGATCTGGTCTTTCAGCTATGGGGACATTATGATATGTTGACCAATCCCAATATTCATTAGTAAAGAGTTGCCCAGTAGGTGGCAGCTGCCTTCTCATTAGTTTACCACCACAAAACCTAGAAACAGCTAGTGCTAATAGCTTTATAGTTAGATTATGTTAATCTGTTAGAGAATATGGCTGAAATGATCATTTTGGTTTGTTTACAGGAAAAGCTGCAACTATTGGTTCCCGTCCATTTGGCTGTAACTTTGCAACAGTCGCCATCCTGAGTGTTTCTGACGATGTCCCTCTGTATACGTTCACGATGGAGCTTTATCACTCGCTCACTACCATTGGTACGTATCAAAATGTTTTTTTATTTTCCTGTAAAGACCCATTTCTGCTCATTTTTCTTCAGCAATAATGTTCCTAATACTTATTTTAAGTGTGTAATTTTTATAATGTACAACTGTGAAAACTTCATCAAGTAATTTATGCATGTTTCTACTAACTGTAAATGTTCATTAATGTAACATTCTTGTGTTTCTTTCATCTTTAGAGTTTTAAGAAACTCTGTTAGTCGCTTGTGTTGTTTGGTTTGGCTTTAAAATATTAGTGTTTTGTTGTTTTTTGTAACAGTAACCACGTTATTTATTTGTTGTCACAAGAAAGTGTTGAGTAGTGATGGCACTGGTTACTTTTGTGTGTGTTCACAAATGTGCTATGTATATATAAACACACACACAATAGTTCAACAGTATTAGTGTTTCTAGTAATACATTATATAAATAACAGAACAATAACCAATGTTTTTAACAGTATGTGGTGTACTTGACAGTATAATAACAACCAATGTTTATAATAGTACATACCTTACCACTACAACAACCAATATCTGTAAAAGTACATAATATATCTAACAGTACAACTGTAGTTCAATAAAATTTTGAATGCATGTCAACAAACACAATGAATTGGCCTTTGACCCATGACTAGTAGCAAAAAGGGTTAACTGTTTGTTTCTGCTACTCGTAGCAAATTAATAATGACATAAGTAAGGAAAACATTTATTTGATTAAATCAAGATACAACCAATGGAGCAGTTACTCCTTGAGAGTAAATCAGGAAATACATTTTCTTTGTAGTAGTCATTTTGTTTATATTTTTATATTAGTGTTTTATTCATTATCAATATCTGGATATATACCTTAGATAATTTTAACATTTATTGAAGCTCCTATGACATGAAATAGATAACTCAAACAAGGATCACAAAACATTTCCATGGACACTTTTGTCTCCTAAAAGGCAGTTTATTGCATGTAATGGTGGCCATCTTGGATGCCATCTTGAATTTATCAAGCAGCTTGAGGACTAATTTTGTTTTTTACATCTTAACTGGATTTTAACTCCCCTTCCCCAAATCTATATCTAGACACCTTATATCATTTTGCTCTCTGTTCTATGGTGTGAAATATTGCTACTTAATCCATGTGGTAGCCATCTTGGATTTATCAAATGGGTCAGTACTGATTTTGTTGATAAGGTTGCCAGTGGTTTTCTTGACACCAAAGTCATTGTACTATCTGTTCTAGAACAGGAGTTATTGGCTACTTGCCCCATCAAAAAACCATTTAACATCTCGGTGACCATCTTTAATTTCTTTCTTATTGCTGGATTTGAAAATTTCTACCATGGATATTTATGAACCCCATGAAATGGCCTTGTGATATAAAAGGAGTAATTCTCCAGGCATAGAAATGCCCACAGGACCACCCTTAGCCCGTGGACTATGTAATAACAACACAACAAATGATATTTCAGAGATTGACACACCATAACCATAATGTTCCAGGATGTAACTTTCAGTTCATATTGATGCATGCTCATATTTTGAAATGTTTTTGTTACAATGTTTACAAGCAAACTCTTTTACACTTTCAGGACCAACTTTAATGTTAACATCTGATTTTATAAGAACTACTTTGGGATCTTCAGCACTTGAAGGGTATGCTTTTTTGTTCTTTGTTTTCCTTTTTAGCCAATGATGTACATGCTTCTTGAGGTTTAGTTTTAATGTTGAAATTAATTTAAGTATTAATGTACTTTTATATGGGACAAGAAACATTATATCATATATGGAAACCTGTAAAGTAGAAAAATATTAACGCATTTAGAGATAATGTGCTAACGTATTGAGTGTTAATGTGTCAAGTGTCTGGAAGGAGATGAGTTATTTTAAGAAATGAAAAGTGTTGTTGGAGATTTTTGTTGGAACTCATTTAGATTATTAACTCATGTTCATGAAATTATGGAAAGTCAAAAATTAACTCTCGGAAAATTTGGAACTGGAAATTTTGGAAAAACAGTAGTTTTCAAGTTACTGTTTTGTAAAAGTCCTGAAATTTTAGTTTAAAAAAATATTATCTCAGAGAAACAAACAGCTTAAATTACAAATAACATTAACTAGTGAAAACTAAAATTTGGTTATTTGAATTAGGTTTATTTATGCTTGATGTTGGCGGTTGTGAATCTCATGCTTTGTTAGACCCAAAGTTGTTTCGATTTCTGCTAGCAGGCATGTTTGACAAACAAACAAAATTAAGAGGAAAATACAATTTTAATTGTTTGTCATGATTCGAGTCCTGAAATTTTTCTATCACATTTATGTACTCTCTTTGTTCATTTTCAATAATCTGATACCAGAAGAAAATAATGTCTTGTATAAAACTGGGTCCTGGTTTAAATGTTTACACACCATTTGGTGATACCTTGTGGAAAAAGACTATGTGTTTACACTTCACTTAAGGACAACCATATGCGTGCTGTTTTATTGTTTTTTCAGAATTTGTAGTGTATACTGGATGGATTAAGATATTGTAGTAATAAAGTTAGATGGTAACAAAACATTTTATACTACTAGCCTTGGTGAAGATGCACTGTCAAAACATTGGCTGAAATAAAAATTACCTTTATTATTATCTGGAGAATAGAGTTGTTTGTTTGTTTTTTAATTTTTTTGCCACAAGTTAACTAATTTACATTTTCATTCATTGTGTAACACTAGAAAAAGTTTCACTCATCCAAAAGGTCATATTTTGTTTTAAATACCAAATTTTTTCCTGTATTTTGACAACAAGAACTTCTTGGAGTTATGTTTCTGTTGCATTACATGTATAGTTTATGCATGATACTTAAGATCATTAAAAAAAAACACATGCATAATGTACAACAGTATGGCCAACAAAATGTTGGTGTAATAGTATTTTATATCCTTTAACTATGAACTGTTTTTATAAGTCTATACAACAACTGTAATATCTGTTTGCTGTTTTTCTCATAAAAATTTTCTTTGATTGCAAGTGTAATTACAGACAGTGTAAATTTCGAAAGTATGTATAAGGTATAATAGTACATCTGAATACAATTTTATAGCACCAATGAGTACAGACTTTGTAGCTGGCTTGGTCAACAAGAAGACCAACATAGAATAGTTCTCTATCAGTGTGACTCCAGGTTTTCCACGTGGACACAGCGTTGTATCCGACAAGCAGACTGTATCCTAATTGTAGGGCTCGCCGATCAGGAACCAACTGTAGGAGAAGTAATGTATTATTTTTATTTTAACTCCTTCTGTTTCACTTTGTTCAAACTGTATACCATCTTTTAAAAAGTCACTAAGTCAGAGTAGCTGCAAGTACATGAATTTTATGTTATAATGTTTATTTGTTTATAACAATGTTTCGTCGTGCTGTATGAAACTAATTTTTAGAGTTGTCCCTCTCAAGCCATTATTGAAGGAGAAAAAAAAGGATTTAGGAGATAGGAAAAAAATTAAACACTTTTTAAGGTTTTAGTAGCTTCAAAAAGTTAATTTTATAAATATGTTTTTTTTTCTTAATGGGAACTAGTATCACTACCATTGACGGTCACATTGACCTCTTAACCAGTTTGTGGAAGTTGTAGTTTTCGTGCTATTACTTTTAAATTAGTAAGTGTATGTTTACTAAATCTGGCAGATTATCAGTAAATATTACAAGGCTTTCATAAACAATATGTCAGATTTTTTTATTTAGTCTTAAAGAATGTTAAGCACGTCTTATTTTATTTTTGCATGCTGGCTATCCAACACGCAAAATAATTTTTGTTATAGTATTAAAAATACTTTTATGTGTCAGAAAATTTTCAAATTTTATATGCAAAATCTGTATAATTTTCAGATAATTTTATCAAACATTTCTTAAGAAAAAAAACTATATTTTATGTGCTATATTTATTAACAAATCTCTTTATGGGTTCAGTTGATTTGACCAAACTCATAACTGCCATGTAAAATTAGGAAATGAACATAAATTATGTTTTTTCTTTCCAGAATTACAAAACAAAAACATTAATGCTTAGACTAAATAACTTAAATATCATAATTATATATTTTTGCAAATTGGTTATTTTAACATTAATGTTTAGACTAAATAACTTAAATATCATAATTATATATTTATGCAAATTGATTATTTTAACATTAATGTTTAGAATAAATAACTTAAATATCATAATTATACATTTATGCAAATTGGTTATTTTAACATTAATGTTTAGACTAAATAACTTAAATATAATTATATATTTATGCAAATTGGTTATTTTAACATTAATGTGTTTAGACTAAATAACTTAAATATCATAATTATATATTTATGCAAATTGGTTAATTTTGTACATTGACCTTTCAGTCATGCCTGACTAACAATAGAAAAGTTATAATGAAGCAACACATGTACTTTTGATATCGTATTTGATTATCTCAAACTGACCTTAGGTTCGTAAAAGTGACCTACATAAGTATGTAGATTATTACTATTTACAAACAAGTTCTTAAACTTATTATTCTGAAAACACAGAATAGTAAATAAAGAAGAAAGCCAAACTCTTCCAGTTATGATCCCTGTACTTGATTAATGCTTGTCATACCTTGCTAATACTCAAGAAATTTTGCACATTGAGGATGTGAAACAAAATAATTTTTTTTTAGATTTTATATACACATTTCAATAACCAAAAAATCATAAATTATTTCACCAATACCATAGAATTTCATCATAATTTATCAAGTTTAATAACTAAGCTGTATTTATATTTACAAAATATATCAAATCTAGGATAGACTGAAGACTCAACTTACCAGCATGAAGGTGTATTTTGAAAGAAAGAGGGGATGCCATTATATTTTAAAATGGCTGAGAAAATTACTAAGGGGATATTCTGAGCTTTTCAGTGGTTATACACATATGTAGAAGCAAGTATATATATATATATATATATAATGCAGTGCTTCCAAAAATACAATGTTATGGGCAAGGTCGCTGTGTTTCACTATATTTGTGATATCTCATTGTTTAGAAAAGATACGAGGTTTTAATTATATATTGTAGCTTAACTAATTCTTACAAAACTATAAACTTTGTATTTGGACATCACAAACATCTAATTTGAACCAGTGCTGCATTCAACATATCACATGGCTCGTAAAAAAAAAATCAGTGTTAATGTGTGTGTGTTCTTAATATTTGCTCTTAAATTAAGAAATGTAAATAATGTATAATATAAACATATGAATTATAATCTACAGTTTGATACCAAACCTAAGGAGAAAAATTCATAAAGTAGTAGTTCATTAAGTTTTGAATGCAGGTCAACAGAGGTGATGACATGGCCTTTGATCCACGAACTGTAGCGATAGTGCTGACATTAAAAAAAAGGACTGTTTTAAAAACAAATGCAACAGTGAAAATAACAGATAAAATGTCAGGTTTTTTTAAAACAAAAACGTTTGATAAATATCTGGAGTTTATTGGGAGGTTATAGAAATATTGTTTGTGAAATAGGATATGGATAAAGGTATTTTAAAGTTACTCTGCATGTTGGATAGTTAACATTTGGAAAGAAAAAATTAAAGAGGAAATCCTTATTTAAAAAATCTTACCTCATGTACAAAGGTCTTGTAATATTTATTGATAATTTGACCTCATCTACAAAGGCCTTGTAATATTTACTGATAATCTTACCTCATGTAGAAAAGTCTTGTAATATTTACTGATAATCTGACCTCATGTACAAAGGTCTTGTGATATTTACTGATAATTTGACCTCATGTACAAAGGTCTTGTGATATTTACTGATAATTTGACCTCATGTACAAAGGCCTTGTGATATTTACTGATAATCTGACCTCATGTACAAAGGTCTTGTGATATTTACTGATAATCTGACCTCATGTACAAAGGTCTTGTGATATTTACTGATAATCTGACCTCATGTACAAAGGTCTTGTGATATTTACTGATAATCTGACCTCATGTACAAAGGTCTTGATATTTACTGATAATCTGACCTCATGTACAAAGGTCTTGATATTTACTGATAATCTGACCTCATGTACAAAGGTCTTGTGATATTTACTGATAATCTGACCTCATGTACAAAGGTCTTGTGATATTTACTGATAATCTGACCTCATGTACAAAGGTCTTGTGATATTTACTGATAATCTGACCTCATGTACAAAGGTCTTGTGATATTTACTGATAATCTGACCTCATGTACAAAGGTCTTGTGATATTTACTGATAATCTTACCTCATGTACAAAGGTCTTGTAATATTTACTGATAATCTGACCTCATGTACAAAGGTCTTGTAATATTTACTGATAATTTGACCTCATCTACAAAGGCCTTGTAATATTTACTGATAATCTTACCTCATGTACAAAGGTCTTGTAATATTTACTGATAATCTTACCTCATGTAGAAAAGTCTTGTAATATTTACTGATAATCTGACCTCATGTACATAGGTCTTGTGATATTTACTGATAATCTGACCTCATGTACAAAGGTCTTGTGATATTTACTGATAATCTTACCTCATGTAGAAAGGTCTTGTGATATTTACTGATAATCTTACCTCATGTAGAAAGGTCTTGTAATATTTACTGATAATTTGACCTCATGTAGAAAGGTCTTGTAATATTTACTGATAATCTTATCTCATGTAGAAAGGTCTTGTAATATTTACTGATAATTTGACCTCATCTACAAAGGCCTTGTAATATTTACTGATAATCTGACCTCATGTACAAAGGCCTTGTAATATTTACTGATAATCTGACCTCATGTACAAAGGTCTTGTGATATTTACTGATAATCTGACCTCATGTACAAAGGTCTTGTGATATTTACTGATAACCTGACCTCATGTACAAAGGTCTTGTGATATTTACTGATAATCTGACCTCATGTACAAAGGCCTTGTAATATTTACTGATAATCTTACCTCATGTAGAAAAGTCTTGTAATATTTACTGATAATTTGACCTCATCTACAAAGGTCTTGTAATATTTACTGATAATCTGACCTCATGTACAAAGGTCTTGTGATATTTACTGATAATCTGACCTCATGTGCAAAGGTCTTGTGATATTTACTGATAATCTGACCTCATCTACAAAGGCCTTGTAATATCTATTGATAAACTGCAAAGTTTGATGAAAATACACACAAGGCGTTAAATGATATACTATGAAAACTCTGACAATCACAAAATGGTTACGAGTTTTGCCCCCTGAGACCGAGCCCATTGTGAGACAGTACTTTTTAACGTTATCCGAGTTAAAACAAATATATAATAATATTTTAGGTTTATTTGAGTGAAAATGGACACATGATACCTTTTAGCTTTATCTGTGTTAAAACAGTTTTTTGAAAGGAAACCACAAAGTACATAATTTTCATTCACATAACTTGAAATCTCATATTACGTTGCCTTCAATTTTTAGAATTTTTAAAAAATGTTTAACCTTAAAAGCTGGAAAAAAAAAAAAAACAAGTCTGTTATTGAAGACAAATAGGAACATCAGTAATATACAGAAATAAATTTATGTAAATATTATGCTCCAGGTAAACAACGTGTGTGAAAACAAAATTCTTTAGTAGTTATTGACTACAAATCTTTAAAAAAAATTCCTGAAACCAAAACTAAATTTTGTTATCAGTTTCCTATGATTATCACATATTATATATATTTTTTAGAACAAGACATCGGTGTGGTCAGTTCATATCTTAAGTGATATAACCACACAAATTCTACCAGATTTAAAGCCACAATGGGCAGAAGAAACAACTCTAGTAATAATTACAGATTGTATCATAGCCTTAGTATAATGAGAGAAACATTATTTATCTGAACATTGTATGAAAATGTTTTATGTAAAACTTTTCAGTATATTTAAATACTGTTCACAAAAATCGTGACACAAGTTGTATACATTTTAAAGAAAAAAATCCATATTTTAATACTGCAACAAAATATGAAAACATCATTTCAAATTAACAAGTTGGTGAGTTGAATTGTAGAAATTATATAATAAAAACTAGTAAATACCAGTTGAAATGTTTTTCTAATTTGAAATATAATTCCAACGTAAAGACTTGAACCATAATATCTGTTGAACAATGTCATTGTAGATAATACTTGTTAGTAGGTTTTGTTCAGATTAGCGTAATGAGCTATATAGTCATTAACAAAAAGATAGGAAGGAAAGACAATAGTGTTACAAGATTAAGGACTATATAAACATTTTCTTTAAAAACAGATTGTTTTCGCTAAATGTCCTCGTGGAATTGTTTGGAATAGCAATTGTTTATAGCTTTTTAGGATTTTCTGATAGTGTATAGCACTTTATAACTATTTTCTCTGCATGAAATGGTATTACCAACTTCAACTCACATTACAATCAAGTTACCTTTTTATCCGCTCAGAAGGCAAAAAATATATGTCATTCTTTCAAACTTTTTTTTGTTCAGGTGGAACGTCAACTTGAAAACCTTGCTGTCAGAACCCAAAAGGAACTGATTCTGCTGCATCGGGAGGGAAATGACAAACCTCGGAATACAGTAGAATGGCTAAATATTAGATCATGGTGTTCATCTCATCATCACATTCAGTGTCCAAAACGAATGTTCACAAAGAAGTCTCGATCTCGTCTGGTGAGTGTGTTGTTGATTTTTTTTAACAGTATCCAAAGATTTTTGAGGAGTATTTATCACTTAAATTCGGTCATGCTCTTGATTGTTTTGTTTTTTTCCTGTTGACTTGGAAATAAATAATGCTAGAGCTAATGAAGCGTCTTAATTTCGAGCTATTTTGTTTTAACCCTCATTAATGTTCGTTTTACCTATACAGGGTGCATCCGAGCTGAATTTGTTTGTAGTTTTGATGACTCTAAACAAAAACTTGAGAAAAATATTTTTGTTAGTGCTGTATAACCTTTTCTCCAACACAGATCAGAATGCATAGCACTTTTTACATTTCATTAAACTGCAAAATGTATAAATAGTTTTTCACGTTTGAAAAAAGGCCACTCTTGCAAGTGACATGAAGATATGAAAGTTTACAACCTGAGTGCTTCAGAAAGGTGGACCTGTGTTTTTCAGGAGTGAAATGTATTAGTGAAATAAAGTTGGTTTTGTTGTACGTAAAGTGCGAGTGCTTTCGTAATTAATTACTCCAAAATAAACACAAATTGCTGTTAATACTAACAATTGTTTTTATAAATAGCTAATTTTTCAACAAGTTTAGTGACTTGTTCTACTGTTGTTTTTAAGTTTTATTTAGTAGTTAACCACTGTACTTGGAATTATTCTTATAGTTTGTGTTACTCCTATGAGAGTACTAAAATTTAGTATTAAAAATTTGGCACAGACATTTTCTGACAGGTAGTGAAAATATTAATGTGCTGATGTTAGAAGACCTTCTAAACCAAAACAATAAACATAACTATAATGTTAGCAGCCAGAGCACTGAAGGTGCTTTTTTATACTGTTATCATTTTCCTTTGTAGAAGGAGATGTATAACAAGTTATTTGAGAGTGCCCCAAACATCCATTCAGATTTTTCTCGACTCTCTCGTTTTTTGACCGGGACATCCATTGGGCTAGTTTTAGGAGGAGGTGGAGCTAGGTAAGAGTCATTACATAATTACCTCTTTATATTCTATATATTTACAGACAAATCTTTCATAAAAATACTTTGTTAAAAAAATTGATTTTTTGTGTACACAAGAAGACTTGTAAAAGTATTTCAAATGTTGTGAAGATATACATAATGTATTAAAAGTTATTGTGCAAAACTATAATGAGTACAAAATGGTTACAAGGTTGGTCAAATTGACTGACTTCATAGTGAGTTAGTTAAGATTTGTTTAAAAGAAAGGTTTTTCTACTTTTTTACCTTAGGAACCATTTAATTAGATTATTTCTTGATGGTGTTTTTTTATCCACTAGTGTTTTGTACAGTAATTTTAGCACTTTACACTCTGAAAACCTGTTAGATTTGCTAACTGTTTCAGTATGAAAAATCTGTATTTCCTAATTTGTTTTCAAACTTAATATTATCATTAATATTTAGTGTATCTTTGCTATTGTTCAGCACTGAAGGCTTATATATAATATAGAAAATTGGATTTCAATACCTGTACTGGGTATAACACAAACAGTCTATTGTGCAGCTTTGTACGGAATGACAAATAAATACAAAAATTCCTTTGGTTGTTAAGAGCTACTTAAGATTAATTTGATAACCATCTTTTATTTTTGTTCCTTGTTTTTTTTTCTAGAGGGTCGGCTCATGTAGGAATGATTAGAGCCATTCAGGAAGCTGGTATTCCTATCGACATGGTTGGTGGAGTTAGTATTGGTGCTTTTATGGGTGCCCTGTGGTGCCAGGAAAAGGATGTGACGACTTTTATCCAAAAAGCAAGAGAGTGGTCAATGGTAATAGGAGTTTTTAATTTGTTGTAATTTCTTAAGTGTTTCTAAGAATAGGTAATTTAAATAGGAGTAACTAGTTTTTTGCAAAATATTTTTTGTTTTCTTGTCATTTTGACAAACTCCAATGTTGCAAAACTTATCAAAGAAGCTATCAGTGAAGTACAAGTGTTTCGAGCACAGTCAAAGCTGTAACTGAAACATGTTGATGTAAAGTAACCTGTCTTAATTTTGTGCATCTCAATAATTATTAAAACTTATTTTGTTAATACTTGTTATCATAATTTTTTGGGGCAGAAACCACTTGAAAATAAGTACATATATTGTGAAATTTGTGTAATAATATACAATAGATAATGTTGGTTCTGTGTTTATATTGTACTTAATTTTTAACATTATATCTACAGGATAAAATCAATAGTTTCACAAATGTTTTGTTTTATTCTATTAATATGTTTATACTAATTCTAAAAAAAATTGCAAGAAATCTAATTAAATTACAAGACTAATTTACTTGTCAGAATTTTAGCTCAAAGTTATAGACAGTAATTCTGAGGTTAACTGTACTTCATCCATAAACTTTTGTTTCTTTGAAGTAATTCATTTTGAAAGCTGGTTTCACAGTTAAATTTAGTTTATGATTTAAATGTTTACTATTTTCTGTATATGTATAAATGCATCTAAGGATACCAGGTTTCTCCTTATCAAGACAGATTTAGCTCCAAGGTCAATATATGCTGTCCAAGCAAAGGAAATCATGTTGTGATATTTTTATTTGTCTTTTTCTAAATGTATATCTGTTATTTTTTATTAATTATTGATCATATTAAATATTGAAAACTAAGACTACATTGTATGCTTTTTGTGCACATAAAGTTTACAAGCGTTGAAAATTTGCACTAACAAGGCTTCTGTCACATCTCTTTATTAATTTTGTTTATTGCCAATGTGTACGTTTTCTTTGACAGACATCAAAATGTTTATTATTTTGAAAATTTAAGCTACTTTTTTCTTACATTACAGAAGATGACTTCATATTGGAGAACTGTGATTGACCTGACCTACCCTATGACTGCCATGTTCACAGGTAATCGTACATGTAGTATGCCTGTCTTGTTATCTTTGTTTTCCTGCATACAATAAATAAATGTTTCTATTTTAGTTATCTGGAATTACAGAAGTGTAAGTGCTACATTCTATAAATTAGTTTTTTGTTATTTTTTTTTTAATTTTGCGCAAAGCAACACAAGGGCTATCTGCGCTAGCCATCCCTAATTTTGCAGTGTAAGAAGGAAGGCAGCTAGTCATCACCACCCACTGCAAACTCTTGGGCTACTCTTTTACCAATGAATAGTGGGATTGACTGCCACATTATAATGCTCCTACGGCTGAAAGGGCAAACATGTTTGTTGCGACCGGGATTCAAACCCACGACCCTCAGATTACAAGTCACATGCCTTAACCCACCTGGCCATGCCGGGCCCATTCTATAATTGCATGTATACATACCAACAAATAGTTTATATTGTGCTCTTAATAAATTGTAAACAGAGTAATGCATGTTTCTTTATTATACTGAGTAGAATATTTGTGGGTTGAGGATTGTGTGTTGCTAAAAGCATCAGTATCTTTAAGTAGTTATTATCACAGTCTTATTCTCATCTCTCTTCCTTGAACTAGTTGCTAGAATACCATACTTGTATTTGAAGTTCAGTGGTTCGTGCCCTGTTACTGGTAAAACAAAGTTCATACTTACAACATGATACATGAGGTAACGTAACTCCTTGTTCAGTAACTCTCCTTCTGCACTTGTACTCAAATAACTTCATTCTTTTTCTTGGTATTGTCTGGAATTGTATTTTTTCTAGAATTATTAATTAGTTAGAATAGATTTTCAATAATTTACAAAACTTAAATTGTATACAAGTTTCACAGATTTGTGTTATAACTAAGGAAAAAAACTAAATTATAATTTTTTCATTTCCTTGCTTACCCATTATGAATATTCAAATGATGGTAACTTCTGCTTTACCTTGTGACAGTGATGATATTCTTAGCATGGTACCTGTGTACATCATGGATACTGATGTCTTCTTGTCTGCAGAGGATGTAACAGGCATTCTTAAATGTGTTGGGGTGATGACAATTTTGACAGGCAAAACAAAAGAAAAATCCTCATTGTTTTAATCACTGTTTTTTAAACATGATGTTTCAGGTATATTCTCTTCATCTGTTCCCTTTATCTTTTGATTTCTCTCATGCTTTATTCAAGATTGCTTTGTCTTCTTTTTCCTCCTCCTGACATTACAGTCCTTGCAGACTCACTTATCAAACACCTCCGTATCTATGGTAACATGGCTTGTCATCCTCATCTGTTTGTCCTATTTGTGTGTGTTTTTTTTTTTGTCCTGGCCAGTAGCCATTTTTGATTCCTAGTCTTTGGAATCTTTTTACCTGTTTATAGGGTGGACTCCCAAACTTTGATTTCCATTTCTAGTGCTCAGTTTTTGTGCCTTTGTCTCTTTCTTACCACTCTTCTGTGTTATATCTCATTATCTTGTGTTTGTGGTACTTAATCACTTACAGGAGTGTTTTTTTTTGGAGAGATTTGTTTTTGTTCTCTTCACCACAGTGACACATCTCTCTGCTACTGTTCTATCTCATTATACTTGGCTTTTGTGGTGTGGGGGTGGGATGCTCTTGTGGGTAATGTGAGCTACTCTCCATAATATTCATTGGACTCCATTCCTTTGCCCTGAGGTTTTTGATGTGTGTTCCTAATTTACCAAATACCTGGGTTGGGTCAATTTGGCATCAGTCTCATTGTTTACTATGGTTTGTTGTTATTTGCAACTTATCATTATGTTTCTGTTCTCAGGCTTGCTGCTTCCATGTTTTGTCTTCCCTTTCCAGCTTCCTAACCTTCTTTTACTTTCCATCTTCACATTTCTTGATGTCATTGTCATTTTGTCGACAAGACCGTATATGGCTCACTTTGCCAACATTTGCCTTCCCTTTCCAGCTTCCTGACCTTCTTTTATTTTGTCATTTTCTAACAGATGGATTCTTTATGTCTTCCCATTTGTCTGTTTTTTGTCTAACAGATGGATTCTTTATGTCTTCCCCCTGTTTTTCACTTATTTTCACCTCCTTTTCTTTTTCATCTGCTTTTCTTTTCCATCTGCTTTCGTCTCCCTTTGTTTCTCTTAACCTTTAGCATGGATGCTTGTATCTGTTGAGGGGACATCCCAGAGAAAGTTCTGTCTTTATGTTTTACCTTGTCTGGAATCTGAATATCCACACGTGTTTGCTGTGCAAGACGATGCATGAAGATGAGGATAGGATCTTGGTGGTTGAGGGTTCTAATCCCCACATACCACTTTGACCTTAGGTCCCCCTTACCTTTCAAGGTCAAACACTTGGTCCTTCAGAGTTAGGGTTAACCGAGTACCAGTATTGAACATTCTCAACAAGTGTTGTGGACTTTGTGTCTGGTGTTCACGGAACAATGACATTGCTGCTGAGCCTTTTACTTTCAGCTCTATAGGACTCCATGGTGGGTGGGATCAGAGGACACTGAACTTTTCAGTTTCTCATAACTGCTAAGATTTAAACAACCACTCTTGGAGGATTGTATTACTCAGTCACAAGCTGCAGTTGATACTGTACCTTGATTTCTCATTTTACACTCATTATATGAAAAGTCCGTTAGACAGAGGTCTCAATTTTTTTTGTTCAGAAGGGATTGAAAGGGTTCACTTGTTTTTCAAAATCTGTCTGAAAGTTAAGATCTGGAGACATTCTGGTTGAAACCTCAAAACCAGAACTTGAAGTTTAAGACTTGGGGATTTGTGTATTACTGTTACTCCCCATACTACACTTAATACATCCAAGGAAGTTATTGCTGAGAGTAATCTCCTTAACATCTCTGAGACAGAAATCCTCACCAGTCTCTCCAGTTGAGGAGTTTCAGCCATGCAATGTATTTCTACTCACAAAGAGGGAAGACTTAGGCTTACCCTTCTTCTCATTTTGACGTTCACTTTTCTGTGTCTTCTCTACATCTGTGAAGGCAAGTTACATATGTTGTAACATTTGGCCATATATCTCTAATCCCCTCTGGTGTTTCTAATACCAGTGGTTTGGTCACTTTAGGTCTTCTTGTTGTGACCCTTTGTGCTGCACCTGTTGTAGTGGTAAAGACCACAAGCCAAATTTATGTGATCAGGAGCATCACTGCATCAACTGTGATGGCTCCCATCTTTCCTCCTCCCATTCTTGTCCTAAGTGGATGGAGGAAAAAGAAGTACAATGCTTGAAGACTGTTAACAACATAATCTATCCTCAGGCACAGAAACTCTTGTCTTCCATGCTGTCAGAGATATAAGTTACCACTCTTCTTTCTACCATCTCAGTAAGTGTGCAGACTGACCTTTCCATGCTTCCTGAGGAGTTTTTTTTTGTCTTCAGAATTTGTTGCCCTTTATGAGGTACAGTCACTAGACTCGCCATCTTCTGACAGACTTCAGGCAAAATTCATGTAGGTCAACAGACTTCTGTATTCTAAAGAGAAGCAGCAAGGTTGCAAACCAAAAGGCTTTTTTTTGTCCTCATAACCTAGTAAATAACAATAACCACACAGATACAGCAGAACTGTCAAGGATTATGTTCCAACTTGGACAACATTAAGGTACTAATTGATTCATACCACCCAGTCTATCTCTCCTTACAGAAAACTTTCCTCTATCCTATTGATGCAATCACCCTTTGACAGTTTTTCCTCCCTAGGAAAGACAAGTTGTGTGATTGTTGAACCCATGGTGATGTGGCTTTGCTGGTTGCCCAGCACGTTCTCTCTACATCTGTGCCACTAGTTACTCCACTTGAGATTGTGGCAGTTTATCTCTCTTTGGGTGGCTCCATAACTATTTTGTTCTCTCTAACAGTCTTCAGAAGTGACTTACAATCAACTTGGACCATAATGTTCTTTGATCAGTTGTCATCTCCCATTCTCCTCTTAGGTGATTTTAATTACTCTTATCTTGGTGGTGGATCAGTCTTCTTGACCATAGAGGATTCTAATCACAGAGTGGTCTCTTCACCCCTAAGTCAATAATTGCATTTACTCAGTTGGGCCTGCCTCTCATTAACCCTTTTGCAACAGGTCAAGGGTCAAAGGCTATGTCATTGTAGTTGTTGACTTGCACTAAAAATTTGATTGAACTGCAATGTCATGAATTTACATCAATAAGTTTAGTATAAAATTGTAGATTATAATTCAAACTTTAATATTATGTGTGACTTTATTTCTTAATTTAAAAGTAAGTATTAAAAGAACACATTTAAATATTGGTTTTTATAAGTTATGTTGTATGTTGAATGCTGCATTGGGTAAAATTAGGTATTTGTGATGTCAAAACACTAAGTTTGTAGGTTCATGTGAGTTAGGAACTCAACTTACTAATACTGACAAGTTAGAATATAAAATAAAAGTCTCTTTTCTGTTTATTTTGCTGAAATATGGTTTATGTACTGAATCAAACACCATGACCCTGTTCACCTCTTTCCATTTTTGAAAACTGTCCCTTATGTATATATGTATTTCAATATATGACATTTGAATAACTAGTTAGAATGTTCCTATAGTGGTTTTTTTCAGACATTATAGTCTGTTAAAAGGCTATAACATTCTTTCAATCCAACATTTCAAGAGGATTGGTCGTCTTTAGCTGCTCAAAGTTTAATGTTTGTTTCTGTATCTGAATACAACTTAGTTGTTATGCTTGATAATGTATATTGGAATTATATACCATTGGTAAAGTAACTTATGATTTTTTTTCGGTTATTCAACTGCATGTGTGTGTGTGTGTAATAAAACCTGAAAGAAAATTTTTGTTTTGTATACTCCACTCCAGTTGCAAAATTTTAAAAGGCTTAGAAACCTATGTTTAGCAACATCCAAGTACAAAATTCATAAGTAGAAGAGATAATTGCTTTATTTCTGTTTATACTGTTCTATGTTTTAAGAAACATAAGTTTAAGAATTTGTTTGTAAATAGTTATAAATGCATACTGAGGTTTTGTCTTCTTCAGTGAGCTATGCTCTGTCAGAATAGATGATCTGCCATTTTTGTTTTGGCTTTCATATCCAGGCACAACTAGCTGAATTGGGACTGTCATTAGATAATATTACTGTCTCTACTGGCTAGCACATCCCACCATGGCTTCTTACTATCCACTCCCTTTGCCCTTTCTTTGAGTCATCTGAGGAAATTGGATACTTCTGATTGGAAGTATCATCTTCTGTTTGCTGAACATCTTTTGAACCATTCTTTTATTATCCTTTCTATGGATGGTTTGAAATCAGATGACTCTGAGCTCTGCCATGGTTTGTTGTGTCTCAATGGTTTTTCTCAGGATGCCCTGTATAATTTGTGTTCACTTCTGAGTTGTATACCATTTCTTTTGCCCTGGATGATGTAGAAGCTAATACAATACACTGATTGTACCATTTAGACTGAGTCTCTTGGTGCAATCAGTGTATTGTATAGGTTCTCTGTTGGCTCTGGAATATTGGTTTTCACTCTGTTCACATCAATAATGAAAAATGGTTGGGCTAATTTTTCTTCATCTTCCATTAATATCCAGTTTTTCAGGATATCTGGCCATATAAGTATTCACAGTTTCTAATATGTACATTTTAGTTGCTTTAACAGTAATAAATAAACGATTCTGCATTATAAGGAAGACATATAGTACGTACCTGGGTCTTTTTTGTGCTCTCGGCTATCATGAAAACTGATCTTTTGTTTATACTAATGGTGCTGTTTTACTAAAATTGTTTTTTTAATGAAATAATGTGCAAAAGAATGCAGGTTAGTATCATGCAAAAAAAAAATCATGTCATATAACTCACAGTTTTTCTAGCTATGACAAGAACAGTTAAAAATTTAACTGTGCTCTTTGATGTGTTTACTGTAGGAATAAAGTTTGAACTGGAAGTGAAGTAGACAACTCTTTGTATAGAAAATAATGTAATGTAACACGTTCAATAACTAAACAACACAGTACTAAACACCAGAGAGAACTATTAATTTCTGAAAGAGAGGATAGGTTTGGCAAGAGGGTTCTGATTGTCTGTTTCATGGTTCTCTAATTAGATAAGATTGAAGGCTATACAAATTATGCTTTGCCTGAGCAATGATGATATTATGATGAGTAATTTATGTTAAGTAGGGTGGTAAATAAATTGGAGAAGAGAAAATGTCACAATTCACCTGCTGGAGAAATTCGGGATTTGTTTCATATTGCCATATAAAACTAAGAATTTGAAACTTGTGTGTTATTAAAATATGGATTATTATCTACTTTGTTATGCTATACTTATTGGTATATCATGAAAAGAAAGTAGATTAATTAAATTTTGAATGTAGTTCACTAAAACATCATGATATGTGTAGAAAAGGATGCCTTTAGTAAGAAGGATTAATTTATCAGTGTAAAATTATGGATGGCCACTACAAGTGGTTCTTGTGCACATTTGTGCAAGTACCTGAAACAAACATCCTTATCCTTCATTATTTTACTCACATTTTTTATTATCGGTATAAGAGATTTAAATGTCAAACTGTTCATTATTGTTTATAATAATTAGCAGTTGTTATAAAGTGTTAAAGGTTTTATTGTAGCACTGTAGCATGTTACCAACAGGCTGTCAGTGCTGGTATTTAACTAGGTTTTGAAGTTGAGTATGCAGAGAACTTATAACTAGCCATAGTTTGAAGCATTTTTTTAAAAACATTATTTTCAGGTTGGATTGTTTTAAAGTTCAAATATCCAGTATAATAGAGTATATGTTAAAAATAAAATTCACTATTAACATTGGATCATTACATATTTTAGCAAACGTTTAGAGTATTCAAGGTGTTTTGTTGTGGGAAACCATGAGTAAGAAATTATTATTTTCAATAGTGTGAACTCTATGGAATTCTAAAGAGACAGAGGTCATTTCTGTATAATAAATTCCAAGCCTAAACATTTTTAAAAATTTGGAATTTTTGACTCGCTGTGAAATGTAACATGTTTGTACAGATGGAGAAACATTTCAGTTCTTGTAACATGATCAAAGTGTTACTAATGATGATGTTAGGAATGAGGACAAGAAAGATGCTAACGAGATGTAAAATACAACAACTAGATGTAAAATACAACAACTAGATGTAAAATACAACAACTAGGCATAAAGTACAACAACTAGGCATAAAGTACAACAAGTAGGTATAAAGTACAACAACTAGATGTAAAATACAACAAGTAGGCATAACGTACAACAACTAGGTATAAAGTACAACAAGTAGCTACAATAAGGAAATCCAGCAAGTTTCTAAAAAGCTGCTTATGTCAGATAATTCATAACTTAAAAAATACTGGAGTTATCATAGCAGGATGTATCTTTTTGGACGTTATGTTTCTGAAAGTACACCCAGCCTTATAAAGACTATTGTTAAACATTAGTATAGATGTTATTTACAACTTACTGTTTCACTACCCCTTTTATTCAGGGTCTCAGTTTAACCATGTTATACATGAAGTGTTTGGGGAGAGACAGATTGAAGACTTGTGGCTACCTTTCTTTACGGTCACAACAGACATAACAGAAAGTTGCATGCGTGTTCACACTCACGGTAAGTTTTTACAGTATTTCCTTCTCTTGCTGTGAACTCGGTAAATGTACATAACTGGTGAGAACAAAATATATTCAAAATTCCCTTTTCACCATAGTTATCAGTAAGTTCTACCATATGGCTAAATCATTTCTGTGTGAGATAACACTAAAATTATACTTCTTATGTTGTTGTTAAGATTTAAATAAGTTGTGCTTTGTTTTACATAAATTTTAGGGCAAGTTAGAAAGTATTGTGTTAATAACAGTATCATCTAACTTAATAGCAGCATTTGGAAGTTTATCTTCTTAGTGAACTAATTTATATAGTTAAAACTTTTTTAATGTTTTTCCTTAAATATTTTGTTGTTTATTGTATATTTCAGTTCAGTATGATTGTAGGAAGATTGATGCAACTATTTTTGTCTCTTAGTTAACCATCACTCATTACTTTTGATCCTAACAAGTTGTTGTTGATTTTTAAAGATTTTTTCATAATTTCAACGTATTAGTTAGCATATTAAGAATTTCATGATTTTATCGCTTGATGTTAAAAAAAAAGTGGAGAAATAGGTAATTGATTCATGGAGCATTTGTTAAAACCCAAAAGTTGTTAGTTTGAAATAACTCTGTTTTTGTTAACTTGAGAATCACATGTACACATTTACAATTAAATTTTTAATGGCAAAACGTAATCTCGTACTCCAGTTTCAATTTAATACTGTTATATCATTTTCTTCTTATATATCTAAAGTCAAGGATCGAGTGTTTCTTAGTGGTTAATGTGTGTGCCCAACTATGGATCTGAGGGTTCATGGCTCATCTACTCTATCCACACACACACAAACAAATTATTTACACCTTGAGGGTATTGCTGTGTATTATGTATAAGGATGATGGTCAATGCTCTTCATTAACTGTTGCATTTCATCTAGTCTATGAAGTCGAAATGAGATAGCACAAGTAACCCATCTGTAGTTTTGTGGGAGTATAAAAAACAGTCCATACCTAAACTCAAAAATATAATAAGGAAGTAAGCTTTTATTAAATTACTAAATTTATGAAAGATGAATTAAATATACACTCATGAGTTTCAGTTTTTGACTTAAAAGTTTGCAGTTTAAAATTACTACAGCTGCTCTTAGAATATTCTTACAGTAGTAACGTTGACTGATGATCTTGTGTTTATACTCTAAGTAAGAACAAATCAGTTATCTTTGGCATGATGTAGGTGGTGGTTATGTGTTTGTGTCTGTTGTGTAGTTCAAAATATACATAATGTAGGCAGCATGTTTGTTATGTGGTTTAAGATACACAAAATGTAGGTGGTAATTTTGTGTTTGTTGTGTAGTTTAAGATATATGAAATGTAGGTGGTAGTTTTGTTTTTGTTGTGTAGTTTCAGATATAAAATGTAGGTGGTAGTTTTGTGTTTGTCATGTTCTGTAGTTTGAGATATCAGTTGCAAGAGGAATAGTTTCTTCTGTTAATATGAAAATTATAGTTTTTTGTTGTTTTTTTAATATTACTATGGTTACTTCTATAAAATTTCTAGTTTATTTTTGATATACATTCAATTTTTTCCTTCTACTTTTCTTAGATTCTTGTTTTTATAGAACTTGTGGAATTTATAAGAGCTTGTCAGGTTTTTATAGTTTTGTAGTAATAGCTGTTTCATACAATAATGACCAGCAGTGTTATGCATTATTGACTGGTGGTTTTAGTGTTGAGTGTAAGTGAGGTATGCTTCATTAATGTTTTTGTTACTTTCTTCAGTAGTATTCGTTATAATGTTTAAAGTATCTAATTTTATTACTTTTTATATTTTATTATTATACTTCTATTATAGATGTGGTTTTGCATTGTTATCTTAATGTATGTATTTAGGACTAAATCTTCTTTAGTAGCTGAACCCTCATGAGATGTTAGTGGGGTTATGGTAAAAAATGTTGTTTACAGCGAGGGTACACAGTTGATGTAACATTGTAATCTATTCCTTATAAGTTGGAGTGTAAGAAAATTGTTTTATTAGTTGTACTGATTACCAGGTTAGTTGTAGTTTTGTTCTAAGTAACTAGCTTGCTCTGATTTGAAGGTTTTTGTTGCACCATTAGTAAATTTTTGGTATTGTGTGCTAGGTTTTATTTGTTTAGTAATCATGTTGTAAACTTGGTGGTTTGTTGATTAGCTGTATTCTTTTGACACCAAAGAATAAATATATTAAATATTTTGGTCTTTTTGTTACTTATGTAAGCGGTCTTTGATGACAAGAAACCCACTTGAAATAAAAATGTATCTTGGAACGGCTGGTGTGGATATTAACACATTTATTGATAAGGAAAGAACAACATTTCGACCTTCCTGGGACAGATTTAGGTTTAGAAAGAGTTAGAATGTGATCATTAACGGACACGTCTTTGGGATGAGAGTATAAACAGGTACTGGGTTGTAGGGGGCGTTGCAGGTGTGTGTTAGGTTATTAATTAGTATAGGTATAAAGGTACTCCTTTATATTGGTTTAATTTTGGTTTTAGTTGCTGTATAAGTAGGGCTTTGATTTTACGTTTGTTTATATTTGTTTCCATACTTAATATCTGGGTGTTTTCTATGTTATGTTGTGTTTATTTGATTTGCAGTGTTAAAAAACGTGTGAAGGTGTTTTTTTGTTGTTGTTTTTTGAATCTGGTTTCTATTTTTCTGCTTGTTTTTCCAACATAGAAGTCGTGGCAGTCGTTGCATTGTATTTTATAAATAATGTTGGTGTTGTATTTGTCAGTGTAGTTTAATAACCTAACATCCACCTGCAACGCCCCCTACAATCTCATACCTGTTTATACTCTCGTCCCTAAGATGTGGCCATCAACAGTCACATTCAAACTCTTTCTTAACCTGAAGATGACCTAGGAAGGTCGAAACGTTGTTCTCTCCTTATTAGTAAAAGTGTTAATACCCATACCGTCGGTTCTGAGGTACACTAATGTAAGCAGTATTAACTCTTTTGTGACCAAGTATTTTGCATTCCCAAGAACCACAGTAAATAGTGAAGAAAGGCCCTACAAATCAGACCATTAGATTCAATGTTCAAAACTCTTATTGGAGTACATTCATATGAACTTTGGGAACAGAAAGAGCAGGCATACAATGATAAGCAAGGGGTTTATGGTAATTTTGATGTTTTCATGGAAACTTGAGAATAAACTAAATTATTTTTTGACTAGTGTTGTTAAAGTTGGAGTGTTAATATTTTAATTGCATCTCAAGTACATATTCAGTTGTATATTATCGTATTTTTTGTTGTGTACGGGATTTCATACTAAAGAATTTTATGTTGACTTATGACTTATTTATGGTGCAGCAATTGTCTATATTAATGTCTTTAGTCATTGCCATTTTTTATAAAAGAAATAAAATACATAATAACATTAAATATTTATCATAATAAAATTGAAGTAAACAAAGCTGAAAACATTACACTAGTTTAATCAGCTGACTAATACATTACCTAATATACTACACAGAATGCATATATGTGAACCACCTCTGTGTCCCAGGTTCTCAGCCTGAAGAGAGATATCAACTCTAGTCCATTGAATGTGAAGTAAAATTCAAATATTATGATTTTCTTTTTGTATTACAGTGCAACCTTAGCATTTTGAAAATTATTTTGTTTGACTGAATCTTTCAAGACCAAAGAAGTTACTGTCAATCAGGGTGCATGTGTAGGACTTAATGGACTGTTGTGCAGACATGCAGCTTAGAGGGAACAAGCTTACTGGTACAACGTGTGTCAGTCAATTTGATATCAGGAATCAATATTTACAGTAACTCAGTATTCGTTAGGAAATTGTAAGTAGAAAAGGGGGCTAGCAAATTAGTTTTTCAAAGTGAAAAAGAAACTAGTTTTTAAGGCAAATTTATTTTTATTAGTATATAAATTGAAGTGTTACGTACCTGTGAAAAAACGGTGAATGCAAATAAAATTGGTTAACATCAAGCTGTTTTATATGATAATTTATTTTCAAATGTAAGGGTGATTCACGCATTTGGGGTTCCTCTTAAATCTATGCACCACAAAACTACATCCCAGTATGTGAAACTGATATAATACAGTCAGCGTCTTTGTCATTATGATCAATCATTGAAGGAAAGGGAACATGCATAAACAAATTTTAATGGTTCTTTGTTTATGTGAAATAACATGAACATTAAATAAAACAATGCATCCATAAAGAAATAATAAAAATGCATTGCATGTAGCAGTAAGACGAACTTTTTAAGATCGTAAATGTGCAACTTGTATAGAGGTGCAATTTATTTAACTACAAAACTAAAACTCAGTTAAGTGTTTGGTATTTACATTAATCACATGTGACTAAATTGGTTCATTTGTTAGTATATTTATTGTTTTGTGTAGAAAGAGTTCAGTTATCACTTGCATAATGTGTTTATTAATATACTAAATAATTAGCCTCAGTAAGTTATGTGTGGACGTATGCAAGTAACTGTTACTAAATGGGTGCCAAAGTGTATATGAAAATGTTAAGTTTTTATGACTTGTCAGGTAGTTTCAACCTTCTCTCTCTCTCTCATAGTTATAGCTAATAACAATAAGTAACATAATAAAGTAGATTAAATTCTATGTTTAAGAACTCTGTGATTCATTTGATATGAAGTTGTATTTTTATATTTTTTTAGACAACTTCATTCTAAACCATTAGTGTACGAGGGCTGTTCAAAAAATATGCAGACTGACGTCATAAAACAAAATGTACTTTATTTAGAAGTTACAGGTCTGGGACCCCTTCAAAGTACTCTCCTCCCCAATGCACACACTTATCCCAACGGTGTTTCCACTTGTTGAAACAGTTCTGGTACGCTTCTTTTGTAATGTCCTCCAGCTCCTTCGTCGCATTTGCCTTAATCTTGGGAATCGTCTCAAATCTTCTTCCTTTCAAGAGTCTTTTGAGTTTGGGGAACAAAAAAAAATTGCATGGAGCAAGGTCAGGTGAGTAGGGGGGGTGGGGAAGAACAGTGATCGAGTATTTGGCGAAAAACTCACAAGTTCTGAGGTGCAAATTTCGCAGCAACGAGGTGCATCTTCAATTTTTCGGTCAAAATCTCGTAACAAGATCCAACTGATATCCCACACTCTTCAGCAATCTCCCTGACAGTCAGACGTCGATTTGCCCGCACCAGGGTGTTGGTTTTGTCTACGTGTGGGTCGTCAGTTGACGTGGAAGGACGTCCAGGACGCTCATCATCTTCAATGGACTGTCGACCATCCTTAAAATGTTCATGCCACTTAAAACATGTTGTACGCTTCATAGCAACATCACCGTAAGCTGTGTTAAGCATAGCAAAGGTTTCAGTCGCAGATTTTCCAAGTTTAACACAAAATTTCACAGCAAGTCGTTGCTCCTTCAGGTCATTCATTCTGAAATCCGTCAAACGAAAAAATCGCACTTCACTTAAAATCGCGTAGCTAATACACAAATGAAGATATCTGCAATCGGGAAATGGCATCATAATCAGCTGATCTGTGCGAACCTAGCGACACCAAGTGGATTCCCCTGGAACCAACTGGAGCCGCGCAATTCAAACAGTCCGCGTATTTTTTTAACAGACCTCGTATCACCTATTCTTTTTGCTAGTAATGTGAGGTTTTTGTTAAAATATTGTATTTTGTGGCTTGAGTGCCAACCAGGTTGTTAGAAAGGTATGGAAAATAATGTAGTTAGCTAGAGGGTTGTTATATTATGTGGTGCTTCCAGGCTCGCTGTGGCGTTATGTCCGTTCCAGCATGTCCTTGTCAGGCTACATGCCTCCTTTATGTGACCCCATAGACGGGCACCTGCTGCTGGATGGAGGGTATGTCAACAATCTTCCAGGTAGGCATTTTTGTTTTTTACACTATCTATCTATCTACAGTTTTCTGCCCCCACTGACCAGAGCTCCCCCTGTCTGTTGGTTGTTTAATCATCTAGGTAGCCTGTGGCGGTATGTGCGGGCCAGCATGACTTATGCTGGACTTTTTCCACCGCTCTGCGACCCCACTGACGGCCACTTGCTTCTCGACGGCTGCTACGTCAACAATTTACCAGGTACACTAACATTAACATATGCTTTTTTTCCCTAGCATGAGCTGATTCAGTCCTGTAGAACTGTATTTATATTTGTCTATTTTGTTGTTATGTTACATGCATGGTTACTGCTTCTATTCAGTTTTATGGAATTATTATTATTTTGCAACAGACATTAAATATTTAGGATTTTGGAAGTTGTTGTTTTTTTCACTTTTGTTTTGCTTTTTGCTTGTATGAAAATGTTTAGTCAAAAGTAATACATTACTTAGATGAGATGAGTTTTAATTAGCTGCTTGTTTTGTTATTTTGAAGAAATGGAAGCTTCCATTCAGTTGTCATTATTATTTTGTAATTAACACTTTGGCTCCCACACAAATCAAAAAAAGTCTTTGTAAAACGACCAGCAGGATCCTGGAAAGTATTGGCAAAATTGGCTCGAGAGCCAGCGTGTTAATAACAAAATAAAAAATGTAATTAAATATATTACTGTTTCTGTTTGATGTGGCTTCTCAACACCTTTTTGTTTATAAGTATTAGTACAGCCCTCTCAGGTATGCTGCAGTTCCTGTGAAATTGTTTTGATGTCCTGTATTTCTTGCATTCAGTCTAAAAAACATCTATAGTTCTTGTACCTTTGTGGTAAGTAATGCAATGCATTTGATGTCAACAAATATTGTCAAATGAAAATGCTGTACATTGTCATATTTTTTTCTATGTTTTCAATGATCCTGTAAGTTCAGTAGTCAGACAAACACAGTTTAATTTTATGAACAGAGAAATGAAGTTGTGTTTCAGTAGGTTTCACAGTTCCTCCAATTTTAAAGTTACTTCCTTTGTAATGCATTATAAACTTCCAAGTGAGTTGAAGAGATTCTGCATTGTAGTTTGTAAAAGCAAGCATACGTTTGACATTACAAATCCAATGTTGGAAACTGAATAAATAAAGACCCATCAAGTCCATACTTGGTCAGAGATACTTGTACAAGTCACGTAGCTTATCTTTAGTTAATATGTTTCATTCCAAACGTCTATATATTATTTCTGCACCAACAAAACCATCTATCTCAATGAAACACCAAATCAACTCATGTTTTGTACCACATATACCAAATGGAAAATATTTAAAATAAAACTGTCTGTTGAACTTACGGCTATATCACTGTACATATCTTATTTGATATCTGTGATCCATATGACAAATTAGACTGTGTTCAGTATGTTGTGTCTCTGTAGTACACATTTTCATTTTTAGTAGTTATGTGTTATGTTAGTTTCTGTATTTGTCAGCTGTTTTAGAAATTGTAATATATTTGAAGAAATAAGTCTGATCATGCTTCTGTGCCATGTAGTGAGTGCTGTATGTGTACTATTGCATTGTTCTTGGAGTTATTACACATGCGTTGTCAAATCAGTATGCTGTATATAGTTTGTATTTTAAGTATTGGTTCAAGCCAGAGATGTATTGCTTACATACTGGTATTACATAGGTTGTGAGTCCATGAAGCATACACATGCACTGTGATATCATTGCTTGTTATTAATGAATATGGTGGTTTTTCAGGAGTGTTTTCTTCCTTGTAACTGATGGTGAACAAATAGTGCCTGGCATTAAAATGGGAATTATCAGTTTGTTTAAGAAAAATAAAATGGATACTGTCACTCTTCACTGAATTGTATATATACACCAGAAAGCAATGTGTGAAGAAGTTGAACAGGTTGACATAATGGGTAATGTTGTAAATATAACAAACATCATAAGTGGCATTAATTTAAAAAACAAAATCCACAGAAATTATCAAATTTGTATCTTTTGTGGAACTGAATGAAAAATTCAGTGATTTATCATTGCATTTGAATATCAGATTGCTAAGTTCAAGGAAGTGTCTTTGGCATTTTTTCTTATCTTATAAAAGAAATCCTGTCTTTCCTCCAGAATGTTCAAATCTGTAACCCACACTAGGACATTAATCAACTGCAAGATAATGACATTCTTTGATCCTTGGCATTCCTGATAGACATGTCTGATCATTTAAATATGCTAAACTTCAGGTTGCAAGCTAGGTAGCAGAATATCTCCCAGCTGGTGTTACATCTTCAAGCTTTTTGAAATAAATGACATTTTTTAGTGTGTTTCAGGAAAAATCATAGTGCTGAATTTTCTTTTTGCCATTGTAATAGGTGTACTTGTGAAGGCCAGTTGTTTGGGTTCAACTTTCCAAAAGTCACAAAAATTCTAGATGAATGAGCACAAAGGCCACCAACTCGAGGAATTTACATGCAAACAAAAAATTGACTTGAAGACTGATAATATAAACAGTATCAAATATTTTATTCTACATCCATATCCAAAACATTTAAATTTTCTTCGACATTGAAAATGCTGAAATTGCCATGGGATACATCTGCATCAAACACATCATATCCTTTGCTTTACTCATGTAATTATTAATTGAATAAACTCTCTATGGGGTCCATTAATACTGAAACTATATGTAACAAATTTTCTGCTTAATTGTTACATGAGATATATTCAAACATAATGTAGTTTAATTTAGTAATCTTACTTGAAATGTTATTTACTATATGTTGATAGACTAGAGAGGGTAGCATTTGGTACTCATGGAGAATTTGCCTGTTGAAGGCTGTAAAATGATCGCAAAACTACCATCATCATCTTGTCGGTGGTATCCAGGAGTTTGAGAACTGGCCTCAAAAGATGCTGAAAAAAACTAATTTTGGGTCTGAAAACATGTTTTGACATAATTTCATCTGTTATTATGATTTATCAAGTAGCATCTTAGCTCTAGTCCACAAGTAGATTCTTCATCAAACTGTCATTTTGCTTCGTCACAGTTCACTTGAACTCAAAATTGGCACTAATTGGATATGGTCAGAAGCTGTTAAATGAACACCTACTTGTAAGTGTTGCTTTATTTCTGCTATGGTCAATTCTGTTTGTATAGATAGAACCACCCCCTGATTTCAGTTTATAAATGTATTTCATTTGAATTGTATATGTTACTTTAATACAAACATTTCCTTATTTGGACAAATATCTTTACAAAATTTCCATTATACACTCTTTAATGCGTAGCAAATTCAATTGTTTTTACTTCTAGAAGCATTTGTAGTTTCAACAAAACGCATCAGATGATTCACTGTGAATTTTTGGTAGATGGCAGCACAGTTCTTTTCAACCTTTAGTTATTTAGAATATTTCTGCTGAGTTCAAAGAAAGATTTTCTGAATGTTGAGGTGTTTAGCAACCTTATGGAAATTACTATTGAAATACAGCCACCATATCTTCAACTGAAATTGTGTTAGCTGCAAGCTGACCATAATCTGTTAAAAAAGACAAATGAGAATCATGATAGTTTCTGTATATTTATTTGTAGAGAGTGTTTCCCAAAACTATGAAACTTTGCACTCAAAACGTATTCATCATTTCGAAACACCTATATTTGTGAAAGCACGTTTTCTTCAATGAAGCAAGCGAAATCTAACACACGGAACGTGATGGATAATGACACTAATGAAAGGAAAGCCTCACCCAAATGATTTCATTAACATATAAAATTAAAACCAAATTATGGGACTGTATTGAATTACATTGATGCTTACATAGTGATGTTACTTAGTTGTAAGGAAGCAGGGTATGGGTCTGTAAGGTACACACATACTTGATATGTGATACTAAAACCCTGTGTTTTATACTAATAGTTTCCAACAGCCTTAAAGTACCATCAGCTTATGATAATTACATAATTCACACTATGCACATCATTAATTTTCATATTTATATTTCAGGTGATTTGTTGATGGAAGAGATTATTATCAACAATTATTTATTTGTTCCTTTAAGTAACTGGTGCAGTATGGAAAATGTTCAGTGGTAAGAATGTTATGCACTAGCTTAAAGGAATAACTGGTTACATACAGCAAATTAGATTTTCAGTAGGTACCCAAGTTTTACTTTGCATCTATCAACAAAGTAATAATTTGTGTTTCTATAACTATTAATGATAGAGTGCAGCATTTTCGATTGAATACAGCCCTCTGTTTTGCTGTAAAATTTTCTTTCAATTCATGGAATTTTTGTGAAAGATGCTCTAGCATCTGACTCATCAATTTTTGGGGACCCTGTTGAGAGGCCTGTAGTTCATGTTTTTGGAATATTTTTTTTCTTCTGAATTTTATTTGAAGAAACAAACACTTCAAATATTAAAAAAAGTAATACATATATTTTTTCATTGTTTTAATGGTACAAAAGTTTTTGTTTTAGCTACTTTGTTCATGTAAACTATCACCGTGAATGCATGTGAAAGAGCTCTTTTATATATATATATATATATATATATATTATATGTACTTGTATATTAGACAAATTACATGTTTTATGATACACATGACTCAAGAGATAATTATAATGTGTATTGCTATAGTTCTACCAAAGCAAACTTGTTAGTCACTTTTGTCAGTTCTTTGTTGTGCAATTATCAATCTGGTGAGCCACGAGACATTAAATGTAAATTATTAGGCTTAACTTTAGGTAAACCATAGACTTTCAAGTGCCTGAAGTTGTTTGTACACATTGACTAGACCTCACAGAAGACATTTGAATATTTCAATAAGGTGGAGAGCCATTGGACCAACAAAACCTGGTAGTTACAACAGGCAGCAGGTTGTTATTATTGGCTATAAAGGTTTAAGGGTGTTGTGGTATGGTTTATTAGGTACATGAATAAAGAAGATCATTGACCACAACACAGATAACTTTTGTTGATTATAGTTCACATTCTAGGGTATTTGCTTCAAGACTGCACAGCTGCATATGGTTGCCATATCTGGTTCAGATCTGTTTGCTTCTGTACAAGATGGCTGGTAAGGTGCATTCTGTCAACTGATAATCCATTGTAGTAGTGTTTACAATCACCAGATACCATTCCCATCAACATTATGAGGAATGCTCTTTGGAGCTGCATTGTTTTCCATCGAGTGAGTCACTGTGCTACCAGTTGAATAAAACTCTTTCATAACAGTGTCCAAAGATACTTCAGAACCTTACCAACACTAAATGTTGTCAGTTTTTTCATACATCATGTGATGAACTTACTCAAGATTAAAGTGAAATATCAGGAACTGCGAAGGTGTAATGCCTTCTCTACCATATGTTGATTTATGAGTATGACCAATCATTAATGGTGGATTATGAAATGCTTGATTTTACTTGAAGCATAACTGAGTGGGTAATTTACATTATTTCATAGCAGTAGTTTTGATTTATTCTAACTACAATGTTATAATTTCAACTCTTAATTGTTTTATGCAGAATATATCTTCCTGTTTAAACAATGAAGGTGTCTAAACATCTTAATCAGCAATACTTTTAACACTTTTTTCTTTCACTTGTTCTGCTTTTAGATTGTGTTTGCATATGTAGAGTAAACAATGATGTAATCTATGTGCATCCAGCATGTTACTAACAGTATGACAGCGAGTATTATTACATTTGGTTTTCTTCTCAGAAGAATAGCTTTATTTTTAACAGTAGAACATTTTCCATGGAGCATGGTTGTTGAAAATTTAAAAGGAGAGCTGATGTCTGTTCATACTGCATGTTTAGATCTTCTGAGTGAATGCTACACAATCAATTTGTTTGCACTCAGTAATACTTTTTGACTATCTTTATCACATTGTGAGAAACGTTTTGTTGAGTTCTTTTCATGAATGAAAAAAAAAAGAATTACAACAGTATTTTTTGTGTCAGTTCAATGCTTATCTCAGTGTAAATAAATAGCATCTTAATTTATCTTTTAATATGTTCAGTAATATGAACTTTTGATATGTTCAGTAATGTGTACATTATCATTAAGTTAATACCAGCATTTCAGTTAACACGTGTTGATCACAATTACTAGTTCAACTGTAGATCTGTTATTAACATAATGATGTATAAGTAATGGGCATAACCTTTTAATGAAACTGTTTCTTGTTAATAGCTATATATGTTCATGTTGGCTGCAGATCTATGTCTCTGTATGATGACCCAAATTTGTAATTATATAAAACATTTAAGTGCTACTTCCTGCTTCAGTGTTTGATGTATATTTAGATTTGATTAAAGTGTTTAACTGCTGAGAAATCGTAATGTGTTAAGAGAATTAATTGTTGCTTAAAAATATTACAGAAAATAGAAATGCAACTGAAACAACTTCTTTAGGTTATGAATTCAGTGAAGCTTGGTAGTTTTGGTCAGGTAGTGGATTTGTAACCCTGTTTCAATAATTATGAATGTAGTAGTGGCTTACATAAAACTTATTAGATACAAATTATTTTAGTAAGGAAGGTTAGTGTAAGTAAATATTAATACATAGTTTGAGAATACCTTCAGTATTGGAAAGGTTTAGCAGTGGAAAAATAGAAAACTTGCAATGAAACTGTTTCTTTCTACCTGTTATATTTGTTTTTTATTTTGTTATCAATTTTTAAAAATAACTTCCTTAATATTTCCATTCCTTTTGATTGTCTTTTTGTGTGTATTTTCCCCCAACTCTGTAAATCAGTATCAGACATGCAGTATTTATTGTCTGGATGACTATTCAACATTGTTGTGGCATCTCAAGAAAATCATTTATTTGACTTTTATACTTTGCATCTATTTTCACTTTGTCTTAGTGGTAAGAAGTTCTACTTTATAGAATAGACTGAACTTACAGTTTATTAAAGTTGATAGTGCATTTGTTTCTATCCTCACAAACAACTTTAACGTGGAAATATAATCTATAGTGAGCATTCATAATGCTTCATAAGAACAGTATTTCAGGTTGTGGGCTTCACTTGGAAGTACTTCATTCAACTCTGATCGGGCTCAATCGGCAGTAACTGGCAATGTTACTTGTAGACGACGTACCTTGACATCTTCCACTGTGCATAAATGTTGGCTTTTCAGATACTGATTAGTAGCCTTCATTTTACAGATGAGGTTGTGCCTCAAAATTGACATAGAATATGGTTTTGCAACCCGTTGCTGTTCAGAAAGGTCTACTGTGTGTGTTTCCAGGGACAATAAAGTCTTCCTCCTTCACAATGTTGTGGCCTTTGATGTAGGTCATGTAACCACCTTTTTCACGAGTGTCCTTCCAAGATGTTCTCTGACCTTAATATGTAACCATGGCAACATTTCAATTTAATATGTTAAGATTTATAATGAAACAAATATGATGCTTCATATTACACTTGCAGTGATGTATCAATGCAGTAGAACATTTTTATAAAGTGTGGTTAACCAACTCTAATGGTTCCTTACACACTTTCTTAAGACAGTGAAAGAAATATTTATATTGAAGTTCATGAATGGATACCTCGACTATCTATCATTCTCATTACTGGCAATTCCTGATTTCAGAACAACCTTTACCACATGTAGTTTTTAAGTTTGATTCCTAAGTGACAGATCAAACTACAAAAGTTACAGGTCATATCAATGGGGAGGGTAACTCACGAGCCTGGATTTATTTCCTTTTCCTTCCTTCACTCTGTTTTTTTACGGCTTCTGCATTTTGTATGGCTGAACATTAAGGTAAGTAAGTTCAGTTGGAAACATTTGGGAAAATCAAAATTAAAACAAAGTTTGAAATGAACTTCATTAGGCTTAGTACCTGTTTTCATTGCAATTAACACTGCAGGAATACTCTGTACTAAACTGCATATTTATTTCTAAGTTTGTGCTTGATAACACTATCAAGAATGTCTTTTTCTGTTAAATTGTTTCAATTAACAGTTGCTATGATATGAAGACCTTTTGAAAAGTTCTAAAAACCTCAAAACTTTTGACTAAACATTTTTAATTTCAGTAAATTTCTCTATTTTCTTCCTTCAACATTTTGAGAGTTTTTTTTCCTTTAATTGAAGACAAGAAATATGAGGCTTAGACAGCATGAAATTACTAAATGAAGCTTGCATTTTTTTCAGTTTTAAAAAGCAAATCATAAATTCCACGCCCATCAACCTGCATTTGCTCAGAGAAAGATAGTTTCAAAATTCGACAAAGAACTTGACATTATGGTCCATCAAGTGAGAAAGGAGAAATATCACCCAATCCATAAAATTAGTTACAAATTTTGTTGAATGTAACAAGTCTTACTTTGCTAATTATGATATTTTAACTGTTAGGTTTCATTTGTACTTTTGGTTTTATGTTACAATTTTCACGCTATATGATTAAATTATGACATCTGAGTTACCAATTTAATATTTTAATTATCTAATTATATAACATTCTTGCATGTTGTTTTAGTTTTTATTTTGAATTTCCATGTTGGTTTTAATTTTCTTTAATCTCTTTTCACCCAATAATGAAAAAAGTTGAGAGTTATTTTAATTTTTTCCCACAATTCTTTCCTTCTTACTAAGTAAATTATTAAACTATTATATATGTAATTTTATATGAAACAAAATAACAAACATTGTTGTATTCGTTCATTGTATACTGATGCAGAATTTTTCCATCTCTGTTTTTACTTACTATGGTACCATATCTTAAAATGCATTCTAATTAAACATAATTTTTGTATGGAAAGATAATTAATGTTAATAAAGTTTAAATTTATGTAACCCTTGAGATAAACTTTTTGATCACAATTGATAATATAATTGTAATTACAACCTTTTTATTAATCAGTTTCCAACCACTATGGCTGTTTATGTTAGAATATCAGTCACATGTGTTGATAATAATAATGCAGTCTCACAGACCTGTGCACATTTTATTGTAAATAAGTTGTACTGAAAAAAAGAATGCACTGGAAACCTGTTTTTGTAAAAAGATTTATGTATAATTAAACAACATAAATATTTGGGTTGTTTTTTTTATCATATTTCCAGTCAGACACACATCACTGGAACTGTTTCATGTGTAAATATACATATGTTTAATTAAAATAATTAATATTTGTTTGTTAGCACAGCTTTCGTTGTATCTTAATTAATGATGAGACCCACATGATGAAAAAGGTTTTTTATAACCTTTTGTTTCTCTTCAAAGTTACTTGTATTTTATATTCTGTTTGATTTGTTTATTTAAAGAGAATTTCAGTCAAGCAGGTGAAGACGAATAGTGTGAGATTAAATATTTTTCAACTTTCATGTTTTTAATTTTTTTGACAAATAATATTTGTGTCTCATTCATTGGCTGAAGTATGACACTTGAGAAACATTTTACTCTATTAGCTGATGTTATGAGAGAGAGAGGAGCCGAGACTATTATTGCAATTGATGTGGGGAGTCAAGACGAACAGGATCTTACGAACTATGGGGACACTTTGAATGGGTGGTGGCTGTTATGGAAACGGTGGAATCCTTGGTCCAGTCCTGTTCGGGTTTGTTTCTAGTTTAGTTGTCTCTTTGATACCATTATTCTCAAAATTGTAGTCCAGTAAATTTAGCAATAAAGAAAGTACTCTTCTGTCTTAGTGAAAATAAAAACCCATAATTTATAAAAGTCATCATTCAGTTGTTGAGAGAGAAGTTTTGTATTTAGATTACAATGTAATTTTCACAGATGCTTTTTTTTTGAGATTTCACCTTTCAAGAACTGAAACAGGAATTTATTTAAAGTAAAGAAATTTGTAAAAGAATTATAGAATGTGCACACGTTTTAGTTTTCATATTGACGTTGAGTTTGTACTTTGTATTGGAGGTACTTAGTGTGTAACATAGAATCCTGTTAGTTCAAGCAAAATGATTAAAGACCTTCTCTGGACTTAAAAGTTTTATGTGCTTAGAGTCATATGTGTATAACACTTTGAGCTCTGTGATATGTATCTTTAATACAAACTGTACAATTTCATCTTATTATAAATGCATTACTGAAAGTTTTGAAGCAACCTATTCCTTTCTGTTTTTTTAGGTTCCAAGTCTTCCAGAAATTCAGTCTCGTCTTGCTTACGTTAGTTGCGTGCGACAGTTGGAGCAAGTAAAACGTAGCGATTACTGTACGTACGTTAGGCCCCCTATCGACAAGTACAAAACATTGCAGTTTGGATGTTTTGATGAGATAATGGCAAGTAGAATTTGAGTTGACAATAGATAATTACTGAAGCTACAATATGAGCTTCCAGTATACAACTATGACTTACAGGTCGATTCTGATTTGTTAAAACACATTTGCCCTGAATGTATTTAGCTGACATGAAATGTGATTATTTTTTATAATTCACAACTTTCACTTGTCTTGCTTAATGTTCTCTATCTCCTTTTTATTATTTAATAATTACCCTTTTGAAATTCACACTTAATTTAAATTTTGTATGCTATTTTCATTACTCACCGACAAAACTTTTTGAACATTAATGTCTGAAAAATTATTTTCCCACTTGTTTGTAATATGTGATGAGAAATGTCATGCTGTTATTTCCTACAGTACTTCAATCAAGAAGTATAAATATCACATACACACTTATCTTTAATCATTTTGACACTGAATAAAAATTTAATATTGACATCAAGGTGCTGAATATGTGTTTCACAATGATGAAAAAACACTGTTCTAGGTATTTTGCAATTATAAAGAAACTACTTAAGATATTATTACAAAATCTTGATATAATCAAGAGAATAGTTTGAACTGATAAAATATTATCTTAAAGTTGATATTCATTGATATGTAGCCCATTGGTACTTACACAGTGCCCTCATTAATCTGTTCTGTTCTTTTGTATCTTTTAACTCACTCCTGCTTGTCTGTAATTACTGTACAAGTTGTACAGTTTGTGGCATGGAACTGCACACATTGATATATTACAATGTTTGCATTTAAAGTCTATTTCTACTTTTCAGATGGGTTGCTACAGGCCACACAGTTTGGCAGCAACAGAATGTCTCTTTATTAGTCTGGCAAGAAGATCACTGCATGATGGTTGGCCTGAACATTCACTGCTTTTTTTGAAATCTGTACATTAAGCTCCTAATGCTTCATCATGAAATTATCTTGGGCACTTTATTCTTTATCAGAAACCTATGTGATTTACTAGGGCTGCATCTTGTATCCTGTGGTAGATGGTGCAATACAATACCATTTTGAGGCTTTGTGAAGAAACACAAAAGTTACAAGTTTTTAGTCCAGCATATCAGTTCCATCTCTTTACTGGTTATGTATCACAACTATTACAGGTTTGTTAATTCCTTTTAGATACCATCTTCACTTCTAACACAAATCTGTTTAAAAATGGTATTATTAGCATGTGCAGTGGACAACAGGTGACCCCATTTTGTATGACAAGCACTAGCAGCATGGTTTTCTTTCCTCATAAACACTTAACTACTATCTTTTTCCAGATGGAAATGATTTGAATGAATCTGTGGTACTTTTCATTGATGTATAAGCTTTGCAATTCCAGATGCCTCGGTGCCAACTTATTCTAGTTCGTCAAATAATTTTGGTGAAGAATAGAAGTGCATTGCTGTGTTAATATTTTTGCAGTATTTCTAAGCAAATAGACTTGGTTACAGAAAACCCATCTTGAGCAGCAAGAGTCCCTTTACTCCAATAAGTGATCAATTTCAAAGCATAACTGAATTTGCTATCTCGTAAGGTATACAGTTTTCTTGCCCAACATGTTTGTTTAGATGGCAGATTTATGGCCCTTGAATTTTTTCCATATTTTCCAGAGATGATCAAATACAGACTAACTATTTTGTAATTTGTCGAGGCTATTGTCCATAAAATGAAAAAAAAAACTTCAGTGAATGTAGTGAAGATGATTCAAAAGATTCCCCAGTAGTGTTTAAGTTCATTCATCTAGTGTAATCTTATTGCATTGTGCGATGTTACATAAGATGTAACATGTTTGTATATATTCACTTGAGTAAATGAGACTTTGATGCAATGTTGACAGGACTGTCATAAAACTGTTTGGCTTACCTGTTTGTCTTTTGAAAAATAAATTGGACAACTTTATTTGATGAAATCATTTGAAAATAATCTACGTGTTAAAAGGTTGTAGTATTAACAAGCACATCACATTGATGGGTATGGTTTGGTAACCAGTCATTTATATATTGATCAAAGTTACCACAACCTATCAACATTCAATTACAGGGTTTTTACACTTGTAGGGGCTGTAATACAACTGTAAATACTTGCTGCTACCAATTCTGCTGCAAGAGATTCATTCCTGGCTGACTTGCTTTTCATCTCATTCCCAGTTCCCTTTCCCATCCTCTATATGTGACATTGGGAGGTGTTTGAGCATGTTTTGGTAGTTGAAGGAGTGGCTGGCTGAATTCTTCTTTGTTGTCTTTTTCATGTTCACAACCCTGAGTATGTGATATGGAGGTCCTTGGTTTCTGGTAGTCACTAGCAGATTTATCTCAGGGATCCCATCGGTATCGGAGTGTTATAGGTACACGTCGTCATTTCGGCGATCCCATCGGTATCGGAGTGTTATAGGTACACGTCGTCATTTCGGCGATCCCATCGGTATCGGAGTGTTATAGGTACACGTCGTCATCTCGGCGATCCCGTCGGTATCAGAGTGTTATAGGTACACGTCATCATCTTGGCGATCCCGTCGTTATTGGAGTGTTATAGGTACACGTCGTCATCTCGTCGATCCCGTCGGTATTGGAGTGTTATAGGTACACGTCGTCATCTCGTCGATCCCGTCGGTATTGGAGTGTTATAGGTACAAGTCGTCATCTCGGCGATCCCGTCGGTATCAGAGTGTTATAGGTACACGTCATCATCTTGGCGATCCTGTCGTTATTGGAGTGTTATAGGTACACGTCGTCATCTCGTCGATCCCGTCGGTATTGGAGTGTTATAGGTACACGTCGTCATTTCGGCGATCCCGTCGGTATCGGAGTGTTATAGGTACACGTCGTCATTTCGGCGATCCCGTCGGTATCGGAGTGTTATAGGTACACGTCGTCATTTCGGCGATCCCGTCGGTATCGGAGTGTTATAGGTACACGCCGTCATTTCGCGATCCCGCCGGTATCGGAGTGTTATAGGTACACGTCGTCATTTCGCGATCCCGTCGGTATCGGAGTGTTATAGGTACACGTCGTCATTTCGGCGATCCCGTCGGTATCGGAGTGTTATAGGTACACGTCGTCATTTCGGCGATCCCGTCGGTATCGGAGTGTTATAGGTACACGTCGTCATTTCGGCGATCCCGTCGGTATCGGAGTGTTATAGGTACACGTTGTCATCTTGGCGATCCTGTCGTTATTGGAGTGTTATAGGTACACGTCGTCATCTTGTCGATCCCGTCGGTATCGGAGTGTTATAGGTACACGTCATCATCTCGGCGATCCTGTCGTTATTGGAGTGTTGTTTATATGTATATTCATTATAATATTTTGTGCTTCATTATCTCTGAACACTCACGTCTGTGAAGTGGATGACATATTTAAAGGTCCAAAACATTAAACGTTTCTGCATTCAGAATATTCAAGATTACTAGTCATAAATGGCATTATTTTTTAAAATAAAACCATGTATGGAATATTCCAAAACAGTGATTCCTGTGGAAAGCATGTGGTATTTGACAGCCAAGTAATGTATTTCAGCTAAACAGACATCAACTGGTATCACCAGCTCTGTTTTTGTAGTCTTCATCATGTGAAATGGTTGGAAGTCCAGCATGTTTAGGATTGTTTTTACTAACTTTGTAAATCTACCGTAAGTCGCCACATAATACAAGAATAATACACTGTTGCATACGTAAGCTAGTTAATATGTATGAAAGTGTGTTTTGAAATGTAACTTGTTTTTGACTTAACCATTTTTTACTGGATGTGTGCAACAGTATGTGTCCGATATACTGACCACAAAAATTGACCTTAGAACTCTAGAAATTTATAGAGAAACTGAAAAGGTACACAAAATATTTGTGCAAATGTAATAACGTGTTTAATATTATGATAAATACAAAGTTGAATACTCTTATTCAAACTAGATGTGTAAACATTTTATTTAAAAAGGGCAGTTGTGTTAATATATTTTCAGGGGTGTTAATGTGGAATATCATGTACTGTATATAATGTTGTATTATTCACCTGTTAGATACTGGGGTTATGTATTACAGCGTTAATATTTCTGGTCCTTTAATGTACACTTATTTGATGACTTCTCTTATTTCATTATTTTGTATGCCTTATGACATACCTTTTTTTTTCTCTTTCTCTCTATGTGTGGATATTTGTACAGGAGGTTGGTTTTCAACATGGAAAGGCATTGTTTACAACTCTTAAACATGGCCACAAGTCACTCCACAGTTTCTTACATCATGAGAAAACAGAACATTATCACCAGGTAAGCTAGAGATTTCCTTAGAGAAAAAATAATCCTGTAATTGATGCAATACATTCTTGACCTTAAAAGCTATTTAAAAAAAACATAGACATCCAAAATCAAGTCTTGAAATAACAGAAAACAGGATAATAACTGCATTATTTCTTAATTTAAAAAGAAAATCATTTTTGTGAAGTGATTGAATTAAAATAGTACGTAAGAAAATCGGGTTCATTTCCTGAAGTTGTATGTTTTGAACCCAGAGTACTTTAAGTTTTATTGGGTAATATTTGAAGTGGCCAAACCAAGGTTTATCGTTTCTTGTATCTACTTTTAAAAACGAAGAAATCTGTTCATGGTTGTTTGGGAGTTTTTGTGACATAGGTTACGTGCTATTATCTGCTAAAGTGATGTATTTTATATCTTAATAAATCCAGGTATTTTAGGTAGTTAAATAGGAAGTTTGCAGAACCAAATATTCTGTATAATTTGATGAATCTATGTTCTGAAGTAAGTGAGCTATAAATTTTGATAAATCAGCCATTATCATTTTTGGACTATATATGTTATGTTTATAATGGAATCCACTCATTATTGTCAGGTGAGTTAGAACTACATTTACCAAGAACTGACATCTGATGTATATGGGGATACATAGAAAAGTGAAGTCGTGATAATAAGATGAAACAAGATTTTGTATAGCAATTAGGAAAAACACAGTAAATAGAACCAACTGTTTTTCTATTTACAGTGGTTTTCCACTGAAGTCAAACAGTGTCATAAAAATAGGTAAATTATAATTCATATATTTATCAAAGTAGATGAGTATTGTTTTTCTTTTATTGCCTTAGTTTCGATCTGAGTTTATATTGATTAATTTTAATCGTTATTTGTATTAGAATTTAAACAACACGCAGGAACGTTTTTTATTAAGTCAAAAATTCACTTCCCTGTTAAACTTACGGCTGTTTGTCATTTCTTAGTGAGGTGTTTCTTTTTACAGTAGTTACTTTATTATATAATCTTAGTTTCAGTCAATCTCTCATTGATAGATTTTTTTTTAACTTCTATTGAGCATGTTGTTCTAACAGTTCAGTTTTTGAGGATATTTTATTTTCTCATAGCAAAAGAAAAGTCTCCACCATGCATCTTTCACTGATCTCGCTGCAATGGTTTGCCAGATCCAAGAACCTAGACGTTCCTCTTTATATGATGGTATAAAGTTTGTATCTAAAGTTCCTAAAATAAACTGATTATGTATGTTAGTAACTGTTTAGATAAGTGATCGAAAGAAATATTTTGTTTTGTTTTTTTCAGGATTTTTGCCTCGTTTGTTGTAACTTTTGGATTCTGTTGTAAGAATTTTGGTTTGTAAAAGAACTTCTTGAAGTGTATATCAGGCTAAAACTAATCAGCAGTTGTAAAAGTAATAAACGTTATTTTAGCTCCACTGGAGGAAGCTGAGGAAGATGAAGCTGATGAAAGAGAAGCAGGCTATTCTTCTGAACCAGAAACTAACTTCCTTGGAGAACTTGACAAGGTAACTCTGTTTCAAGACAACTTTACTGTTATTGATGTTCATAATTTATTTCTATTTTTCTTTAAGTTGTATTTTTTTTTGGTGTTTCATACTCTTATTATGTGTTAAGATATTAGAAAACTAACCATGTGTAACATTTCATTCATCTGTTTATGTTATGCCATAGTGTATTTGTAGACAGTCTTTTTTGGCTTGGAATGTTAAAGTAACAAATAATTAATACTAATTTGGATAGTTTATCTATTACTCTTCATAAAATCAAACTTTCAGTGCACAGACAAACAACAATACCAGAATACTTCTGTTGCTAAGCAAAATAACATGAAAGTCATCGTTCAAATTGCATATCAGATAGTGTAAAATAAAATGTTTAGACATCAAAACTGGACAGCGTTTGTCGATTTCTTAATTTAGCATCTCTATTGATATACATTTTTGAAAACTGGGATTGGTTGTAAAGTATATTTTAAAAATTATATGTTGATCAGTCATATGGGTTTGTTGTTATTTAGATTGCTGTTGGCTGTGGTTTATTTAGACTTTTGTAAACATTTTTGCCATTTCTTCAACTTAGTATTTAAATTACACAATAAAAAAGTGTGTTAGGTTATCATAACTTTACCACACTTAATATTATCACTAAATAAAGTTTAGTCCCAATTAAACTACAGGAGAAACTGCATACAGGTTACAACTTATCTTTTTATCAAATGTAAGCTGCACATAAAAGTTTAGTTAATGTTAGTTTTAAGACAAATGAAACTAAATGTCAGTGTCTAGATTAGAATTATTTTGTATTAATTCTAAATGTACAGTTCTGATACATCAGTTTAATTCATGTTATTTGTTTGCTTCTTCTCACATTACTTAGCTGGAAGTATAATCAACAGTGGCTTAAGCCTGTAGTTCTGTATTTAAAGAAGTAGTTGGTTAGTTGGTTGATTTAGTGTTTTATGGCACAAAGCAGCTAGGCTATCTGTGCCAAACATTCGGTGAAAAGTTAAAGTAAATTTAGTAAAATTCATGGAAGGAAATTCGGGTAAAACAAAACAAAGTTTAAAAAACAAACATAAATAACATAAAACCAATGTTTACATCTAGTCTACAGCAGTAAGAGAAAACTACAGTAATACAAGTTGTAAAGGACTTTCTGTAGCATAATTGTAATTATCATAACTCACCAGGAAGACTAACAGGTAAGTACAAGAACCACCATCAGTCACCTGAAGTTGGTCTTTCCAGTCCTATTAAAAACATAATGTTGCAATAAAAATGCTAATGTGACTGCTAATGTTTGGTGGGTCTCTGCTAATATTTGCATAAAAACTGTACTTTTGTCTTGAATAATAGTATCTGTGTATCTCATGCTCTTTGTATTAAAATGATTTCTTAAAGCAACTACAATGTTGGTATTTAGATGCTGAGTTGCTTCTAATATAACTTTTTATTTGTTATTTAGAACCAGAAAGATTTAGAGTATTCTTCAGAACCAGAATTTGCTGGAAACCTGCCAGATGATGATGACCAAGTAGGTAACAGCTCAACCCTGATTTACTAAGGCAGATTTTGATAGAGATTTAAACAAATTCCAAAATATTTTTCTTGAAAAAAACTGTAACTTGTTTTAAAAAGTATACCATGTTCAAAAACTTGCATAACAGAACAATAGTTACTGAAAACATAAAATTATGTCATGTAATAAAGATCATACTCTGGTATATAAGGATTAATGAATTGTTAAACAAACCCTCAGATTTTAAAGGCAGAGGTAGTTTTTTTTCTTGTGAATATCTCTTCAAATGACCACTTGCAGTTTTTGATAAACGTTCATGTAAAAACTGTCATATGAGAATGAAAACAGAAGTTTCGTATTGTGATGTTATGGATAGCAGGTACAAATCAGAGCAATGGTGGTGCAGTGATCTCCTGAAGCTAATTATTGGCTTCACAAAAAAGATGCAACTCTTCATGTAGAAAAAAGTAGGAACAGTAACTTAATTTAACTACACTAACTTGAAAGTAGTTGTGTTAATTTGTTAAAGGTGTTGGAATACAAGCTTAGGAAATGTGTATAAGCCACATACAAGTTGTAATCTTTCCAACAGGACGACATGTCTCCCATACATTCTAGAAAGGTTGTATCTTCTTCCCATCCTGAATACTTGAAAGGAGAAACTGAAGAATTGTGATTTTAGGAGTGCTGGACTTTCTTGTATGGTATACTGAGTCATAAGTCCTACTTTGGGAAGGAAGAGGAATAAGTTTTTACCACTGGTCCTTCAGCTACCTGAAGGATAAAGTTGATTGACAGTTTAATTGATGTAGAAACAGCTATTAAAAGGAAATAATTCTAACAGTCTCCTTAGCTTCTTCAATGAGGATGATAGAGTACTGTAAAGTCAGTGAATTATGCTATGAAGCACAGATATATATATATATATATTAACATATAACAAGATTTTTTTTGTAATTTGGTTGTTCATAGGACATAAAGATTTAACCTTATTTTATATAGTTTTGATAATACTGCAGCTACAAATGTATGTTATTGTTTTAGATGTACACAGTAGAAACATGATTTCTTTTGTTAAGTCGTTAATCCCGTGGAGATACTTTTAAAGGAAAGTGTTGAATCTAAGATATTCCACAGTTTGTAAAAATAAAAGTTGAAGATGCTTTGTGATAGCAGTAGATGCTGGTGGTGTTAAAATGAAGAAACAATGCAATTATGAGACCTGTATTAGAATTATGTTTCCTTTTGTGAATATCGTCAGTACTTTAGTTTCAATTGTTTATTCGTGTGTAAAATTTGAATTAGATTCCTGTGTACTATATGTGTTTAAGTAATCACAGTTTTATAATGATGATTGTATTATTTTGTACGTGTTTCATTACAGTAGGAGGTCCCAAGTTGGAGACATTGATTGTTGATGTTTTTCTGTTTCTTCTTGTTGGTTTTATGACTGTTAATGAATTTAAACTAAAACTTCAGAAGGATGTTAGAGATTGTGAATAAGAAATACAAGAGTTATAGAGCTATGAGATGTGTGTAAGGTAGAGTGGTGTGGTCTCAAAGTTGAATAAAAACTATATTTCACACACAGAGAAAAACTGGAATTAATACGGTCTGGTACACGTTTTACAATTTTCATTAGAGTTTCTAAAAATTACTTATGGATTAAAATACCCTTCAGTATATAAGTTTTACTTTTTCATTAACTACAGTTCATGTTTACCGTGTTCACAATTAAATAATAGAACTTCATATTGATATTACTGATTAAATACCAAGTGGTGCTGGTATTGATATTACTGATTAAATACCAAGTGGTGCTGGTATTGATATTACTGATTAAATACCAAGTGGTGCTGGTATTGATATTACTGATTAAATACCAAGTGGTGTTGGTAAGATAGAAATATTCTATTCAAACATCTACGTTGTATCATGAAGAAAGAGTTTAATAATTAGCAAAACAATTTTTTAAAACTTGTCATGTACTGCAAAAAAACAATAGATGTGCCATTACACGTGTATATGATCATGTTGAATTTTGTACAAATATTATATGACATTGTAGCCGTTTGTCATTGCTAAAACTGTGGATTTGTTTCAATGTGTAACATACTTCGTTGGGGAATATTTATTCAGTTCCTCATTATATATTCCAATTTTAAATTCTGATTTTTTACAGTTAAAAGTACTATATTCTGGTTGAACTTGCACAGCTGTAACTTGTTTTAATGTATTTTTAGTTGAGCCATGTTTATTTATCTCAGCTTAATACTGTTATTTTTTTATAAAACTATGGTTTAAAATTTAATATAATTGTTAAACTGGTCTAACTTACAGTTCAATTACTGGAAATTTATGGAATTGTTGAACTGGCCTTTCTTGCTGTTTTAATTACAGAATAAAAAATGAGAATAAGGCCATGTATTACTTTGTCTCATCTTACTTTCATTGTTTTTTATCTTCTCCAAAATAACAATGCATTAATTCATGGAAGTAGCAAGTTATACTTCTTGTACTATAGTACTTTGCATAAACATTTGTTTTATTAATTTTTGTTTTGAAATTTGTGAGAAGCCAGTGATTGGAAGGCATTAGTCAGTTGGAATGTACGAGTTAATTGAACGTTTATCACTATACACTTTGACAAAGAGCCTCTTACTTCAACTACTTGTCTGTCTTGAATAATCCAGCGTACATTCACAGCAGAAAAACATTTGTTCACATAGGCCTCATTGTTTTAATATACTTTCCAGTTATTTGTTATCTCTGAAGTCTTCTATGGATGAAAAATGCCATAATTAATCAATGCAAATTTGTATGTATTGTGATTTGTATAATCAAACTTATTGATAGGTCATAAAAAATAAAACACAGTTTTTAATGTTTTGCCTTTGATTCATCATCTCCACTTTTTTACTGTTTTCAAGAACAATATGAAAATTTTAAACTTGGCAGCTCAGCATTATATATATTATATAAATTTAGAAGAAAGTTCATAATTTACAAGAACATGGATAAGACAAACTAACTTTGCTGTAAGCAAGTTCTCTTTCCAACCTCCTGGCCTGGCTTGTCCAGGTGGTTAAGGCACTCGACTCATAATCTGAGGGTTACAGGTTCAAATCCCCATCACACTAAACATGTTTGCCCTTTCAGCCATGAGGGCATTATAATGTGATAGTCAATCCCACTATTCATTGGTAAAATAATAACTCAAGAGTTAGCAGTGGGTGGTGATCACTAGCTGCCTTCCTTCTAGTCTCACACTGCTAAATTAGGAATGGCTAGCGCAGATAGTCCTCGTGCAGTTTTGCACAAATTTCAAAAGCAAACAAACAAAAACAATCCAACCTCCTAGTACCCAAGCACTTGTATTATAAGCATAATAAAAATTATGTTGGCTAACATTTTGAACTCAGCTTTCATCTTTACTGACATTTACTTAAAGGGAGAAAGAATGAAATTCGTAGGAGAAGACAATCGAAAAAACTTAAGATGGATAATTTTTAATCGCGTTTTCAATTTCAAATTGCCCATCAGTTTCTACTTCTGAATTAATTAATCTACTATTATATAAACGAAAAATTAGGGATTTAAAAACTATAGGTTTGCCATTTATAAATGCTGAAATGATTGCAAAAGTGACAAGGTAACATAATATTTAATGTTCACAAGAGACTTGTGCAACTTTATCCACTAAATTAGACACTAAAAAAAATCTCAAACCCAGCTCTCATCATTGAAATATTTATCAAGCTTTACCTTCAACACCCTTATATTAACTGAATCTATCACATTAGAAGGCAATGTATTTCAATGGCCAAACACTGTGATAATAGTAATAAAGCTGTCTTAGCTGAAGATGACTTACTGTACCGAAACTTGTATCTGTGTCCCCTTATTCTGCTATTTTTACCATTAAATATGAAAAAAAATGATACACCAACACTATCAATTCTTTTAACACCTCAGTCAGATCTCCTTTAACTTTTCTTTTTTCAAGAGAAAAATTAAGAGATCTTAACCACTCCTTGTACAACAACCCTTCCATCCCAGACATCATTCTAGTAGTTGTCCCCTGAACACTTTCCAACAATTCGGTGTCCATCCTAAGATAGCGAGTCCAAGGCTGAACACAATATTTCAAATGGGGCCTAACCAGTAACCGATACAATGAAATTATAACCTCTTTAGACTTGTATTCAATATTTCTATGGATACAACTTGAAACACTATTTGCACTGGCACTAGCAACAGAATATCACTCGGATGGCTTAAGAAACTTTGCGAGCCATTCTAGCTACTTATTTGCAACCAAACCCTTATGTATAAAGAATATGCCTGTTATGAATATTTCAGTACCTATTTAAAAAATGTGTCCACGCTTCATTAGTATCTCCAAGTAATTCAATTTTCAACAGATAATTCTTGTCTCATCTCTCTAAAACGCTTTTTTGTCTTTAATATGAAGCTAAATCTCATTATTTCTTAACTCCCTATGCAGTGAAACAGCAAATATGATTGAGAAACTATAACTTGAACCCAGACGTTTACAGTCTTAACCTATCGGTCATTTCTTCATTAGAATTTAACTATAAATGTAAAATAGCTTTCACACACACGCACTAAATAAATAAACCAAACTTTTAATAACAAGATACAGTGGTACCTCGGTTCTCGAACTTAATCTGCTCCAGAAGGCTGTTCGAAAACCGAATCAATTTTTCCCATAAGAAATACTGTAAGTTAAATTAATCCGTTACAGACCTCCAAAAATTACGCACCATGAAGCATTTTAAGTAAAAATATTGCTTATTTATACCTGTATAATAATACATGTCAACCACAAAACTATAAACACAATGAAAAAACAATAAATGAAAATTTACCTCTGCTGAGGAGATCTGGTGGCGTAAGTGAAAGGTGGTGAGGAACGTGGAGAGTAGGAGGGTTATTATTGTTTGGAAGGGGAGTCACCTTCCATAAAAACGTCAGGTAACTCTCCTGGGGTTCTTTCTATTTTCTGTCTCTTTGCACCACTACAACCTGCTTGAGACTCACTGGACCTATTTCTCACTAAAAACTTGTCTAATAAGGTTTGTTTCTACCTGCATTTAAAAGATGTTTCTGAAGTAAGATATGGTATTGTCATTGAAAAGGTTTATGCTGCGGTTTGCTACAGCTTTGTCAGGGTGAAATTTTTCCACAAAACTTTGTAACTCTCCACATTTTCCACACATTTCCTTGATTAGTGAACTAGGAACATCCTTCCCTCTTCCTCATCTGAAGACACTTCCTCAGTTGCCTTTTGTTGCTGCTCCTTCTGAAGGTCTTGGAGTTCTTCCATGGTGAGCTCAGTGTTGTGGTCTTCCAACAACTCCACATCATCATGACTCACATTCAAGCCCATACACTTGTCTAGTGAGACAATATCCTCGACAACAGGCGCAGCCTCAAAGCCTTCAAAGTCTCTATCTGCTACTGAGTCTAGCCACAATTTCTTCCAGGCTGAGTTCATGGTCCTCAAAGACACTTCCCTCCAGGCTTTGTCTATGATTCTCAAGCAAAGGAAGATATTAAAGTGATTTTTCCGGAACTCTCTGAGGGTTAACTCTGTGTCAGAGGTCACTTCAAAGCACCTTTGAAACAGTGCTTTGGTGTAGAGTTTCTTAAAGTTCGATATGACCTGCTGGTCCATGGGCTGAATGAGAGGAGTCGTGTTAGGGGCAAGAGCTTCACCGTAATGAAACTGTATTCCTCCACCAACCCGTCCTCCAAGCCTGGTGGGTGAGCAGGTGCATTGTCCATCACAAGAAGGGCCTTGAGTGGCTACTGTTTTTTCCGTGAGGTAATTCTTCACACTTGGGGCAAACACTTCATGGACCCACTCCATAAAATATTGCCTGGTTACCCATACTTTACTATTAGCCTGTCACATGACATTTAGTTTACTTTTCAAGATATTATTTTTCTTAAAAACCCTCGGGTTCTAAGAATGGTACACAAGCAAAGGCTTAAGTTTTACCTTCCCACTTGCATTACTACATAACAATAGAGTTAGCTTGTCCTTCATTGGCTTGTATCCTAGCAGAGACTTCTCCTCCTCGGTGATGTAGGTCCTCTTTGGTATTTTTTTCCAAAAGAGGCCTTCTCATCACAGTTGAACACTTGTTGGAGAATAAAACCCTCAGCTTCTACATAGTCCTTAAATTCCCTAACAGATTTATCAGCAGCGTCTTTGTTAGAACTGGCACCCTCCCCATGTCTCACCACACTATGTATGCCACTTCTCTTCCTAAATTTTTCAAACCATCTTCTACTAGCCTTAAAAGCATCACTTGTGTCAGCACGCGTTCCAGGAATGTTTTTCAGGTGGTCAGCATGCAACTGCTTTGCTTTCTCACAAATGATGGTCTCAGAAATGGTGTCACCAGCTGTTTTTCGTTTACCCAAATCAACAACAGTTTTTCTACCTCTTCCATTGTTTGTGATCTTTGTTTTGTGAGCACTGTCACTCCTTTTGCAACATCAGCTCCTTTGATGACCTCTTTATTTTTCAGTATGGTGTAGACTGTAGACTTCGCCACACCAATCTGTGTAGCAAGGTCAGACACGCGAACACCACTGTCATACTTCGCTATGAGATCTTTTTTTTCACTTCTATTGTGGCTCTAACAACTTTTCTTTTTGGTTTGCTGCTTTCATTATCCTTCTTTGACCCCATGGTGGCTTATTTAATAAGAATATTTAGAAAAAACAACAAAAAACCGAGAACGTTCACAGCAGATTTTAGCTGGGGTGTGGACTGAGCGACAGGTGCGGGTTAAATGTTTTGGGCAAGCTTGGCGTGGGCCGAAAATGGTCGAAGGGTCGTTCGGGTTATTTCAGGGGTTTGGGCCAAGACAGCTTGGTTCGGGAACCGAGACATTTTTTTCTCAAACAATGTGTTCGAAAACCGAATTGTTTGAGAAGGGAAGTACCACTGTATATGGTATAATCCTAACCAGTTTCTTGTAGATGGTATTTAAAGGAACCGTTCGAGAACCGAGGTACCACTGTAGTTTAAAAGGGGGAGTGGGAATCGTCAAAAAGTAAACAAATTAGGCTGAGATAATGTCCACATTATTTTCTAAAGTTATAAATCCCTATTTTTACTTCATGCCTATACAGTAATTATTAAATTTAATGGAATTGAAATATGGATTTCTAGCGTGAGAAAATAATGTTTAATTATTTTAAATATCGTTTATTTTTAAGAGCTAGTAGTTTTCATATCTTCGTATTTTGATTCGACTTCTTTCTGTACGTTTTTATTCCCATTTTAAACTGATAATTTTCAATTATTTTGTTTCTTATGGTTTTGATGTCCGTTTATGAACAATAAGTTTTAAGCTACATATATATATATATATATATATGTGTGTGTGTATTTATATTATTTGTTGAGCCAGGTGTTTTTTGCTGTAGGCTTGTGAAACAAAATACTAATAATTATCATAAAATACGCACTGACAATTTCAGAGAAGTACGAATATTGGCCCGGCATGGCCAAGCGTGTTAAGGCGTGCGACCCGTAATCTGAGGGTCGCGGGTTCGCATCCCCGTCGCGTCAAACATGTTCGCCCTCCCAACCGTGGGGGCGTTATAATGTAACGGTCGATCCCACTATTCGTTGGTAAAAGAGTTGGCGGTGAGTGGTGATGACTAGCTGCCTTCCCTCTTGTCTTTCACTGCTAAATTAGGGACGGCTAGCACAGATAGCCCTCGAGTAGCTTTGTGCGAAATTTAAAAACAAACAAGCAAGTACGAATATTAGTCGAATGAAACTGCCACACACAGAAAGGTAGAGAAACCTATTATGGTAACTGTTTAATGTCAGAAAACTTACTGAAATAGTCGTATAAAACCACATAAAGACAAAGTGCAATGGCGAAGTCGAGAAATGATTAAATCCAAAACGTGGCAGTTTCCAATTGATGTGTTATAAGTTGCACAAATTGGTTTACACCGCACAGTTATAAAAATATACAGTGTTTGCCCTCATAAAACAAGCGTTTCTAACTTGTATAAGGGTGTTTAATTAAATGGTTTCTACTTTTCTGGGCCCAGCATGTCCAGGTGGGTTAAGGCGTTCGACTCGTAATCCGATGGTCGCGGATTCGAATTCCCGTCGCACCAAACATGCTCGCCCTTTCAACCGTGGGGGCGTTATAATGTAATGATGAAAGAGTTGGCGATAGGTGGTGATGACTAGCTGCCTTTCCTCTAGTCTTACACTGCAAAATTAGGGACGGCTAGCGCAGATAGCCCTCGTGTAGCTTTCCGCGAAATTCAAAAACCAAACCAAACCATCTACTTTTCTGTGATGCTTGAATGTCTTCAAGGACTTTTGTTGGTAGTGAAGAAGAATTTGAAAACTTTTAGAGGGTGGAAATCAATTATGTCAAGATTCTACTTAAATATAACTTTAACGCCTTTGCAAGAGCGTGTTTTGTAATTGTACGTAGATTTTGGTGTTGAACCAAGTCGTTTTTCACTATTGGCTTCGGTTCTTGAATGGCTTTGAATAGAAAGTTGGCGAGTAGCCATGAAAAACGGATAAAGTATTTTCTTTCCTTTCAAGAATCATCGTAAAAATCGTCGTGGCCAGGTGGTCAAGGCACTCGACTCCTAATCTGAGGGTTCGAATCCCTGTCACACCAAACATGCTTGCCCTTTCAGCCGTGGAGACGATATAATGTTACGGTCAATCACGTGAAAGAGTAGCCCAAAAATTGGCGGTGGGTGGTAATGACTACCTGCCTTTCCTCTAATCTTACACCGATAACCCTCCTGTAGCTTTGCGCGAAATTGAAACCAAAACAAACCAAAATATATTGTGTACCACTCTCGTAGTTCACGATACACAATAAATGCTTAAAGTAAAATTGCCCCCAGATTAAAAACATAACAATGATATTTCTTAATAGCTGAGCCACCCAGCGGCATGACTCCGGACTTGCAATGCCAGTAACTGGGTTGCGATAGCTAGTTTATTGTGTAGTTTTGTGCTTAATTACAAACAAAACTCAACAATTAATAAAACTACAAAATCTAGTACAAATAATACAGTGTAGTCATGAAATAAGTGTTCTGTCAAATTATTTTCATTAAGAAAAACTTCCCGACGAATTAAGTCATGATATAAATATTCACATATATTAAATAAAGTTACATCTACTCTTTCTGCAATTAAAACAAAGGATAACTGACTTGAAGATTTTACTGATAAAAAGTGCAATTTTTGTGAACCAAACATGTTCAGAAACCATTATTAACATATTTTGGTTGGTTTGAATTTCGCGCAAAGCTACACGAGGGCCATCTGCGCTAACCGTCCTTAATTTAGCAGTGTAAAACTAAAGGGAAGGCAGCTAGTCATCACCACCCACCGCCAACTATTCGACTACTCGTTTACCAACAAATAGTGGGATTGACCATAACATTACAACGCCCCCACGGCTGAAAGGGCGAGCATGTTTGTTGAGACGGGGATTCGAATCCGCGACCCTCGGATTACGAGTCGAGTACCTTAATCACTTGGACATCCTGGGACCTACCATATTTTATATATTTTATAATATTTAAAATATACTTTAACTTATTCATCTTGAATCAATTTTTTTTATTTACGAAATTTGCTAACATATTACAGTACTGTGTTTAACTGCGTGTTCGTTTTTGATATATTTTCTACTTGAAAGCTAACATTTTATTAATTTTTGTTGTTGTTCCTGGGACTGCTTGCAATGACAATCAAGTGTTATTCCAAGAAAGTTAAACGGTTAACCATAACACTTGATATACAAATTAAATCTGGACAATGTTTTCACATTCTTACAGCTAATTTCGTCAGATGTGGTCTTTCTAATTGATAGATTGCGTAAAATAACCTCACGAAAATAACTATAAAAGTGCAAAAATATCATTTGTATCTAGCCACGGTTCCAAAATGTTGATTACTTTTTGCAGTAATCGAACGTTAATCATGAATCTCTCACTTACAGTCCGAGTATGCTAATCACAAGAACATAGGAGTAAAAGTACATAAAGACGTTATAATAAGTCATCCACACACACTAATACTACAGCTCATTAGGCCGACTTGGAGGTTTCAGATATAGAGCTATTTATATCATCAATTACTTAATCCACGCTTCACCCAGTTACTCCAGACTGGTGCTGAGATGATCAAAGTTTTTATTATGTATCCAGGTGTTACGATGTTAACAATAGGCTCCAAGTGTTTATTACCCTAAAGGGGGAGGCGAGGGTTTGTCAGTGTGTGTGTGTCTGTATCTTCAAAACTAATAGACCAATTTACACGAAAATTTTATGCAATATTAGATATCAATATGGATGAATCTTCCCCAAAGTTGGACCGGATCAAAATCCGGATTCAGATTTTGAACCACTTTGAAGCATTTTTTTTTTTAATAATCGGGAGATAGAGCACTTTGAAGTTTTGGGTTAATAACTCTGTAAAACTTGATCACATTTGTACCAGATTTATGGTTACATCATACTGCATGAAATGATCGGGATTGTTTATCATTCTGAACCTAAGAGAGATTTTCTTAAATTTCGAAGGTGAAATATGACGTTTCATAGAGGATTAGCGGGACAGGAACATGTAGTCTCTCTGGTTGCTCTTTCTCAATACATAATTTAGCATAAATGCTTCATGATTTTTGGATATATTCTTATATTTTGTAGAAAATATGTTTTAATGTGTTACAGAACATTCAGTATGGGTGCTTCATGTCTCGTTGATTTTCAAAATTCTGACAATTTTATAAATTATCTTCTCACATAAACTTAAGCTCAACTCTTTCAGTGAAGGCAAAGTTTTCTAAATATGAAAGGAATCCATTAAATTTTGTGTGAAAACGCTTATCATTAATCACTTCTCTTCATACGTGTTTATTTTCATTCTTTTCTTCAATGTTACGTAGTTCAACTGGTATTCCATCCTTGTTCTAACATACATTTGGACTAAAGTTGAGTTGTACAGATATTGATGTTTCACAAAAAAGCCGAAGTTCTATAAAAACCTAAGTTCAGGATTTTAAAGAGAAGAATGAATTGAACACACATAAGAAAATGAGACAAAAACAAAAACAAGATGTTTATGCATATTGATGTACGTAATGTTACCAAACTGCTGTCGAGTTTGTGATATTTGTAATTATTTAATAAATGGATTGCTGGAATTAGAGGCAAAAGAGAGAATAAAACAAGAGAGTAAAAAAGATTTTTTATACATATCGCAGTCTTATACTCAAGCCAAAGCTTTAGTAACTATATCACAAATCTACTACTTGCATACTTTAATATATGGTTTACACACAGTTCTAAACCAGCTGTACAGAAATGTTTGTATTACCTGTTTAAATTATCTACAAATACATACAGACAGACTGGTGCTACTTTGGGAAATTTGAGAACACAAAATTCAATAGATAACCATTATTTATGTAAGAGGATTGGCATATGTTTATTATTTTGAGTCATAGTATCAATACAATATGATCTGCTACATGCAAATACTGTATGGAAATTTATAAAAAGTATGCGAATATACTGAATAAAGGGTGCAATCAAAAGCTATTTTAACTATACCAGTCTCCTACCTCCTTCTTTCGGGATATTTTCAGTCAAGAACTCTGAAACTTAAAGTGTCAACAGATTAATTTGAACAGTAATTAGAGATCTTAGGAGTTTATAATCATTTCCTTCAGGTAATACACAAGTCATCACAACACGTAAACAAAGACAGCAAAAGGGTAAGACAAAACTCTAGTAACCAGTAAACAGAGATAAAAATTCAAAATAATTAAATAAAATACGTTAAGCTCAAAATAAGAATTAGGTCATGAAAAGCACGAAAACCTACCAGTTAAATACAAATAAAACAAATTACGAATTAAAAACAAATAATCGTACAAAACAAATTAAAAATTGAGAATCTAAATTACATTTCAAAAGGAAATTGAAATTAACTCACAATACAATTTTTGTTTGTTTGTTTTGGAATTTCGCACAAAGCTACTCGATGGCTATCTGTGCTAGCGGTCCCTAATTTAGCAGTGTAAGACTACAGGGAAGGCAGGTAGTCGTCATCACCACCCACCGCCAACTCTTGGGCTACTCTTTTACCAACGAATAGTGGGATTGACCGTAACATTTATACACCCCCACGGCTGGGAGGGCGAGCATGTTTAGCGCGACGCGGGCGCGAACCTGCGACTCTAAGATTACGAGTCGCACGCCTTACGCGCTTGGCCATGCCAGGCCCGCAATACAAAGTAATAATAATGATATTAGTCAATATACATCTAACTGAAGGTGGTATACAAAATTTACTATTGCTGCAGATCTATCAATAGATGTGAGTAGTTTTAGTGTTTTAATTTTTCTTGTAGATATGGTGATATTTTCAGGATCCTTTTCCCAGAGTTAGTCCTGGATTATCATCACACGTATCCACTACTGTGGGTATTTCAAATCATCATCAGCTGATAAGGCAGACACTTTAATGATGCATCTTTGTCTGACATCTACGAAGTCATTTGTTACGGTAATCTGCATTTTTCATGCATTGTTTGTAGTTTTTTGGATAATTTAGTATAGTTTTCATATAAGTTCAATAGGCTGTTAAGCAGCCCCCAAGATGCACAATTTTTTTAATAAGTCGACATTGGAAACCTAGGTAAATTCAGCTTATGATAGATCATAAGCTCAGTCAGAAACATATTGTTAAATTGCATGATCAGTCAGGCCAGAACTGATGTTTTCTTAGACTGTAAATAACGTTTTCACGTTTCAAAATTCTATCCTAACCTTGAATAAAGTATATTTGCTTCTTTTATAAATCTCAGTCTTAGTATCGAAGATTCTTTTAAGAGTAAACTTTACATACAGCCTATCAGACCCGTATCAATAACTTAAAACAGACCCAGTAAAACACATTGCTCGAAAATCTCATAATCTGCTATGAAGTTCTTCACTTTTTTCATTTTTGAACCTACTATTGGTAACTAGAGCTAAATAGTGCGGTAGAACTCCCAAATTTCTTCCACTGTTATGAATATTGGCGCAATAAATTTCAAACAAAGATCCAAAATTTGAGTGCTTTCGAATATTTGACTATTTGAACATGTTAAAGTTTTAGTTTTTTCTAGAGGCCCGGCATGGCCAGGTCTGTTAAGGCGTTTAACTCGTAATTTGCGGGTCACGGGTTCGAATCGCAGTCGTACCAAACACGCTCGCCCTTTCAGCCGTGGGGCGTTATAGTTTGACGTCAATTCCACTATTCGTTGGTAAAAGAGTAGCCCAAGAATTGGTGGAGGGTAATGACTAGCTGTCTTTCCTCCAGCCTTACACTGCTAAATTAGGGACGGCTAACATAGATAGTCCTCGAGTAGCTTTGCGCGAAATTCAAAAACAAACAAACAAGTTTCATTTTTTCTTTTATTTTTTTATCTGACGCATCTTTTATATTTGATTCCCTTTATCAGAAGAGATGATAATCTGGATAGTTTTAGGAAACCAGTACAATTCCTAAAACCCTCCGAACGGAAACCTTAGAGCAGAAATATTGTTTGGAATAAATAGTTCTACATTAAAATATTTATTTTCTTTGTTATGTTATTGTACCATTTATTTATCGTTGCTATTTTTATTTTGAGATTTACTATCTCACCCAAGTCACTTATCTAAATTCTAGATAGCGCTATAGAAAATAACCAATCAGAGTTAAACTTTATTATTCAACTTAAAAAGAGGGAATTTAGTTTTTATCGGTAATTTTAATGTGAGATAGTATTATCTATAGTTTTTAATTTTAAAAAAAGGATCAGGAAGTAAACATATATTAAGCTCAGCACCAAACAAAAAACAGCCAGAGAACCGAGATTCTGGTATGTAATAGTTACATATTAATAGTAAAATAAGTTTTTAAAAACTCGTCGTTATGACGTTCTTTGAAGTTTGACCATGAGTTTGAGTTTAGCCTCTTTATTTCTTATTTGTGAGCCCCCCAAAAAAGAGTATTAATAGCTTGTAATTCTTAGTACTTACTAGTAATGCAAGTAGTAGTGTAATATGTTTCACGATGTCAGAAAAACACACAAGTTCAAGGGTCTTGATACAAAATGATATAAATTATAACTTATGGTAAGTTATACATAATTCGAGTGCTTTCGAAATGTGGACCTTTCTTTTTAGAGGCAAACTGACGTTGGTATTATATTTGTAATTTATAAAGCTGCAACAACAAAGACTTAATGGTTTTACACTGTGCCTACAGTGATAAAACACAAAAAAATCAATTATGACAGGCAGTATTTACTAGTACTAGTGCTATTTGTATCAGGATTACGAATTTGTGAAAATATTATAAAGTTAATATTAATCTGTTAATGTATTTTGAGGTAGATTTTGGTTATTAATGTTACTTTAAATTATAGTATGTTATTACCCTTAGCAGTTATTAATTTGTAAGTAGTATTGTGACTAATAGGATTTAGAGCTAGAATTAAATATGTTTGTGACATAATCATATTAAAGTTTTATAAAACATATATTAGATCAATAGGATAAAGGTCTCTGCTTACTTTGTGCTGTATTCTTAAGATAATAGGAGAGAGCAGAATTTCATGAGGTGATGTAAAAGTAGAATGAATGAGAGAAAAAAGGGTACTATTGAAATAAACAGAAAATTAACCCTTTTGGTGCGGTTGATGACCTCAGTCGACTTGAAGGCTCAGCTCGGCAGGCGACCTTCCTTTATTCCTGTTATGCTTATGTATTGAATTTAATGTATATAGTATTGGGTACAATCACTGAATATTTCAGGGACTTTTTGTTGAGCTATTGCCGAGATATCATGCTTATAGTACTGATACCGAAATTAGTTGAAGTATCAAACATATATATTCAGCGCCATGCCAAACATTAAAAGTTGTTATTCAGCACCGAGAGGGTTAAAATGTATTTGAAACCCAAATATTTTTAAATCACTCTTACCCAGTTAATAAAAATGACACTGCTAAACTATATAGAATTATAAAAGTGGAATGACATTGAGTGACAGCTGCCTTTTTATTTTATGGAATGATAGGCCTAGAATTGAAATGTATTGAAACTGTAGAAAAGAGAAATGACTAATTATTTTGTTACATTCCAAAAGTAATCTTAAAGTTCCTTAACCAGTTAATAAAAAACTAACACTGCTGTGTTACATAAAAATAAATTATAGAAGAAGAAAGAATGACAGTTCATGTCTTTTAGACCTGAGAACTAATCCTCAAACTTCTTACCATGTAAAAGTAAATTAAATGGAATGGTAACTGTTTGGTATATAGTGAGAGTCATGAACATCAGAAATACATCAAAATTTTGTATATAGTGAGAGTCATGAACATCAGAAATACATCAAACTAGCATTTCAAAAAATGTTGGGTATACTGTTCACAAGGGGCTAAAAATGAGTTCTCAGGGGGCAGGAGTAATTAGGATAGAGCCAGTAGTGTAATAATAAAAAATTAAGCACTTTAATGTTTTTTTTTAAAGGAAAATAAAACTAATTATTACATGTATAACAGTTTAATGTACATGTGTATTACATCTTATTATTTTCACTCATTTAAATAAGATTGGTGTGTACAAAAAAACATGTTTTTGAAGGGGGTTTGAATAACAAAAGTTTGAGGAACAGTACATTAAACTATTTTAAAAAATGACAGCTTATATCAGGCAGTTTTTCTTTTATTAACCTCATATTTACTCTTATTACTTGTTTATTCTCAAAATTGGTATATAATGTGGCATTGTAACTTTTACTGAAAACTATAAAGTAAAAGTGGATGCTATTGACTTTGAGTGAATAATTTTAATTGATATATATATTCTGCAATTACAAAACAATAACAGTGAGGTAGACTTTACATATTTTTCTGGGTCATTACAAATTGTGTATACTTATGTTTTGTATTATCGGCTAGACTGCTTTAAATATTAATCATATTATTAAATTAAATATTCTGTGTTAACTTCCTTGCTGTCATATGTGTAAGAAAATATAGAATATATGCCCTGAATGTTTTAAAGGAAAAGGCTTAGCACTGTTTTCTTAAAATGCCAGATTATACATTTAATCTCGCTTGTTGACAGGGGACTGGATTAATTTTGTTGTTTCTCAGAAGTTTTAATGCACTCTTCTTTTGCTTGAAGTATGATAAAAAGGAATGTAGGGGGATAAGAGAAAGTAAGAAGGATTCTAGTTATATAAATTGAATAAGATTTAGAATGTTCTATAAAGTAGTCCACTGTTTGAAATCTTTGTTCAATTTTAAAAAAGGATAATAGGAGAAGGAGCAGGAATACAGCAGGTTCATCTAGTGGATTGTTACTTAACCTTTTATTCACTTTTGATTGGTTGCAGAGAAATTCAAACAGTTGTCCTTAGAAATTGTGAAAGTATTTTTACTTCGTGTATATATTTTATCTTGAATAATTTTTGGGAGGCAGTGGGCTTTTTCTATTTACAGTAGCTAGATGTCTCAATTTTGTACATACATACATCATGTTTCTGTGACTAAGTGTATTTTTCTCATTGACAAAATTAAATTACGTATTGCAAAAATAAAACAGAACAGCATAATAATGGTCAACTTATTAAGGATTTAGTAAAACATGAATAATTTTGATAGGTTGTCATTTTCAAGGAATTGAGTGAAACTGTTGACTTTTAGTTAAGGTCAAAATGAAAACCACAGGTCTGTTAACAGCAGTAGAATGCAAAAACAAATTTGAAAACAATTACTTGCAAATAGAAATTTAGTTTTTGTTGGTTCTCTTATGTTGTATTGATAGAAGAATTTGGGTTCTTCAATGGTTTTTAACTGATTTAAATTAACTTTATGGTTGCTTGTGTGAACATGAAACTTCTGATGACAGTACATAGTCTTATTGTTTTAAGTTGAATTGGATAATTTTGTTTGACCACTATAAGAATAATAACAAGAATGAGTCAGTAGATGAATACTGTTTGTTGTAAGTTCTATCTTATTTTTTACTTTGTTGAATGAATTTAAAGTTTGTTTCCTGATTTATAAGTAGAGTTTTATTCCATTTTAAAACAGCACCTATTTTGCTTATTTCAAAGGGAAAGTCGGGTACCACTTTGTGAGAAGCATCTCATAATCTGTGAAATTGTTTGATTTACTTTGTCACTGTGCTTTATGTTTTTTTGAACAAGTTATTTATTAATTCCAAACTTATCCACTGACACCTGCTATGTATTATAATTTACCTTGGACGAATCTTCAATGTGTTATATTAGGTATGTTTTGTATTATTATTTCAGATACCTGGGAACTTGAATTTAGAGGTTAATTAGGTATCAAATGTATCATATTTGACAACAAGGTTGCTCACATACTTTTCCTTTTTAACACAAATATATTTTAATACACAAACAACAATACAATTTATTACAATGGTTATTGTAAACAGCTATTGGAAATATTGGTGTATATATGATATTTTTATGAGTACTGAGTCTTTTATCTGGTCTGGAACTGAATCTTTTATGACACTGATGGAAAGTGGATTAATTATTTATTGATACATCAGTACACTTTGTTTGACAGCTAGCTAGCTCGAAGCACATGTAAATTTTTCATTGATAACGATACATAATGTCTTTGTGGAAATACTAATGCCCAAAGTTAATTCATGGAAGTTAAATGGTTCGTAATGTTTGAAATCTATAAGTGTCCTTGGCCAAATATCTGTAGTTTTCCAATTAATAAGCATTTATCACAATTATAACTTATGAGGTTTATAGTATGGTTATTACTATTAATTGTATTAATAGTGTATTAAAACTGTCTTCTGGCACAGTGATTTATAAACTTTAGGCAAGGTTGAAGAAAGTTCAGTTGGCTCAACTGTACTGGTATTTATGCACATATATGCATTGTTGATTCTTATGCTCAAGAATCTTCTACAAATTTAGAGAACAGGTGGGGTTTTCACAATAGACATTTACCAATGTAAGTTGCTTGTATTTCTAAATGTATATTAAACTAAAACAAATATAGATAGTAAAATAAATACATAATAGTAGATCTGTTACACACTATAGATGTTTTTTGATGTGCAGGGTTTCCACGTTTTTCACTTTTTGCCAATCTAAACACTGAGAACTCTTGCTTCTAGTCATTTAAACCCCACTCAAATGCCTGAGGCAAATTCTACTTTTCAAATTTCTCCAACTTCAATGCATCTTCTTAGATACTGTGTATGGGCCTGGCATGGCCTAGCTCATTAAGGCATGCCGTAATCTGAGGGTCGCTGGTTCACGCCCGAAGTCGTGCCAAACATGCTCGCCCTCCCAGCCGTGGGGGCGTTATAATGTGACGGTCAATCCCACTTTTTGTTGGTAAAAGAGTAGCCCAAGAGTAGCTGCCTTCCCTCTACTCTTACACTGCTAAATTAGGGACGGCTAGCACAGATAGCCCTCGAGTAGCTTTGTGCAAAATTCCAAAACAAACAAACAAGATACTGTGTATAAGCACCTTATTCTGATAATGTCACTTTTTCTCAATGAAGCATTTGGCACAGGTTTCTATGAACAATAGTGTTGTGCTTAGCTGCTACTCACATTGTGAATTTGAATGTGGCCAGCATTTCTACAGTAATTTTTTTTTATTATAACTACATTATTTAATAAAAGAAACTTACCAACAGTTATAAATTTTAGAGTTAATGTTTCTGCTATAGAAATAAACCAGACCTATTTTCTTCTGTCTCTTTTGTCTGGTGTTTGTCAACCAACAGCCAGAGGAGGGGTCACTCTCAGTCAAGGATGTCTGTGATATGATCTGTTGAGAGGTGGAGATGTGTGGAGTGAGGGGGTGTCTTTGAGGGGTTCTGAGGCAGCTTTTGTAAATGACTGGTGAGATTTTATACTCACTTTTTATGGCTCCTATTTTTTACTATGTCAGTCTCAACAATGGACCGCTTTTGAGCAGCCACCTCCAACTTCTTTTCTTTAGGTGGTTGCTAGAGTTTGTAACGTTTTGAAGTCTCTCCTATTGAATTTGTCTCTAGTCCTTTCTTGTCAGTAGAAAGGGACAGCAAGTGACTACTTGAGTGTTTTTTTCCATACTCCTGTTATTGCTGTTCATGCTGGGAGATTTGCTGCTTAGGTACATGATGGGATAGCTATGCCTTATTCTCCATGTTTATCAGATCAGCATACTTTGACTTATCACTGTCAAGAGAAAGTCTGTTTAGATTCTTAGTGGATAAATCTCCTTTTTGGACCTGTGGGGTTGTAGACTGGAACCACTGATCATTTTTAACAGATCATAATTTACTTGTATTAATCTTACATTCATGGCTGTTCTGAGGTATTTCAATACAATTTTCGTTGAAGCTTATTAATGTTCTACGAAGCAATTTAAGGATGAGTTGGGATTTTCCTGACATCTGCCTCAGTCAGTTTGATTTTTTTCCATTCTTTATTTGGTTCCTGGCTGGTTTGTTGTTGGGATTTATAGGATAGAAATACTTTGATACTAAAGGTTTATTTACTGTTTTTTGCAGTGAGGGAATTGTAGGAAATTCCTTTTCTCTGTTTTGTATTATTTGCTGGAGTTCCAGAAATGTTAGAATCTTAAATTGATATTTAAATTCTTATTATTGCCTTTGTCATCTTATCTTTTTGGCTGTAATTTAGAAATCTTGGCCTGCAGTGTTTCCATCAGTTTCCAGGTTCATTGATTCTCACAATTGGATCCATCTCAAGAATAGGAATGGATGTGTTTTTCAATACTGACTTAGCCACACTCAACCAACCCATCTCGGGTTTCAAGCTGTGGAAAGTGCCATTAGGCATTTACTTCTGTCTCCTCTTACTGCAGAGATGGTTCTCATTCCATGAGCTTTTCTAAATCTTAGGACAAGCCCAAATGTTGTCCAAATGGATCACTTTGTCTCATTACTTAGAAGCAACATTGTTGACTGTGAAATGTTGTTTGATTGGAACAACACTATTATTGGGGTATCAATTGTAGCATCTTGTCCCAAGATCTGTCTGCTCCCAGATATATTCTTAAGGGATGGGGAGCTTATCTTTAAGATCAGGAATTCCAGAGTACTTGGATAGAAGACTAGTTCTCAAACTTCTTGCAGTACATTGGAAAAGGTTCAAGATCTATCTTTTTTGAAGGGGAAAATGATCAAAATACATTTCAACAATTCCACAGTTGTATATCAGATTTCTCATCCAGGAGGCATATGTTCTTGAAGCCTCTGTTTTTTGTATCTTGGATCTTCTGTGCTAGGCTCATTCTCATTGCATCAGTCTTTTGGCATGTCATGTTCCAAGAGTGATGAATTTAATTGCAAATCATGTGTCTCGACCAATCCAAATTCTTCCAAGAGAATGGATGCTACATCACAAGGTTATTCAGTGGTTTTGCTCTCAGCTTAGGTTTATAATGATTAATGCCTTTGCAATTTGTTGGAATTCCCAACTGCAGTTATTTTGTTCTCCAGTTCTTCATCCCCAAGCATTGGCACTAGATGGGTTCAGTCAGAACTGGATAGGTTTACATCTGTTTGCCTTTTCTCAGATTTGATTATTGCCCTAGGGTTCTGACTTTGGTTGGTTCTGTTCCCTGCTGAGTTCTCTTGGTTGTACCTTATTGGCCAGCTGAAGTGTTGTTCCAACTCCTTCAGTATCTGCAAGAATTTCCACCTTTGTCTCTTTCACATTGGAAGTCTGTGTCTCGTCATCATGGATTGGAAGTCTCTGTCTCATCATTATGGATTGGAAGTCTCTTTTGAGACAACCTTGACCAGACATTTGGAAACTCATTCTTCATGATTGGAAGTTATGTGGCCCTTTGTTCAACATGAGGACTTAACTTCTAAGGTTTCTCTATAGTTAACTAAATCTGTTGGTCAACCAGAATTGTTTATCAATGAAAATGGAATATTTATCTTCAGTGTTGTATTTAAAGGAAGTTAAACTCTTTTCATGCAAAAGTATCTATCAAATCCCATTTTCCAACTTGGGTATTTGAGAACAGTCTTACTTTGTCAACGATGACTATATAAGGCATCCTTATCCAATATTTATAGGTATTCTAAATCTCCATTTTTATCATGTATACTAAAATGCTTTTATATTCTTTGACCCAAATGACTTTTCAGTTACTAAATTGGGATTTACAGTTGTTTTACATGTGTTGATTCATCCTTCTTTTGAGCCCTTAGCTTCATGTTTTTTATATCACCTCTCTCTTAAATTGTATTTTTTGTTGTTGGGTTGTGGATGTCATTGGTTGGAGTTACTTGCCATCCATCTGCATAGGACTTTTTATCATTCCACCTTTATCCTGCTTTACCTGTTAGGTCCTTTCTTTCCAATACATTTTGGCTGCCAGGGAAGAAGAAAGATCTTTCTCGCCAATGCATTTGCCAGCCATATACTGTTCAGTACTGATGTGTGATGTACTGGACATCACTGTTGCCTTGGTGTTGTCATTTTTACTGTGCATGAAGGAGTCATTGGTAATTCTAGAAAACAAACACATGGTAAACTGTGAAATATTATTGTTCACCATTGCTACCTGTTATCAAATAGCTAGTATTACCAGGAATGGAATATTTTCTTGTGTTCAGATGCAGTGCAACAAAGGAGTATGACGTGTCAGTACACAATGTTGAATGAACCTACATTGATTATGGGATTCATTTATATATTTATTCATCAAAGTTCTAGCCTGTTGTATGAAAAATAGATTTATTTTGGAGAATATAAATATTTGCCAAAATAACTCAGAAGTTGATGAAATTCAACTAATTAACACTGTTTGAAATTTGGAAGGAATTCTGAGAAATAACATAAAATTGAAAATGTTATGTGCTTGAGAAAATAAAGTAAGGAGATTGTATGAAAAGAAACATGTTGGGAAATTATCACTTTTGACAGTTCATAAAACTTAGTCATCTTATAACTCACGAGTGGGGTGTTTTGTAAGCTTTCCCATTTTTCATTTGGAATTTTGATTTGTTTAGTCATATCACATTAGAATTTTGTTATTTAAATTTCCATCACAGCTTAAGTAAGTGCTTTATATTTATAATGAGTAGTGAGTAGAAATGCAAAGGTTTAGAACGCATGCTTATTGTAATGCTTAACATGATTGTTTTTTGATTGAGAGTAAAAAAAATTCTAATGATCTCAGCAAAGATTGAATGGCCTTCTCTTACTTTGATTTTGTTGGTTTAATAATATTTCTTGCTGATTGTGATTATTTATTTATACAGAATATATCAGAATATGTATTCTGCTCAAAGGACTAAGTTCCAGGAAAACGTACAGAACTCTTCAGTAGATAATAAAGAGAATCTGTCTGAGGTACCGGAATGTTCTCTACAAAGTGTTAAAACAGTAAAGACAGATGTTTACTCCTTGAGTAGAAAACTAGCTAGTCTTCAAGAAGAACCTGTGACACCCAAAGAATCAGAATACTTGTGGTCCAAAAGGACTGATGTAGAAAATGTTAAAATTTCTAAGGATACAAATGAAATCAGTTATCCATGTCAAGATAAACAAAATCTTATTGATAAAGATGACCAACAACTGCACGTTTGTAAGTCAAATATTTCAACACATCGGAGTTTAAGTTTTGAATCAATGCCAAGAACAGAGTTAACTTATACAGTTACTGGTACGCCCGAGTTAAAAGTTAGATATATCTCAAGACTTCCATCTGCTAAGAGGATGACTGCTTCCTGTGAAGATTCAAATAAAAACTGTCAACCAAGTGTTTCCTCATCACAATCTTTAAGTTCTCAAAACCATATACTTACACCAGCAGGAGTGAAACGTAAAGATGCTTTCACACCGTTGTCTTCTCACATACATGGAAAAACATGTTCCAAGTACGACTTCTCAGTACGAGTTGAAAAAGCTACACCCTGTTCTTCAGTAGTTAAGATGCGAGATCACAGTGCTGGTGATACCAAGGAAATTCATAAAATTACTAATGTACAGTACAAGGGAATTATTACAGAAGTGGGTAAGAATAAGCCACATTTAAAGAGACAGGTACACAGTTTAGAATCATTGAAACATTCTCATGCTTCATTCTCTTCCAATCCTGACAGTTATACTGGTGACTCACTGCCCATTTGTGGAAAGTTGTCTGGTAGAGAAGAGGTAATTCAGGTATGATGGTTGTTACTAGTACGTATATATTTATAGCATGCCTATGAATTATGATGGTGAATATCTGGTATGTTTAATTTGTTGACGTAATTTTGACTATTGTTAATGTGGAAAATTATCTGTGTTGTGTAATAAAGTAATTATTTTTATGCAGATCGTATATTCTGTTGCAGTTTTGGTGTTCTTTATATCGTCAATATTTCACTTATGCCTGTAATCCTTTCACAGTTGATGTAGTTGATAATTTCATTCTTTTTAAATAATTTATAATGTTACTTGGTATAAGATATATTCAGGTAATTCTTGTATTTATGAGATTTTTTATAACCGTATGTCAAAAGGTCCTAAACATGCACAAATTATTTTGCTTTGGTGAATGTTATGTAAGACAATGAACAGTGGTTGTTTCATGGAGTGACATAGGTTTTGTACAAGTTCATATGTGGTGGAAATTATTTCCTTTAAAAATGTCATATATATATATATATATATAACAAGGGAGGTAATATAAGTTGTCCCAGTAATTACAGACCTATTAGTCTTATATTAGTTGTGGGAGTGTAGTAAAAGATATTTTGCAAATTTTATTTAATAAAGTTTAAACTTTAGAATGTTATTGGATAGGCAACATGTTTCAACAAGGGAAAATGCTATCCTACAAATATTTTGACATTCTTTGAAAAAGTTATTGCTAATGTAAGTTAGTGTAAAGGTATGTAATTGGTGTGTCTTGGTTTTTAGAAAACATTTGACAAGGTGCCACATGAAAGGTGTGTGTGTATATATAAAAGCAAGGTGTGGATGGGAGACAAGTTAGCTAATTGGGTAGAAGGGTGGCTGGGTGAAAGAAAGCAGAGGATTGTTATAAATGGAGTTCAGTGAAACCAGATTAATGTTGCAAGAGATTCACCTCTGGACTCAGTCTTAGAACATCTCTTTTTGAGTTGCATCAATGACATAGATGAAGGAATGGTTAATAAGTTACTTGAATTTGCAGATGCTATTGAAGTCTTGTGTGTTGCTAGCTGTGAGGAGGATTCTTCTGATTTACAAAAGGATTTAGATCACTTAATGAATTGGATAAATAAATGGCAGATGGGTTTTAATAATACTAAATGCAAGATAATGCACGTGGGTTATCATAATTTAAACTATAAGTGATTTTGATGGAATAATCTTAGTGTTATGGAACAAAAGGAATCCAATACATAATACTTGTAGCTATTACTCAACATTCAGGGTTTCTTACATTGCTCATCTTAGCATTGGTCTGTTTTTTTATTATTTTTTGTCATTTACTTCAATCTTTTATATCCAGCTTACATGGCCCTGACAATATTTGTCTCATGACACTTTCCATCATATCAGCACTCCTTCTGTCCTGATACTGTGTATAAGCACCTTATTTGGATGTTTTACCCTTTCTCAACAAAGTGTCACAAATGGGTTTTCTACTATTATGATCATTCAAAGGCACTTGGACTGTTATAGGTGTTATGTAGTTGAATTTTATAATAATAATTTATAATGACAAATGTTTTTATTTATTGTGATTGGCAAGCTGATTTACAGTATGAATTCTTAAATTACGTCTGGTATAGTGGCAAATCAGGTCTCTCTGTTAATATTGTTGGTGATCCTATTTGTAGTGAGATGAGACATCTATTTGATGGTTCTATGGGTGGTTTTGAGGCTATAATTGAGGACAGTCATTGACATTCTAGAGAAAATTTACAATTGCATTTTTTCCCACCTTCTTTTAGTATGTTGGCTTTTCATTCTTCTCATGGAGCAGTAATGAGATTGTAGACTTGTAGCACCAGGATCTGGAGTTTGATTCCCTTGGGTGGTGGGTACACCAATTGAACCAAACATTGCTTTGCTCTAACCAAACAAATTTACCTCAGAAAATATTATTCCAATCAACAGCCTGTAAAGGAAAAAGTAAAAAAAAGTCTATTTTGGGATAAGCTGCCTTTGATTTTTTTTTTCTGTTGGTTTTTTCAGTGTGTAAGGTTTTGGACTTTTTTGTGGTGGCTTTTGAGGATACTCCTAACTTTATGGCTTAAGGTCTGGGAACAAATTTTTAGTTGTTTTTTTCTCCATGGATATTGTGGTTCATGTTGGAAGGTAAATACAAATATCAATAAAAAAAATCCATTCCAGCTGATCCAGTGTCTTAAAAGTACTACGTAAGAATGGTGCACATTTTTGTAAAGTTTTTTACAGTTTAGTGTGCAGTGAATTAAGCAAACCTGAAAGATAACACTGTATACACACACATACTTAATTTGCTATTTCTCTTGAATAAGTTGCTCTGTAATCCATATGTCCTTAAAACCTGCCAGCAATTACAACAGTAAACATAGTTTTTAAAAATGCAGAATGAAACATTTTCCTGGTGCTACGCCCTTCCTGAGAAACAAACAAACCAACAAGAAAAACCAATCGTGTGCCCCCACTGTTTCAGAAACTGACATTGACAGTCGATACCATTTTAACTGGTCAAGTAGTTGCTCCTAAATTATTATTTAACTTATGAGACTGTCAGTGAGTGTGTGGATTCTGTACTGATCAGTTATGAGACTGTCAGTGAGTGTGTGGTTTCTGTACTGATAAGTTGTTATGAGACTGTCAATGAGTTTTTGGATTCTGTACTGATCAGATGTTATGAGACTGTCAGTGTGTGGTTTCTGTACTGATAAGTTGTTATGAGACTCAGTGAGTGTGTGGATTCTGTACTGATCAGTTGTTAAGGGACTGTCAGTGAGTGTGTGGTTTCTGTACTGATCAGTTGTTGAGGGAGTGTTAGTGAGTGTGTGGATTCTGTACTGATCAGTTGTTAAGGGACTGCCAGTGAGTGTGTGGTTTCTGTACTGATCAGTTGTTAAGGGACTGCCAGTGAGTTTGTGGTTTCTGTACTGATCAGTTGTAAAGGACTGTCAGTGAGTGTGTGGTTTCTGTACTGATCAGTTGTTGAGGACTGTCAGTGAGTGTGTGGTTTCTGTACAGATTAGTTGTTAAGAGACTGTCAGTGTGTGGTTTCTGTACAGATTAGTTGTTAAGAGACTGTCAGTGAGTGTGTGGTTTCTGTATTGATCAGTTGTTGAGGGACTGTCAGTGAGTGTGTGGTTTCTGTACAGATCAGTTGTTACGAGACTGTCAGTGTGTGGTTTCTGTACAGATCAGTTGTTACGAGACTGTCAGTGTGTGGTTTCTGTACTGATCAGTTGTTAAGGGACTGCCAGTGATTGTGTGGTTTCTGTACTGATCAGTTGTTAAGGGACTGTCAGTGAGTGTGTGGTTTCTGTACTGATCAGTTGTGGTTTCTGAGACTGTCAGTGAGTGTGTGGTTTCTCTACTGATCAGTTGTTAAGGCACTGTCAGTGAGTGTGTGGTTTCTGCACTGATCAGTTGTTAAGGGACTGTCAGTGAGTTTGTGGTTTCTGTACTGATCAGTTGTTTTGAGACTGTCAGTGAGTGTGTGGTGTGGTTCTGTGCTGATCAGTTGTTACAGTGAGACTGTCAGTGTGTGGTTTCTGTACTGATCGGTTGTTAATGCACTGTCAGTGAGTGTGTGGTTTTTGTACTGATCCGTTATGAGACTGTCAGTGAGTGTGTGGTTTCTGTACTGATCAGTTGTTAAGGGACTGTCAGTGAGTGTGTGGATTCTGTACTGATCAGTTGTTGAGGGAGTGTCAGTGAGTGTGTGGATTCTGTACTGATCAGTTGTTAAGGGACTGCCAGTGAGTGTGTGGATTCTGTACTGATCAGTTGTTGAGGTACTGTCAGTGAGTGTGTGGTTTCTGTACTGATCAGTTGTTGAGGGAGTGTCAGTGAGTGTGTGGATTCTGTACTGATCAGTTGTTGAGGGAGTGTCAGTGAGTGTGTGGATTCTGTACTGATCAGTTGTTAAGGGACTGCCAGTGAGTGTGTGGTTTCTGTACTGATCAGTTGTTGAGGGACTGTCAGTGAGTGTGTGGATTCTGTACTGATCAGTTGTTATGAGACTGTGGGTGAGTGTGTGGATTCTGTACAGATAAGTTGTTATGAGACTCAGTGAGTTTGTGGTTTCTGTACAGATAAGTTGTTATGAGACTGAGTGAGTTGGTGGTTTCTGTACTGATCAGTTGTTAAGGGACTGTCAGTGAGTGTGTGGTTTCTCTACTGATCAGTTGTTGAGGGACTGTCAGTGAGTGTGTGGATTCTGTACTGATCAGTTGTTGAGGGACTGTCAGTGAGTGTGTGGTTTCTGTACAGATTAGTTGTTATGAGACTCAGTGAGTGTGTGGATTCTGTACTGATCAGTTGTTACGAGACTGTCAGTGTGTGGATTCTGTACTGATCTGTTATGAGACTGTCAGTGAGTGTGTGGATTCTGTACTGATCAGTTGTTGAGGTACTGTCAGTGAGTGTGTGGTTTCTGTACTGATCAGTTGTTGAGGGACTGCCAGTGAGTGTGTGGTTTCTGTACTGATCAGTTGTTAAGGGACTGCCAGTGAGTGTGTGGTTTCTGTACTGATCAGTTGTTAAGGGACTGTCAGTGAGTGTGTGGTTTCTCTACTGATCAGTTGTCAAGGCACTGTCAGTGAGTGTGTGGTTTCTGCACTGATCAGTTGTTATGAGACTGTCAGTGAGTGTGGCTTCTGCACTGATCATTTCTTATGAGACTGTCAGTGAGTGTGTGGATTCTGTACTGATCAGTTATGAGACTGTCAGTGAGTGTGTGGTTTCTGTACTGATCAGTTTTTAAGGGACTGTCAGTGAGTGTGTGGATTCTGTACTGATCAGTTGTTGAGGTACTGTCAGTGAGTGTGTGGTTTCTGTACTGATGAGTTGTTGAGGTACTGTCAGTGAGTGTGTGGTTTCTGTACTGATCAGTTGTTGAGGGACTGTCAGTGAGTGTGTGGATTCTCTACTGATCAGTTGTTGAGGGACTGTCAGTGAGTGTGTGGATTCTGTACTGATCAGTTGTTATGAGACTGTCGGTGAGTGTGTGGATTCTGTACAGATAAGTTGTTATGAGACTCAGTGAGTTTGTGGTTTCTGTACTGATCAGTTATGAGACTGCCAGTGATTGTGTGGTTTCTGTATTGATCAGTTATGAGATTGTCAGTGAGTGTGGGGTTTCTGTACTGATCAGTTATGAGACTGTCAGTGAGTGTGTGGTTTCTCTACTGATCCCCCTCGGTGTGGATTCCTGTACGTGGTGAGGGGACCTCCCAGGGAAGGTTCTGTTCTATCTGGTTACCTTCTCTGGGATCTAAACATCCACCCACGTGTTTGCCGTGTGTGGCGACCCGTGAAGGGGAGGAGAGGATCCTGGTGGTTGAGGGGTCCAACCCTAACACACCACTTTGGCCTCGAATTCCTGTAGACGGGCGGCCTTTGGGTGGCCCCCCTTGGGTCAATCGGCTGGTCCACTTGGGCTAGAGTCAACCAAGTACCAGTGTTGGAAGTTCTCAACGGGTGTTGTGGACATTGTGCCTGATGCTGGTGTTTGGGTATAGTGCTCACGAAACCCTGGCATTGCTGCATTGTCCTTGCGTGACTTTGTAGTGCGTCCCCTTGTAGGGCTCCATGGTGGGTGGGGTCAGTGGGTACCGAAATTTTTTCCTTTTCCTATGGATCCTCAAAAAATTTAAATAAAATTGTAAAAAAACAGTCAATGGGTAGCGACCACGTCTTGAATACTCAGAACAGCAATCTTCAACATCAGTAACACACGCACCTCATTTTCTTATATTACATTCTCTTCGGAAAACCTTTAGGGCAAATGTTCCCTTTTTTTATTCAAAAGGGACTAGAGGGACTTGCTGGCTCTCCAAAATCAGTAATGAAACTTCGATCTGGTGACATATTAGTTGAAACATCCACATCCCAACACAGTGAACTCCTGTTGAAATCAAAGGCAATTGGGGATATACCTATTGAGGTTACACCCCATGCTACCTTGAATTCTTCACGAGGAGTTATTGTTGAAAGGATTTGAAGAACGTTCCCGAGTCAGAGATTCTCGCTGGTCTCTCCACTCAAGGAGTTTCTGCAGTGAGGCATCTCCACTCGCAAAGATGGAATTACATTGCCAACAAATACCCTCGTTTTAACATTTACTTCACCACGTGCACCTGCCACCATCAAGGCAGGTTATCTCATTTGCAGGGTTCGCCATACATACCAAACCCTCTTCGATGTTTCCAATGTCAGAGATTCGGCCACTCAAAGACATCTTGTCGTGGTTCCCTGACATGTTCTCATTGTGGAGGCAAGGACCACGATGCCTATGACTGTGACATGAACCCACATTGCGTAAACTGCAATGGTTCTCACCCTCATACTTTCATTCTTGCCCAAAATGGTTGGAGGAAAAAGAGGTGCAGCATTTGAAAACGACACATAACATTAGTTATCCTGAGGCTCGGAAATTGCTATCCACAACTCCTTCTCGGACATATGCTGCTGCACTTCATTCCACAACTACAGTGGGAGTGCAGACAGATCTCTCTGTGCCTCCAAAAGAATCGTTTTCAAAACAAATGAAAAGCCTTTTGACCTCCGTGGTTAAAAGGTTGATGAATCAACTACCACACCTATCTCTGTCCCTCCCATACCTTCCAACACACCTCAAGATCCACGTCCTTCAGTTTCAAATACAGGCATTTCTTCTGATACATCTTTTTCTCCCACCACAAGAGACAAAACAATTATTCGTTCGGCGTCCTCAGTCACTAGATTCCCCTTCCAATAACAAAACCTGCCCACCCGACACAGAGCAGGATCCATGGAGGTTGATAGACCTCCTCCAACTAAAGACAGTAAAGAAAAAAGACGTGGTCGTAAACCGAAGGGTTCTCCAGCCACTTCACCTACCCATCGTTAAAAATGGCCACCTTGATACAATGGAACTGTCGAGGTTTACGTTCTAATCTGGATGATATCAAAACGCTGATTGCTTCCTACCATCCTGTTTGTCTTTTTTTACAAGAAACATTTCTCAAAACTACTGATACTGTCTCCATTCGGCAGTTTTCTCTGTACAGAAATGACAGGTTGTGTGATGGTCGAGTACATGGAGGGGTGGCACTGTTGGTTGATCAACACGTGCCCACCCTGTCTTTGTCACTTAACACACCCTTGGAGGCTGTAGCCATCCGTGTTTCCTTGGGTCATACCATCACTGTTTGTTCTCTGTACCTGTCCCCTGGAAAGACATATGATCAATCAGATCTGGATGCTCTCGTTGAACAATTGCCATCTCCATTTCTAATCCTAGGGGATTTTAATGGACATCATCCCCTCTGGGAAGTGCTATTATTGATGGGAGGGGCGATCTGTAGAGCGGATGCTCTCTGATCACAATTTTCTCTTTTCAATACTGGTTCTTCCACTTACTTTCATGCACCTAGTCAGTCCTTTACTGCTATTGATCTCTCAGTTTGCTCCCCTTTATTATTCTCCCATTTTTCATGGAGGGTTGACAGTAATCCACTAGGCAGTGATCATTTTCCAATCCTTATAAGAGAGACTGGCGTGGTCGATGCCACCCTACCCGCGTGCCCGGTGGAAGCTGGATCAGGCAGACTGGTTCACTTTCACTGCTCTCGCAGAACTTGATCCTGCCATCGTAAATCAGCCATCAATAGACGACTGTGTAGCAGCGGTAACTGACTGTATTATACATGCAGCTGCTCAGTGTATTCCTAAAACCTCGACACGTTTTCCACGATATCTTTGTCCATGGTGGAATCCTGCTTGCCACTTAGTATGGAAGGCTCAAAAGCGGGCCTGGGATACTTTTCGTAGATATCCCACACTTTCAAACCGGGTTGCTTTCCAACGGGCCCGTGCACATGCTAGGTGGGTAAGACGTCACAGCCAGAAGGAATCTTGGATTAAGTTCACAACCAGTATATCTTCTACCACCAGTTCCAAGATCATATGGGACAGGATTGAAGGTTAATGGACACTACAATTCTATCCCCTCTCGATCTTACTCTCTGATGGTCAGGAGGTGACTGATGTTCGGAACATCGCTAACACTCTAGGTGAAAGCTTTTGCCGGGTATCTAGCACTTCTGCTTGTTCCTCCACCCTCCTGTCCATCAAGACTCGGGTGGAGCAATCAGCTCTTTCCTTTCGAACTGACTGTTTCTTTGACTATAATTGTCCCTTTACCCTGGTGGAACTAAAAATGGCCCTTCATCGGTCTGCCAGTACGTCTGTTGGACCTGATGATATTCATTATGACATGCTGCACCATCTATCTCCTGCTTCTCTTGATGTCTTGATTGTTTTCAACCGGATCTGGCAGGAGAATGTTTTTCCTGATGCTTGGCGCCAGGCTATTATTTTACCTTTCTCTAAGCCAGGGAAAGATCCCAAGATTCCTTCAAACTACCGTCCAATTGCTTTGACGAGCTGTCTCTGTAAGACATTAGAAAGGATGGTTAATGCTCGTCTTGTTTGGTTCCTTGAATCAAACAACCTCCTCTCGCCCACCCAGTGTGGGTTCCGTCGACAGCACTCCACCACAGACCACCTAATTAGTCTTGAAACATCTATCAGAGAAGCCTTTCTCAACCGCCAACATCTTGTATCAATATTCTTTGACATAGAGAAGGCTTACGACACAACATGGAGGTATGGCGTTTTCTGAGACCTCCATACATATGGGTTACGTGGCCATCTACCCATGTTTATTAAAAATTTTTAATGGACAGGAGATTCCAAGTTCGTGTGGGTTCGACACTTTCCGTTCTTTTGTACAGGAACTTGGAGTCCCTCAAGGCTGTGTATTGAGTGTTACACTCTTCAGTATAAAGATAAATGCCATCACTGAACAACTCCCTCTCACTGTTGCGAATGGGCTGTATGTCGATGACTTTCACATCTCATGTCAGTCGTCAAACATGAGATATATTGGCGGCAACTACAAACCGCCCTCAATTGTGTATGGAAGTGGACTATGGCGAACGGCTTTAATTTTTCTCTCTCAAAACTGTATGCATGCACTTTTGCCGTCGGCGGGGTATTCACCCTGATCCTGAACTTCATCTCGGTGGAGTTTTGCTGCCAGTTGTCCCGGAGACCAAGTTCTTGGGGCTTATCTTTGATCGTAAACTGACCTTTATACCACACTTAAAGCAGCTTGGGTCAAATGCACAAGAGCACTGAACATCCTCCGTGTTCTCTCTTCTACCAGTTGGGGGCAGATCGCTGTTCAATGTTAAAGGTATATCGTGCTCTTATTAGATCGAAACTCGATTATGGATCAATGGTCTATGGCTCTGCCAGACCTCGCCTTAAAGATGCTGGACCCCGTTCATCACCAAGGACTTCGACTCTGCACTGGGGCTTTCCGTACCTCTCCAGTTCAAAGTATATACATTGAATCTCATGAACCTTCTCTACACCTTCGCTGTTTGCAACTATCTTTACAATATACTTGAAACTTCATTCCTTACCAAAGCATCCCACCTGGAAATGTGTTTTCCTTCCTCGGTGGGCAGTACTTTTTCAGAACAGACGATCTGTCATTGCTCCGTTTGGCCTTCGCATCCGGAAGCAATTGGATGAATTGGGTCTGTCCTTGGATAACATTGCATGTTCCACAGGTCGGCCCATCCCACCATGGCTTATTACAGCCCCCAAATGTGACCTTTCTTTCAGTCACCTAAAAAGGCAGATACTCTAGATTGGAAGTACCGTCTTTTATTCAATGAATATCTTTCAAACAATCATTCAGTTCCTATTTATACAGATGGTTCCAAATCAGGTAATTCAGTGGGCTCTGCTATGGTTTGCTATGGGTCAGTAGTTGCACGCAGAATCCCTTCTACAGCTTCTGTGTTCACTGCTGAACTGTATGCCATATCTCTTGCCCTGGATCATATTGCAGCTGAGCAGTACTCCAACTGCACTATTTATACTGATTCGCTTAGTTCTATACTTGCCTTGGAATCGCTACACGTTAGCTCACATCCTATTCTCGCTGATATTCGTAACCGACTGGCCCGTTTCTCATTAGCAGCTACTTCAATCCAGTTTTTCTGGATACCAGGCCATGTTGGTATTCGCGGAACGAGCTTGCAGACATGGCAGCTAAATATGTCTGCTTCAGCACCATCACTCCTATGCCTATTCCGTGCATGGACTATGGTGTTATCTTCAAGGGTCGGCTCCGTGCCAGCTGGCAGTCCAATTGGAGTGAGCAACGTGACAACAAACTTTTTCAAATCAAACCCAAAATTGGACTTTGGCCATCTAGCTTCCGTAAGGTTCGGAAGGAGGAAGTTGTTCTCACTAGGCTACGCATTGGTCACAGTTTTTTAACTCATCATTTTCTTTTATCTGGAACTGATGCACCAATGTGTAATTTGTGTAACACTCAAATCACTATCAGCCACGTTTTACTTTCTTGCCATCGTTACAATTCTCAACGACGGCAATATTTTAAACATATTTTTTCCCAGGGTCAATCTGTAACATTGGACAGAGTTATTGGTGATGGTGACTCTGTCCACCTTGATAATGTTTTTAATTTTTTAATGGCCATTAACCTTTTTAATCTCATTTAAGTGTTGCATGTTTATTCATTACACCTTTTTAATTGTGGTTCCTTTTTTACAGTTTTAATCTCTGTCATTCAATTTTACATTGGACAATGGCCAGAACATTAAATAACTCGACACCAGGACTGGAAAGGCCAACTTCAGGTGACTAACGCTCCTGTTTGAACTACTCGTTAGTCATCCTGGGGAGTTGTTATTATACTTTTACTGCATATCATTTCACACTTTTACTAATTAACTTTTTAGTACTGGCCATATTGACTCATAACCCGGAATCAGGACTGGAAAGACCAACTTCAGGTGACTGACGGTGGTTTTTATACTTACCTGTTAGTCTTCCTGGCGGGTTACGATCATTACCATTCTGCTACAGGTAGTTCTTTACAACTTTGTTGACTGGATGTCAACATTGGTTTTTACGCCATTTTCTGTCTTAATTGCCGTTTTGCTTTTATCTTCAATTACTTCTACAAATTTTACTCCATTTACTTGACTTTATCCTTTTACTGGACATTTGGCTACTCATTATTACGATTTTATGGGTGTCTTTTAAAACTTTTACTTTCTTTTACATTTTGATAATAGCTGCTATGACACATAACCCAGAACCAGGACTGGAAAGGCCAACTTCAGGTGATTGACGGTGGTTCTAGAACTTACCTGTTAATCTTCCTGGCGGGTTATGATCATTACCTTTTTGCTAGAGTAAATACCTTACAACTTCTTATACTTTGCCTTTTATCTTAACATTGTAGACTAGGTGTCAACATTGGTTTTATACTTTTTTGTTTTACCTTCAGTTCCATTTATGTCTATTACTACATTTATTTATTTATTTTTATTTTATTTTTTTATTTTTTTACATTTTAACCGAATGTCTGGCGCAGATAGCCTCGCTGCTTTGTGCCATAAAACACTAAATCAATCAATCAACTCTACTGATCAGTTGTTAAGGCACTGTCAGTGAGTGTGTGGTTTCTGCACTGATTAGTTGTTAAGGGACTGTCAGTGAGTTTGTGGTTTCTGTACTGATCAGTTGTTAAGGGACTGTCAGTGAGTGTGTGGTTTCTGTACAGATCGGTTGTTAATGCACTGTCAGTGAGTGTGTGGTTTCTGTACTGATCAGTTGTTGAGGGAGTGTCAGTGAGTGTGTGGATTCTGTACTGATCAGTTGTTAAGGGACTGCAAGTGAGTGTGTGGTTTCTGTTCTGATCAGTTGTTAAGGGACTGCCAGTGAGTGTGTGGTTTCTGTACTGATCAGTTGTTATGAGACTGTCGGTGAGTATGTGGATTCTGTACAGATAAGTTGTTATGAGACTCGGTGAGTTTGTGGTTTCTGTACTGATCAGTTGTTAAGGGACTGTCAGTGAGTGTGTGGTTTCTGTACTGATCAGTTGTTGAGGGACTGTCAGTGAGTGTGTGGTTTCTGTACAGATTAGTTGTTAAGAGACTGTCAGTGAGTGTGTGGATTCTGTACTGATCAGTTGTTATGAGACTGTCAGTGAGTGTGTGGTTTCTCTACTGATCAGTTGTCAAGGCACTGTCAGTGAGTGTGTGGTTTCTGCACTGATCATTTGTTTAGAGACTGTCAGTGAGTGTGTGGTTTCTGTATTGATCAGTTGTTGAGGGACTGTCAGTGAGTGTGTGGATTCTGTACTGATCAGTTGTTATGAGACTGTCAGTGAGTGTGGTTTCTGCACTGATCATTTCTTATGAGACTGTCAGTGAGTGTGTGGTTTCTGTACTGATCAGTTTTTAAGGGACTGTCAGTGAGTGTGTGGTTTCTGCACTGATCATTTGTTTAGAGACTGTCAGTGAGTGTTTGGTTTCTGTACTGATCAGTTGTTGAGGGACTGTCAGTGAGTGTGTGGATTCTGTACTGATCAGTTGTTGAGGGACTGTCAGTGAGTGTGTGGTTTCTGTACTGATCAGTTGTTGAGGTACTGTCAGTGAGTGTGTGGTTTCTGTACTGATCAGTTGTTGAGGGACTGTCAGTGAGTGTGTGGTTTCTGTACAGATTAGTTGTTAAGAGACTGTCAGTGTGTGGTTTCTGTACAGATTAGTTGTTAAGAGACTGTCAGTGAGTGTGTGGTTTCTGTATTGATCAGTTGTTGAGGGACTGTCAGTGAGTGTGTGGATTCTGTACTGATCAGTTGTTAAGGCACTGTCAGTGAGTGTGTGGTTTCTCTACTGATCAGTTGTTAAGGCACTGTCAGTGAGTGTGTGGTTTCTGCACTGATCATTTGTTTAGAGACTGTCAGTGAGTGTGTGGTTTCTGTATTGATCAGTTGTTGAGGGACTGTCAGTGAGTGTGTGGATTCTGTACTGATCAGTTGTTGAGGGACTGTCAGTGAGTGTGTGGATTCTGTACTGATCAGTTGTTATGAGACTGTCAGTGAGTGTGGATTCTGTACTGATCAGTTGTTATGGGACTGTCAGTGATTGTGTGGTTTCTGTACTGATCAGTTATGAGACTGTCAGTGAGTGTGTGGATTCTGTACTGATCAGTTGTTAAGGGACCAGAAATACCCTTGTAATTAAATATATGTAGCAACAAATACTTTGATATTTGGTATATGTACATTTTAGTGGCATGGACAACTTAAAGGTGTAATTTCTCTTAACTAAAAAGCAACTGCAAGGAGGAATATTTTTAAGTCATCTGTATATAAAAAAACAAGCATTGACCTTAAACACTGGTCACTTGATCCTCTACGTGTAAATCAAACTGACCCTCCCTCATCCTTCAGCTCAATCTGCTAAATGAAATTACAGTTCCTTTACTTAACTAATTTCCAAATCAGGACTACATTTTTAAACAGTTTAAGATCTTTTGTCAGAATTGTTCTGTCACAGTGGAGCTTAGGTACATTCATGTGCCTTTTTACAGCTTCTAGTGCACTGAGTCTCCAGAGAAGTGTGCCATTACTAATTTATAAAAGACTTCTTTTGATGGCTTTCTGTAATGTTTGGTTTTGTAATGCATGTACAAATATTTGTTGATGAATTGTTGTACTAATGTTTTACAAATTTAGCCAATAGGTGGCATTGTTGAGAAGTATTTAAATTAATATAAACAAGTAGAACTGAGAATTTTCTGGGATGTAAATTTGGTTACATTTTGTTGGGTTTAGGAATTTCTAAACAGTTGAAACACCAGTTATTTATATTTCTCCAATAAATAAATGTTTTAGGTGATTTTTTTTAGGCTTGAAGGAATCTAGTTGAAATCCTGATATGTCATCGGAACATAACCAGTTGTGATATAACAATAATAAAATAGTAATTTGTAATAAACATCTGTACAACGTTTGACATAACTGGTATAACCAGTGCTATATAACTCATTTTTGTGTTAATTTCCTAATGTGAAATTTAGTGCACAAAAATTGTTTTATAATTTTCAGAGAAAACATCCCGTCTGATAATAAATAAAGTAATAACCAGTGGCTTTTCTCTTCTAGCACGCTCCAAGTGGCTCACTGAAGCAGGAAAACGAATCCACGAACAGTCAGTCTCTCTCTCAGTTTCTTCGTCAGCTTCTCACTCCACAATGCAATAAGACAGTATCAGTAAAGGACAAAGATTACGTGCCCACTGTTGTTCGTACAATGTATGTTTGAGGCACATATCTAAAAGTTTACTAATTTCAGATTATCATACACGTGTTATACGGGTATACTTGATTTTAGTGTAAGATAAAGGGTATGTTCTTGTGTAACTTTTGAAGTTGTTTAGTTTTTAGGTGCAATTTATTATTATAGTTCCAAACCAGATATATTATATCTGAACTCTCATATTAGTTGATTATGAAAATGTTTTAAAAGTGGTGGGTTTTTTTGTTGTGTACGTAAAGCACGCAAGCTGGTATATTTTTTTTAACAGTATTTATGTGACATTTACATAAGTGGCAACAAGTTTCTGATGAAAGGATAATGTAAATAAGTCTTGATTCCTTTTTATTATAAAAGTACTGTTGCAAGTGTTTCGTGTATATTTAAGGATGTTCCTTTTACTGTGTGGGAATAATTATGTATTTTGAAATTGGTAATTTATTTTGATCAAGAATATAATATTTCTTCTGTATTCAGGCTATGTTAATTTTATAAAAAAAAATTTATCTTAGAATATTTTCCACAATGTTTTTATTTGTTACTTTATATAATTTAGATTAATAATAACTTATTGCCAGTTTGGTACATGAAAGGTGAATTACAAATGGAAAACTCTGTTTTTATATACATAAATTTTAAAAGAAATTTAAAGATACAGTATTCTGGTGGATTTCATAATGTTTGGAATAAATAAGTATAAATTACAAAGTCTAAAATGTAATGGTTGTAAGTAATATTCAGGTATTAATATATCAGATAACACTGTACAACATGAATTAACTTAATAATACCAAAAATTAATAAGTAACTAAACAAAATTGTTGTATTTCTTATAAACTTTATTATTTTAGATTGAGTTGATGTAAAACCCAGGTGTTTGTAGATATTACAATTAGTGCAAATTTTGAATTAAGTAGTTGAGCAACCTGTGAGTTAGTGTAGGAATAAACTTGTACTAATGAGTGTGTGTTTTGTAAAGCTTAGAATTGGTTACGTTTTATATCATGAATTGCTAGTATATATTTCAATTTAGAAAATGACTTCATGAGCCATGCACCTACTTTATAACATTAAACCATATTTTATATATTTCTGAAAAAATGAATTTAATGTTTTAAATGTTTCTGTGATTCTTATGCTCACAAATTATTCTTTACTGTTGTTTCTCTCTCTCAATGAATGTTTAAAATATATTGTTTTTAATGCAGAACAAGTAAGACAAATACAATAACTTGTGTAACAAAGTTTGTAACATATTTACTAGTTAAAAGTGTTAAGTTAGGAGAAGATTGGTTAAGTGTTACTGCAGTTACCAAATTGTGAAAGTGTGGTATAATTATAACTTTTCACAGTAATAGTGCGAGAAGTAGAGGAGAACCACCACCTCCAGCCTTCAAAATTAGACATGGTGTCAAAGAAGATGGTGCATTGAAAGGGGTTGAGACACTTGAAAACACAAGTCATACAGAAGAAGCCACAGGCAAGTTTTAACTTGGATTCTGTTGGAAGTTTTCGTAACTGATATCTTCTGTTTGAACATTGTGATAGTTATTACAGTATTATATTAACATTTGTAAAAAGTGTGTGTTGGTGTTTGTTTATAACCAAGTAGAATTTATTATATAGCAGTAACACTGGATTAGATGTAGCAAAACAGTCAAGAATGAGATAATGTTCTTAGCTTCAAGTAACTTGTGTACAGAGCTTAATAATCTGATGCATGTGTGTATTCAAACATTTTTCAAATAATCAGCTTGTTACATAAGAACATTTACATTTTATTTTAATAAGTTTTTCTCTTTTTTTTTTTTGTCACCAGCTCTCCAATTTCAAATATTTGTTCTTGTGAGTGAAAGTTTACCCAGAATACTAACTGGTCAGTTTTATTATTTCAGGGTCATGTGCTCCTTCATCTAAACTGCTGGATTCATTGTCATCAACTACTGCTAGGGACGTCTCAATTAGGAATTTAAATGTGACTGACAGTGAAGTGAGACTCGAAGACAGTGGCCAGATTGATGAATTAAATGTGTCTCTGCAGGGAGAAGCTGCTTCCCAGTCAAGAGATGTGTCATCTAAAGTTCAGGAAAACTTGCATTCAAAACCAGATTATTGTGGAATGTGTGTCTTACTCTGCTATGTAGTTTAACTAGAACTAATACATGTTTCAGAAAAAATTTAATATCATACTAGATAACTATAAGGTTTGTTAATATAGCTAAAATTATTGTATAATTTCATGATGACGAGAAACCCACTTGAAACAAAAATGTCTCAGGATGGCTGGTATGGGTATTTACACTTTTACTAATAAAACAGAGAACAATGTTAATATTCATACTAGCCATCCTGAGGTATATTGCATTATTTATGAAACTAGTTACAAATTTTACATAATTATCTTTTGAGGATTGTTATTTATTTTTTTTTAGGTACAAAATTTCAGGAAAGTTATAAAAGTTAATGTTATAGAAGAATTGCAAAAGAAATGTGTATTTATGTATTTCAGATATTTACAAACACTGTGCTTTATGATCTCTCCACTAAACAGCTCTACATTTTTTCTGTACCATTAATGTATGCTATACAGGTGAACTTTTCTTATAGTTAAAATTCTAATAACTGTCTATTTCTAAGGCATAAACTTGTCCTGGAATATTTTCTTCATTTAACTGTGATTTTAGTTATTTTATGACTATAGTAATCTAAGTTACCTTTCAGTGTTACAAATGATAGAAATGTTTTAATACTTCTGAGTTTTTCGAATATGTTTCCATATGTTCTTGAAAACAACCAAATTAAGATAACTTTAGGTTATTGTTAGAATATATGCAATATTTTTTAAACATCAAAGTTGTCCTTGTTTTCAGAAATTCTGTTTGTAGTGTCAAAGGCAGTGAATCTTTTTTGACTTGTTTAACATAACTCTATTGTTAGTTCTGAACCCCTTTCTGATGTCCACTTTCGGGGTGTTCCTGGCACACAAGAGACCATGTCTGCAAGCCAGGTCCATGGAAAAAATACTTCCAAGAATAAACCTAAAACTCTTGACCTATCAAAACAATATCAAGCTCCAACATTAGATTCCAGTTTTTCTCATGAGCAGAAAAACTCAGTAAGTGTAAAAGTCTGTGTGTTTCTATTTGGTTAATTAGTATGTAGCAGTTTTAGTTTTTTAACTTTGTAAGTATGTAACAAGCTTAGTTTATCAATTTTTAAGTATCTAATAATATGGTGTTTTAACTTAAGCCTTGAAGTTGGTAAGTGTGTAACAATTTTATTTTTTCAACGTGGTAAGTATGTAAGAAGTTTAGTTTTTCAACTTGGTAAGTATGTAACAATTTTACTTTTTGAATGTTTTAAGTATGTAACAATTAGTTTTTCAATGTGGTAAGTATGTAACAATTTTATTTTTTCAACTTAGCACCCCTTGGTGTGGATTCCTGTGCGTGGTGAGGGGACCTCCCAGGAAGGTTGTGTTCTTTCAGTTTACCTCCTCTGGGATCTAAACATCCACCCACGTGTTTGCAGTGCGTGGCGACCCATGAAGGGGAGGAGAGGATCCTGGTGGTTGAGGGGGCCAACCCTAACACACCACTTTGGCCTTGAATTCCTGTAGACGGGCAGCCTTTGGGTGGCCCTTCCTTGGATCAGTCGGCTGGTCCACTTGGGCTAGAGTCAACAAAGTACCAGTATTGGAAGTTCTCAATGGGTGTTGTGGACATTGTGCCTGATGCTGGTGTTTGGGTATAGTGTTCACGAAACCCTGGCGTTGCTGCATTGTCCTTGCATGACATTGTAGTGCGACCCCTCATAGGGCTCCATGGTGGGTAGGGTCAGTGGGTACCGAAATTTTCCTTTTTCCTATGGATCCTCCTTCAAAACATTTAAATAAAATGGTGAAAAAACAGTCAATAGGTAAACGACCACGTCTTGAAGATTCTGAACAGCAATCTTCAACATCTGTAACACATGTACGTCATTTTCTTATATTACATTCTCTTTCAGAAAAATCTTTATGGCAAATGCCCCTCTTTTTTATTCAGAAGGGACTAGAGGGATTTGCTGGCTCTCCAAAGTCCGTAAAGAAGCTTCGATCTGGAGACATATTAGTTGAAACATCCACAACCCAACACAGTGAACTCCTCTTGAATTCAAAGGCAATTGGGGATATACCTATTGAGGTTACCCCTCATGCTACCTTGAATTCATCACGAGGAGTTATTGTTGAGAGGGATTTGAAGAACGTCCCAGAGTCAGAGATTCTCGCTGGTCTGTTCGCTCAAGGAGTTTCTGCAGTGAGTTTCACCCGATACTCTGGGTGAAAGCTTTTGCCGGGTATCTGGCACTTCTGCTTGTTCCTCTACCTTCTTGGCCGTCAAGACTCGGGCAGAGCGTTCACCTCTTTCCTTTCGAACTGACTGTCTTTTTGACTATAATTGTCCCTTTACACTGGTGGAACTGAAAATGGCCCTTCATTGGTCTGGCAGTACATCTGTTGGACCTGATGATGTACACTATGACATGCTGCACTATCTCTCTCCTGCTTCTCTTGATATTCTTCTAATTGTTTTTAACCAGATCTGGCAGGAGAATGTTTTTCCTGATGCCTGGCACCAGGCTATTATCTTACCTTTCTCTAAACCTGGGAAAGATCCCAAGATTCCTTCACACTACTGTCTAATTTCTTTGATGAGCTATCTCTGTAAGACCTTAGAGAGGATAGTTAATGCTCTTCTTGTTTGGTTCCTTGAATCAAACCACCTCCTCTCGCCCACCCAGTGTGGGTTCCGATGACAGCATTCCACCACAGACCACCTAATTCGACTTGAAACATCAATCAGAGAAGCCTTTCTCAAACAACAACATCTTGTTTCAATATTCTTTGACATTGAGAAGGCTTATGTCACAACATGGAGGTATGGCATTTTATGAGATCTCCATATATATGGGTTACGTGGCCATTTACCCATGTTTATTAAAAATTGTTAATGGACAGGAGATTCCAAGTTTGTGTGGGTTTCGACACTTTCCCGTTCTTTTGTACAGGAACTTGGAGTCCCTCAGGGCTGTGTTTTGAGTGTCACACTTTTCAGTATAAAGATAAATGCCATCACTGAACAACTCCCTCTCACTGTTGCAAACGGGCTCTATGTTGACGACTTTCACATCTCATGTCAGTCGTCGATCATGAGATATATTGGCGGCAGCTACAAACTGCCCTCGTGTACTGAACTGTCTTTACTGTATTCTTGAAACTTCGCTCCTTACCAAAGCATCCCAGTGGGTATGTGCTTTCCTTCCTCAGTGGGCCTTACTTTTCAAAACAGATGATCTGCTATTGCTCCTTTTGGCCTTCGCATCCAGGCAATTGGATGAATTGGGTCTTCCTGGTGGGTTATGATCATTACCATTCTGCTGCAGGAAGTCCTTTACAACTTTGTAGACTGGATGTCATCATTGGTTTTACACTATTTTATGTTTTAATTGCTGTTTTGTTTTTACTTTTGTTTCCTTTTATGAATTTTACTACATTTACTTTACTTTTATCTTTCTACTGGACATTTGGCTAATTATTATTACGATTTTGCTACACGTCTTTTAGAACTTTTCTTATTTTACCTTTTGATAATGGCTGTTATGACAACATAACCTGGAACCAGGACTGGAAAGGCCAACTTCAGGTGACTGACGGTGGTTCTCGTACTTACCTGTTAGTCTTCCTGGCGGGTTATGATCATTACCATTATGCTAGAGAGAGTCCTTTACAACTTCTCTTACTCTGCTTTCTCTCTTAACATTGTAAACTAGGTGTCAACATTGGTTTTATGCTTTTTCTGTTTTTCAATGCTGTTTTGTTTTACCTTCATTTTCCTACATTTAATTTATTTTTACTTTTTTACTGGACGTTTAGCACAGATAGCCTAGCTGCTTTGTGCCATAAAACACTAAATCAATCAATCAATCAACTTGGCAAGTATGTAACAATTTTTGTGTTTTATCTTTGTAAGTATGTTACAATTTTAGTTTTTAACTTGGTAAGTATACCAATTTAACTTTTAAACTTAGTAAGTAGGTAAATATCTTATTCAGTGAAGTAAGTATGTAACAATTTTAGTTTTTCAAAGTGGTAAGTACGTAACAGTTTTAGTTTTTCAAAGTGGTAAGTACGTAACAGTTTTAGTTTTTCAAAGTGGTAAGTACGTAACAGTTTTAGTTTTTCAAAGTGGTAAGTACGTAACAGTTTTAGTTTTTCAAAGTGGTAAGTACGTAACAGTTTTAGTTTTTCAAAGTGGTAAGTACGTAACAGTTTTAGTTTTTCAAAGTGGTAAGTACGTAACAGTTTTAGTTTTTCAAAGTGGTAAGTACGTAACAGTTTTAGTTTTTCAAAGTGGTAAGTACGTAACAGTTTTAGTTTTTCAAAGTGGTAAGTACGTAACAGTTTTAGTTTTCAAAGTGGTAAGAGTGCGTAACAGTTTTAGTTTTCAAAGTGGTAAGCACGTAACAGTTTTAGTTTTTCAAAGTGGTAAGTACGTAACAGTTTTAGTTTTTCAAAGTGGTAAGTACGTAACAGTTTTAGTTTTTCAACGTGGTAAGTATGTAACAGTTTTAGTTTTTCAACGTGGTAAGTACGTAACAGTTTTAGTTTTTCAACGTGGTAAGTACGTAACAGTTTTAGTTTTTCAACGTGGTAAGTACTAACAATTTTAGTTTTCCAACGTGGTAAGTACTAACAATTTTAGTTTTCCAACGTGGTAAGTACTAACAATTTTAGTTTTCCAACGTGGTAAGTACGTAACAGTTTTAGTTTTTCAACGTGGTAAGTATGTAACAGTTTTAGTTTTTCAACATGGTAAGTACGTAACAGTTTTAATTTTTCAACGTGGTAAGTACGTAACAGTTTTAGTTTTTCAACGTGGTACATACGTAACAGTTTTAGATTTTCATTGTGGTAGGCATGTAACAATTTTAGTTTTTTCAACTTGGTAAGCATGCAATAAGTTTAGTTTTTCATCTTGGTAAGCATGTATGTTTAAAGGAATAGTTTCTCACATAAATCTCCAGTTGAGACACCTTTGCAGCGAGTTATAATTGACAGTATCAGTTTGCAGTTAGTGTTTTTCCTTGTTCTAATCCTTGTACCTAAAAGCTTTGTGTTTTTTTTACCTGCACGTGTTTGTAGGGTGTACTGTGAAAATGATGGAGTTTAAAGTAGAAAACTATGGTACTGATTACTAATTACAACACATTCCATCTTATTAACCAAAATTATATGCAGGGTCAAAACCAGGTTTATTTCTTTTTTTTGTGGCAATGTTTTACCAGTTTAGTTCTGTGGAGAAACAACAATAAATAAAATTTTGTAGAGCATTCGTAGGGTTACCAATCATTCACCCAAAAAATGTTCAATAACAATTAATAAATATCTGTAGCTGTGTGACATTATCCTGGTGGTGTTTATGAAAAACATTGAAACAAAATTGGAACTAAATTGAATATTGCTCATGCATATTTCTCACTTTAATTTATAAAAATAAAAACGTTAAAAAATATACAATATTTGTTTGAGAAGACTGTATGTCAGAGCCTGGATTTTGTTTTGTTTGGGATATTTTCATACCTCTTATTTGACTGGCATGGCCAGCTGGCAGTCCACTTGGAGTGAGCAACACGACAATAAGCTTTTCAAATAAAACCCTATATTGGGCTTTGGCCATCTAACTTCCGTAAGGTTCGGAAGGAGGAAGTTATTTTAACTAGACTACACATTGGTCACAGTTTTTTAACTCATCGTTTTCTTTTATCTGGAACTGATGCACCAGTGTGTAGTTTGTGTAACACTCAGGTCACGATAAGCCACATTTTACTTTCCTGCCATCGTTACAACTCTCAACGATGGCACTGTTATAAACATGTTCTGTCCCAGGATTTGTATGTAACATTGGACAGTGTTATTGGTGATGGTGACACTGTCCACCTTGATAACGTTTTTAGTTTTTTAATGGCCATTAATCTTTTTAACCTCATTTAAGTGTTTGGTATTTATTCATTACACCTTTTTAATTGTGGTTCCCTTTTCAGAGTCTCTATCTCTCTAGTCCAGTTTGACATTGGACATATGGCCAGAACCTTAAATAACTTGACACCAGGACTGGAAAGGCCAACTTCAGGTGACTAATGCTGCTGTTTGAACTATCCGTTTGAACTACCCGTTAGTCGTCCTGGCGAGTTGCTATTACACTTTTGCTGCATGTCTTTTAACAATTTTCTTACTTTACCTTTTGGTACTGTCCATAATGACACATAACCCAGAACCAGGACTGGAAAGACCAACTTCAGGTGACTGGCAGTGGTTCTTGTACTTACCTGTTAGTCTTCCTGGTGGGTTATGATCATTACCTTTCTGCTACAGGAAATCCTTTACAATTTTGTAGACAGGATGTCAACATTGGTTTTATGTCATTTTATGTTTTAATTGCTGTTTTGTTTATACCTTTGTGTCCTTTTACAAATTTTACTACATTTACTTTACTTTTACCTTTCTACTGGACATTTGGCTAATTATTATTACGATTTTGCTATATGTCTTTTAACACTTTTCTTATTTTGCCTTTTGATAATGGCTGTTATGACAACATAATCCGGAACCAGGACTGGAAAGGCCAACTTCAGGTGACTGACGGTGGTTCTTAGAATCTGAAGAACATGGTTTCGAATCCCCATCACACAATATATGCCCACTTTTTCATCTGTGGGAGCATGATAATGTGATGGTATATCCCACTGTTTGTTAGTAGAGTAGCCCAATAGGTATTATGGTGGGTGGTGTCGACTAATTGTCTTCCATCTATTTTTACGCTGCTAGACAGCTAGGGCAAGTAGTCATGTGTAACTTTGTACAAAATTTAACAACAAGCGAACCCTCTGACTTGTTTGAGAGTAAGTTTATTTTTAGACTTGAAAAGATAAAATATAGAAATAAATTGATACATACACTTGTTTTAAAATGTTAACTGTTAATGTGATGTAATGTTTTTTAGCTGAGAGCTTTACCAATTGTCATCTTTTTACAAATTGAGACATATCTTTTCCCCATTGAACATGTTTAACCGTATAACTTGATGCCCTAAGCAATACATTGTACAAGTTCCAAAGTACTCTACTTGAATTATGTTGGTGGTTTTTGATGTAAGCTGAAGTACTTCTGATCTAAATTCAAAATTATCCTAGAAAGGAAATATTTTAAATGTTTAGAAATGTCTTTCTGAGGTAATCATACTTATATTATACTATGTATGTATCTTAGTTGCTCAGGTTTTAAATAATTGTAGCATAATTAATAGTGAGTTGTAAATGTTTCTACAAGTATTACAAATTTAAGGTTTTAGATTAACAAAAGTTATTTGAGTTTCAGAATTTGAATGAGTTAATCATGTGTTTAGGAACTTCAGAGCTACCAATGTTGACTTTTAACCCTAAAAATTTTAGTTTAATACCCATAGTGGGCATAGCACAGATAGCTCAATTTGTAGTTTTGCCATAAAAAAACAAACTTTAGAAGTGTGTTTCTGAAAGCCAGAAAACCAATTTAAAAGATAGTAATAAACTAAACAAAACTAAGTTTAGCTTTAAGAGTGAAAATTATGTAATGGTTTTTAATAAAATATTAATTAATATAGATTTTTTTTCAGCTACAATACAGACAGTACTTTTGTTTTTTAGAGAAACAGTGGCTCTCTAGTGGTGAACGGCCATAGATATCAAATATTAAATGTTTTAGGAAAAGGAGGTTCCAGTAAGGTAAGCTTTTTATTTGTTTATTGGTAATTGTATCTGTAATATTAATCATATAAATGTTATTCTGCTTTTATCTAATTTGTTGAATCAATATAGTATGTAGTATTAATGGTTCGTGAACCAAAGGTATTGAATAATATATGTGTATTAAAAAAAACGTTTTAAAACGTGACACAGCATTAACATTTTTGTAAATTATGTAATAATTTGTTGGTACAATTTTAAGATGAATAAGAGTTTTTTTGGACCTTTTTGACATATTTTTGTTAAGCAGTTTGAATCATTTTTCTGTGTTAACAGTTGTATATTGGTCTTACAATAACCATAGCCATATTTTAACTTTAACTGCAGTGTTTGCAAACTGTTGTGTTAACAGTATAAAATTTTGTGTAACTTTATTATGAGTGGGCAATTCAAAATAACTACTAAATATTTTTTTATAACTCCACTGGCTAATTTGCATTTGTTTGATTTTCAAACTAAGAAATTAATTATAAGATTTTAAAATAAACTCTGTTTCATTTGCAAATTTCTAGATGTTACAAGTAGTAACTGTAGTTGGATGCTTTTTTTTTTATAAACAGACTAACTTTCCTGACACGTTGGTTTTGTTGAGTTTTTTTCTCTTTAATTATGTTTCAAACTTTCTCTGGTTTCATTAGAAGCTAATATGCTATACTGTTTTTTTTTTTTTAATTATTTATATTGTGTTCTTTCTCTCTTGCATGCATAGGTTTACCAAGTGATGGATCAAGATCAGAAGTGTACTTTAGCGATCAAGGTTGTTAGTTTTGAGAAAGCTGATGTTTCTGCTGTTGAAGGATATAAGAATGAAGTCAGAGTTTTACGCAGTCTTCAAGGAAGCAGTCGGGTTATTAAACTTTATGACTTGTAAGACTTTTGTCTTCACATTATTAATTTCAGTCATCAAAATGTTAATATTAATTGTCAAGTTTTATGACTTAAAAGTTAAGTGCTTTTTTTTAACTAAATTCAAGTGTCCTCCTTGAAATGTTATATTTTTTAGACAGTGTTGTATTGCAATGTTTTGTCACGTTAAGTTGTTATTGTTTCTGAGAAGAGAATGATACAACTCGTGGGAATTATTATTCACATTTCTTATATTTAGTTTGGTAACTTTAGCCTTGTTTGTAAGGTTGAAGTAGTGATTTGAAAAGGAACAGTTCGACCTATCTGTGTGAGAGTAAATTTATGAACTTGATCCCTACGAATTAGCAAATGTCTCCATATACTTTACCTCCAGCATATTTCTGTAACTTTATCATTAGATTTATGTCTTCTATAAAGTTGGTTTCTACCTATCACAATTTGAGGTTGGATCATGTTCCTGTTGTAGATAGGACAACAGTAATAAGACTGAAATAAATTTGTTTTTAAGATAAAAAACACTTGTTTTCTTACTTTCTAACTTTCACACTCTATTAGTTAGAATACTAAAGGGTTAATTATACAGTTTTGAATGAATGTTTACGAAATCCTGTAAGAAGAGAGTAAAATATGAGTTTTATGAGATATCATTGTTCAACATTTTTATATAAGACATAATTTGGGTTATATTTCTAGTGCTTCATTTGAACCACACTCAAAGCATGGCCTAATGCCAGTAATTTCAATATGCACTTGCTTTCTGCCCAATGGGTATGTTAAAATGATATTTATTAACAGCTTTAACCCTTTAATTATTACCAAGTTATTATTGCACTCAAACATGTATAGGTGTTAATCTTACCAAGCTAGTATCACACTCAACCATATTTGGATGTTAATCTTACAAAGTTAGTATCACACTCAAACATATAGAGGTGTTGATCTTACCAGGTTAGTATCACACTCAAACATATTAAACTCTTAGTGATTCGAAATACTAACTAGAGATGTAGGTTGTCATTTTTTTAGAAATAATATGGGAAGTTAAATTTAAAAGAATGCTATTTATTTATTTTTATTATGTAGACAAAGTCCTAGCCACAAAACCATTAGTGTATGTGAAATATTTCAGTGAGTACAGGTAATAGACATTATTTTAGTTAACCCTAACTTCTGTGTTCAGTACACATGAGAATGTGTCAAGCAGCATGAGATTTGACATACTGGGTACTGAATATGCACTGAAAAATACTCCATATGCAAGGGTAGCACAAGAACTTTCACTGTCTTTCATAACTTCCCAGTAGATCCGTGTGATGTTAAATATTATATTATTTATGACAAATGTAAGGTCAAAGTTTTATTCAAATAACATAATGTGTATATTACATTGTACAGAGGATTGTCTATTGTATTCCATTTCTAACTGGATTTCCATGAGAACAGGCTTAGCTGAATTTTTAATGGCTTTTCTTGCATAGTTAGAAAGTTAGAAAAATTGTGAAAGTTATGTAACATTGTTTCCTTTTTACATGCCATTATTTAGTGTTTTTGGGTGATTGTTTAATTAAGAAGAAATTATTTAATGCAGTAGTGTAACTGATATAAAAAAAAAACTAGGGTTAAGTTTCATTGACAGTAAACAGCAAAACAAATTAGACCCAAGTAAGTATTTTATTCCTTGTTTTGCATGAGTATTATTTATTATTATTATTATTATTATTATTAAAATTTAAGATATAAAAATTTAAAACTTATAGGTTAGATAAAGTAATGCGAGTAATAATATTATTAATATTTTATAAGATATGCTTGCGAGTAGTTTAAGCATTATGTAATCCAATACCATAATGTGACATGCATCTTCCTTGTGATTTGCACTTTACATGGTACAAATAACAGGTGGACGCAGTTTGAAAGAGGAATGAAACCTTAAAAATCAAGTATAAATAGATGTATGCTGTTACAGTCTTTAAGTTACATAGGATGAACAGTTGTTATCTCTGTTACAATTTGCAGTCATTGCAGAATGAAGTTAGGGGAAATTTAAAATCTTTTATGTTGGATATGAGGTTGATCAAGTGAATTGAACTTGTATTGAGTTAGGGTAAAGAATATAACAGATGAAATATAATATTTTTTAAAAAAAAAAGATACAAAAAATTAAGTATTTATTTAAGAGGTTTTAGGGGTTATTCAAATGATATTTGAAAATTTTCAGAGGAAGAAAAATATTTTTAATCTTATCATGAAAATTACTTTGCACTTAAAGTGAGACAACATAAAACATAAATTGTAAATAAAGTTTTTCATTTAACATTAATGTGCTCTTTTCCACTTCCAGATAGTAAACGTGTAGTGTAGATTGTAAATAAAGATTTTCATCGACACTGGAGAGCTTTTGTATTTTCTGTTTTTTTAAGTTTATTAAATTCTGCCTTTGGGACCCTTGAAAATTTCGCTGGAATTCTGGAATAAAAAGGTTGAAAGTCCAGAACCCTTCACTGTGGGGCCTCAGTGAGAATCCTGATCATATAAACGTTATATGGTTAATCTGAGAATTGTGAAAAGAGGGACAACAAATTCTATAATTTTGATATTTTATCTGTTTGAAAGTTTTGGGTCATAAGTAACAAGTAGCACAAAGATTAAGAACCAAAGTGGAGTATGTCTGAAATGAGAGTATGAAATAAATGTATTTTTCAGTGAATACCAGCCTGATCAAAACAGACTTCTGATGGTTCTTGAAAAAGGTGACTCTGATTTGAACACAGTGATTCGATCTATCAGAAGTTCAGAACCCCTGGATCCAATCACGGTGAAATTCTACTGGGTAGAAATGCTGAAAGCAGTTGCTGAAATTCATAAGGCTGGTAAGTTAACGTGGAACATTTGTACATATTGTTTTGGTCAATGTTTGAAATAAGGAAAACAAAATGGAATAAAAATAATTTGATGTTCTGTTTAATTATTATAACATGAATAATTTTAAAAGACCTATTCACTATATTTTTATGAAAGTTAATACAGTTATTAATATCTTTTGTCATGGAGTGTAATATACTCGACGTGTCACATTTTTTCGTTAATAATTTAAAATTATAATAATTAATCTTTCCACTTGTAAGTTACTTATGTATGCTGTTGTAAATTCAAAGTGAAATAAATACTAAATTGTTTTATTATTAATGAATAAATGTGTGACAAATTATCACCATTCTTTTAAAATGACACCACTTGTGTTTTACTGTTTGAGAAACAAGTGTTGTTGTTATTTAATAATGAAGACTAACAGATAAATATCTTCTGCACCTTTTTGTTTGTCAGAAATATAATGTTTGGCTAGTGTACATTGTCAGGGTCACTTTCTGTTAATTTTGTTTTAAAAGCTGAAATGTCCAAAGAAGGATATACAAAAGGAAGTTTCATTCTCCTTGATTTACGTTTTGTTTTGTTACAGATATTATCCACTCTGATCTCAAGCCAGCTAATTTCCTCTTGGTTGGAGGAAGATTGAAGCTAATTGACTTTGGAATATCTAATGCCATTGAGACTGACATGACTAGTGTTTTCAGAGATACTCAGGTAAATTTACTCTGTTGGAATTACTAATGCACTCATAAAGTTTTGAGATTCTCACCATTATGAAAGTTGTTTTATTGTTTGAACGTACTTAATGAATTTTATATTTTGGTCTGTAGCCTGAGAAAATTGTTCATTGTGTTCAGGCTAATGTGATGATGTTTCTTTTAGAGCCATGCTTTGATTTGATGCTTTTAATTTGTTAACGTGAATCGTAATCAATGTTTCGTGGATGTTCTTTTGAACTGAGAATCTTGAAGTTTAATGATATATTTTTTCAAGGGCATTGTGTTTTTTTTAATCATATTAAAAATACATGTGCTATTGAAATAAATGCAATTAATGTCTTCAAAGCAGTTTAACATGTTAAAAGTGCTGGTGGGCTAAGCATAATCCGTACTAGAGAATGGATCTGTGAATCAATCATCTATATCCCATTCCTACAAAAAATAAACATTGAGATTTGTACGTTGGTGCTGTAGGTGCATTATAAGGGTGATAGTCAAATCCTAATTTTTAGTCATAATAAGAGTAATCTAAGAGTTGACATTATATGCTGTTGACCAATCGTCTTCTTACTAGTCTATTCAATTCAAAATCAGGGATGGCAAGCACAGATGACACTTTGAAAACAAAGTGCTAATCTTTTCTTACTTTTGATTGACATGAAAGATGTCTTCAAGCACACATGACACTGAAAACAAAGTGCTAATGTTTTCTTGCTTTTGATTGACATAAAAGATGCCTTCAAGCACACATGACACTTTGAAAACAAAGTGCTAATGTTTTCTTGCTTTTGATTGACATGAAATATGTCTTCAAGCACACATGACACTTTGAAAACAAAGTGCTAATGTTTTCTTGCTTTTGATTGGCATGAAAACAAAGTGCTAATTATGTCTTCAAGCACACATGACATTTTGAAAACAAAGTGCTAATCTTTTCTTACTTTTGATTGAAATGAAAGATATCTTCAAGCACACATGATTTCCAAAGAAATGTTAATGTTATTCAACTGATGAAAAATGTCTTAATCAAAGTTTACTTTCTCTGAAATTTTACTGTTGTAATTGCTATTGAAACTGACATGACATTTAAGAGACTTGGTTTAATAACATGTTAAAACTGACTTGAATAAATGCCCTTATTTTCATATTTATTTTATGCATTCACTGTTTATTCGTCTTCTTTCTACACCTGAAGTATTTACTTTTTTATTGCTATTATCTACAAACCTACATGATAGTCTGTCAGGGTTACGTCAGATTGAGGTGTTTAAATTAGATTTTGACGTTTAAGCCATTCATATTTACTGCTGAGCCACCAAGTGACACCTATAATTGAAAAACAGGTAACAGGACTGATTGTTTAATGGACAAAGTTTGACTTAAGTCTCTTTAGGAGACTTCTCTAGCACATTTGAACATTTTCTATTTGCTTAGCCTTTTAAAATTCTGCACATGTAGGATATATATATTTTTTTTTTAGGTTTTATCTATATAGTTGAATAATCAAAAAATTAAAAAACCACACTGATACTGTAGAATTCTACTATAATTTATTAAGCTTACTAAGTTTTTTTATATTTTATAAAATATGAAACTTTGAGCAGACTAAAGATACAACTTACCTCCTTTATAAATTGGATTGAAATAATCTGGAAGCCTTTTCAAAGATTAAAATGGCAATGAAAACCACCACTAGGGGGACATTTTGAACTGGAAATGGTGAAAATATTTCATTTTTCTTCTTACTAGTAATAATGAATTGTGAATGTATTTTCTGCGAAGTTTTGTAAAAAGCTAATCTTCAGCTGTAAGGCATTTCGAGTGGTAACGAGCTCATGAACCAAGGTTAGGATGAAGTGAAGTTCTGTGTACATCTGAAATGATATAAAGAATTTCTTGATCATATGAAGGCACTCGACTTCTAGAATAAATGAGAATTGTGTGAAATATGTATTTCGTTGTTTACTGTTTTAAAGACTACATGTGCATTTTAATACCTTAACTGAGATAGAATAAGGGCTTGCAAGTAACAATCTGAACTTGAGATTGGTCATGTTACATTGACCGCAGGTCGGAACAATAAACTTCATGCCACCAGAAGCTCTTCTAGATGTCTGTGAAGCTCCTCTGCTGAAGGATGGAACCAAGAGAAAACCGAAGATCAAAGTATGGTTTATACAATTGACTTGTGATGTTTTATTACGTTTATGTATTATAAGATGAGATCTTATTTAGTATATGTTATAGCAATACTTGTTGTATTTTATTGTCATGAATACATTCTGTATTTTAACATCATGCACAATTAATTGTATTTGGTATACGTTTAAGTTTTATTAAATATTGCATATGAGAAGAAATGATTGTGATGGTTAGATTCACTACAAGAAATGTCAATTTTTAGTTTAAATTTTAACTTTTCATCAGTCTCAGTAGGAAAAAGTATGATTTATTTTTATAATCTTGAGGCATGTATGAGAGTAATGTTATACATCTTTATCAAGAAATTACACTGTTGTAATAGCTTTTAAACAGCTTCAAATACTTCCTGAAACCTATACAACTGGTGTAAGCTACACAAAACATACTGTATTTGAAGCGCATGTTGACTTCTATTTGTTGGTTACGATATAGTACTGTGCAGTTAAACAGTGCTGTTCAGTGACCTGTTATAACAAACAATTGGATTGTTCCATGACCTTATATGCTCTTTAGCTTGGTGTTTTATCTTTATGGAATTGTTAAATAGTTATTTTGTTTATAAACAAGTCTGTCTGTCTGCAGTTAGATTTATTCCTGTTAACTACTGACTTTACTTTCAAATGTAGTGTTTCTAATGACTTGTGTGGTACAGGTTAGTGCAACAGTAACGCAAATTCTGTATTTCAGGAGTGAACTTTAGTAGTGCAGTCATGAGTTACTTTAGTCGGTGTTGTACAAAATCAGTGAACAAATGAATACTGTTGTGTAATATGCTGTGCATTACTGATTCTTAGTCAGAATTATAATATCACTTAACATTTTCACATTGGGCTTGGTATAATATACGCAAATTTGTCTACACACTTGCACACATTAAGCATTTTCATGAAAATATTTGATACAGTAAGTGTATTTTCACAAAGGTTGGTAGACCTTTATAAAGATTACAAGTATTTTGTATACAAAAAAATCAGATTTTCTAATCAGATGTGTATGTGAGAATTGTTTTGTTGCTAGTCTGAGTGGAAAGTAATTTCATGTTATCATTAAAATAACTATTTTTGAACCACAAAATTTTAAATATTATTTGTATTATATATTAAAATCTCCAAAATACATTTTATCTTTTGTTTTTAGTACAATGTTATATTTTGTGTTATTTTCTATACTCTAAATATGTGGGATCTTTCATTAACCAACCTTGTAACCATCATAAAAAAACAATTAGGAAATTATGCTTTTTGTATGCCAGAATGGCTGTATATTATAACATGAAAATATGAATGATTAGTTTAAGTATCTTAAGTCTCATAATGCTATATACAAACATATATATTTATTATCTTTTATTATATTGACCTTCCAGTTGTGGATACCTGACATTGCATAGCTTGCACTGATGCAAAGCATGTGCTCTTAGGTCACAATATCCGGTAATATAAAAGTGACCTTTAGTCTTCTCTGTGTTTTAGTGGACTAGTATTTTATAATATACACTTACATTTTAGTTATTACACATTATGTATGTATGTATACACACACATGCACGTGTATAGATTATTACTATTTAGAAATAAATTACACTATGTAATAAAGTATTTACTTTTTCTTGTTCCTGGACAGAAAGTGTTATTTCCCAATTGTTTATGCCTAAAGTAAATGGAAAAGACCTATTTTTCTCTTCAAACTTTGCTTTTGTGACCTGGAAGTGTATAACGAAAACATGATGGTAGACTATATTTGGGGGTTGATACGTGAAAGTGATTTACATTACAGTCGGAAATCTGGAGAACTACTCAATTCTAAACATTTTTGTATAACTTTAGTATAAATACATGTAAACCTTGATTCATATGTTGTTTTATTCAGACCTTATGTGAATGAAAATGTACAAATTTGCCTGTTTTTACATAGAAAATAGGTTAATTTCTATATTTCATTATCCAGGTCACAAAATAAAAGTTTGAAGGGAATAATGGCCATTTTAGGTACTTTTACAACATAAACAATTAAGAAATAACACATACTGTCCAGGAACAAAATTTGTGTTACATAGTGTTGTTAAACATACTTTTCTTAAAATATAGAATAATAAATTAAGAAGTAAAGCAAACAATTATTTCTTTTAGCTATAACCTTTGTACTTAGGTTTTGCTGGACACCTGTTGCTTAGCCTTTTAAAATTATGCACATGTAGGATATATATATATATTTTTTAGGTTTTATCTATATACAGTTGAATAATCAAAAAATCAAACAACCACATTGATACTGTTGAATTCTACTATAATTTATTAAGCTTACTAAGTTTTTTTATATTTTATAAAATATGAAACTTTGAGCAGACTAAAGACATAACTTACTTCCTTTATAAATTGGATTGAAATAATCTGGAAGCCTTTTCAAAGATTAAAATGGCAAGGAAAACCACCACTAGGGGGACATTTTGAACTGTTGATTGGTTATTCATATGTCATGTATTGTAATCAGAGTATCTAACAGACTAATTAAAAAAAGAGTTGAATGGGACCATTGTGTTTCATTCAGTACATAAGCCATATTTTAGTAAAGTAAAAAGATATGAAGTTCTTATTTTATGTTCTAGCTTGTCAGTATTAGTAATTAATTAGAGTTCCTAATTTGTAAAAAATTGTAGGTTTGATGTTTTAACTTCACAGATGTCTAATTTTAAACAGCTCTGCATTAAACAAACCATGTGACTCACTAAAGTCTATATTTAGATGTGTTCTTTTAATAATTACTTTTAAATTAGGAAGTTAACTTGTATATAATATTAAAGTTTGAATTGTCTACAATTTGATTCCAAACTTATTCACATAAATTTATAGAACAGTAGTTAAATAGAATTTTGAATGCAAGTCAACAAATGAGATGACATGGCCTTTAAACCCTGACCTGATGCAAAAGGGTCAATCACCTTTATTGACTTATGGTCAGAACTTGGGCAATCTTTTCTGTAACATAATCAGTCGTTATGGTTTATAAATTCTTAATACTATTCTGCATTTTGAGTAATTATACTTCAATTCAGAAATAACTTGTAGTATTTTTTTATTTTTGCAGGTAAGTCCAAGATCAGATGTTTGGTCTCTTGGATGTATATTGTATAATTTAGTCTATGGTCGAACACCATTTCAACATATCCAGAACATTATTGGCAAGGTCCAAGCTATTACCAATCCCAGTTATCAGATAAACATTCCATCAATTGATGATACAGACCTACTGGATGTTATGAAGGTTTGTATTGTCTTGATATTTACTGTATTTCTTCTGTATTAAAGTACTCGGTTTTGTGGCTTAAGAGTTATGTTTAATTGATCTACAAATCTAAAAATAATGGTCAATCGTATTTTCATTTGAACATTTCTTTGTTTTTGTTTTACTTCTCGAATAAATATATATTTCTTTGATTAAATTTGCAATGTATAGAAACACTTTGACTTAATGTTTTAGTATTGTTTATTGCATGATTTGTAAGCTAGAATACTTTTGAGACTAATTAGCTGTAATGTTAGAAATTGTAATGAAAAATAAATGGAGCGTATTATAGACCACATTACTGTTAATGTTTCACAGTGAAGAAAAAAATACATTTGTGACTTTATACTGTAAACATTTTGATATTTATTGAAGGGACCAACACTAAATATTTTCTTATTTTCCAGTCATGTCTTGTAAGAGATCCAAAGCAGAGACCAATGATAGAGGAACTGTTGAAACATCCATATGTTATGAAACAGAGTGAGTGCATGTTTTTATTGACGTGTTTTGTTTTTGTCAACTTATCTAATTTTTCTATGCCTTTGATCATGAAGATTATTAGACTGATTTGACTACTGCATCAAACCATTAATCTAACAATCTTTAGCTTGACTTGACTGCTGCATCAAACCATTAATCTAACAATCTTTAGCTTGACTTGACTGCTGCATCAAACCATTAATCTCAAAATCTTTAGCTTGACTTGACTACTGTATTAAACCATTAATCTCAAAATCTTTAGCTTGACTTGACTACTGCATCAAACCATTAAACTCACAATCTTTAGCTTGACTTGACTACTGCATCAAACCATTAATCTCACAATCTTTAGCTTGACTTGACTACTGCATCAAACCATTAATCTCACAATCTTTAGCTTGACTTGACTACTGCATCAAACCATTAATCTCACAATCTTTAGCTTGACTTGACTACTGCATCAAACCATTAATCTAACAATCTTTAGCTTGACTTGACTACTGCATCAAACCATTAATCTAACAATCTTTAGCTTGACTTGACTACTGCATCAAACCATTAATCTAACAATCTTTAGCTTGACTTGACTACTGCATCAAACCATTAATCTAACAATCTTTAGCTTGACTTGACTACTGCATCAAACCATTAATCTAACAATCTTTAGCTTGACTTGACTACTGCATCAAACCATTAATCTAACAATCTTTAGCTTGACTTGACTACTGCATCAAACCATTAATCTAACAATCTTTAGCTTGACTTGACTACTGCATCAAACCATTAATCTAACAATCCTTAGCTTGACTTGACTACTGCATCAAACCATTAATCTAACAATCCTTAGCTTGACTTGACTACTGCATCAAACCATTAATCTAACAATCTTTAGCTTGACTTCACTGCTGCATCAAACCATTAATCTCACAATCTTTAGCTTGACTTGACTACTGCATCAAACCATTAATCTCACAATCTTTAGCTTGACTTGACTACTGCATCAAACCATTAATCTAACAATCTTTAGCTTGACTTGACCACTGCATCAAACCATTAATCTCACAATCTTTAGCTTGACTTGACTACTGCATCAAACCATTAATCTAACAATCTTTAGCTTGACTTGACCACTGCATCAAACCATTAATCTAACAATCTTTAGCTTGACTTGACTACTGCATCAAACCATTAATCTAACAATCTTTAGCTTGACTTGACTACTGCATCAAACCATTAATCTAACAATCCTTAGCTTGACTTGACTACAGCATCAAACCATTAATCTAACAATCTTTAGCTTGACTTCACTGCTTCATCAAACCATTAATCTCACAATCTTTAGCTTGACTTGACTACTGCATCAAACCATTAATCTAACAATCTTTAGCTTGACTTGACTACTGCATCAAACCATTAATCTAACAATCTTTAGCTTGACTTGACTACTGCATCAAACCATTAATCTAACAATCCTTAGCTTGACTTGACTACTGCATCAAACCATTAATCTAACAATCCTTAGCTTGACTTGACTACTGCATCAAACCATTAATCTAACAATCTTTAGCTTGACTTCACTGCTGCATCAAACCATTAATCTCACAATCTTTAGCTTGACTTGACTACTGCATCAAACCATTAATCTCACAATCTTTAGCTTGACTTGACTACTGCATCAAACCATTAATCTAACAATCTTTAGCTTGACTTGACTACTGCATCAAACCATTAATCTAACAATCTTTAGCTTGACTTGACTACTGCATCAAACCATTAATCTAACAATCTTTAGCTTGACTTGACTACTGCATCAAACCATTAATCTAACAATCTTTAGCTTGACTTGACTACAGCATCAAACCATTAATCTAACAATCTTTAGCTTGACTTCACTGCTTCATCAAACCATTAATCTCACAATCTTTAGCTTGACTTGACTACTGCATCAAACCATTAATCTCACAATCTTTAGCTTGACTTGACTACTGCATCAAACCATTAATCTAACAATCTTTAGCTTGACTTGACTACTGCATCAAACCATTAATCTAACAATCTTTAGCTTGACTTGACTACTGCATCAAACCATTAATCTAACAATCTTTAGCTTGACTTGACTACTGCATCAAACCATTAATCTAACAATCTTTAGCTTGACTTGACTACTGCATCAAACCATTAATCTAACAATCTTTAGCTTGACTTGACTACTGCATCAAACCATTAATCTAACAATCTTTAGCTTGACTTGACTACTGCATCAAACCATTAATCTCACAATCTTTAGCTTGACTTGACTACTGCATCAAACCATTAATTTAACAATCTTTAGCTTGACTTGACCACTGCATCAAACCATTAATCTAACAATCTTTAGCTTGACTTGACTACTGCATCAAACCATTAATCTAACAATCTTTAGCTTGACTTGACTACTGCATCAAACCATTAATCTAACAATCCTTAGCTTGACTTGACTACAGCATCAAACCATTAATCTAACAATCTTTAGCTTGACTTCACTGCTTCATCAAACCATTAATCTCACAATCTTTAGCTTGACTTGACTACTGCATCAAACCATTAATCTCACAATCTTTAGCTTGACTTGACCACTGCATCAAACCATTAATCTAACAATCTTTAGCTTGACTTGACTACTGCATCAAACCATTAATCTAACAATCTTTAGCTTGACTTGACTACTGCATCAAACCATTAATCTAACAATCTTTAGCTTGACTTGACTACTGCATCAAACCATTAATCTAACAATCTTTAGCTTGACTTGACTACTGCATCAAACCATTAATCTAACAATCTTTAGCTTGACTTGACTACTGCATCAAACCATTAATCTAACAATCTTTAGCTTGACTTGACTACTGCATCAAACCATTAATCTCAAAATCTTTAGCTTGACTTGACTACTGCATCAAACCATTAATCTAACAATCTTTAGCTTGACTTGACTACTGCATCAAACCATTAATCTCACAATCTTTAGCTTGACTTGACTTCTGCATCAAACCATTAATCTAACAATCTTTAGCTTGACTTCACTGCTGCATCAAACCATTAATCTCACAATCTTTAGCTTGACTTGACTACTGCATCAAACCATTAATCTCACAATCTTTAGCTTGACTTGACTACTGCATCAAACCATTAATCTCACAATCTTTAGCTTGACTTGACTACTGCATCAAACCATTAATCTCACAATCTTTAGCTTGACTTGACTACTGCATCAAACCATTAATCTAACAATCTTTAGCTTGACTTGACTACTGCATCAAACCATTAATCTAACAATCTTTAGCTTGACTTGACTGCTGCATCAAACCATTAATCTAACAATCTTTAGCTTGACTTGACTACTACATCAAACCATTAATCTAACAATCTTTAGCTTGACTACTGCATCAAAACATTAATCTCAAAATCTTTAGCTTGACTTGACTACTGCATCAAACCATTAATCTCAAAATCTTTAGCTTGACTTGACTACTGCATCAAACCATTAATCTCAAAATCTTTAGCTTGACTTGACTACTGCATCAAACCATTAATCTCAGAATCTTTAGCTTGACTTGACCACTGCATCAAACCATTAATCTAAGAATCTTTAGCTTGACTTGACTACTGCATCAAACCATTAATCTAACAATCTTTAGCTTGACTTGACTGCTGCATCAAACCATTAATCTAACAATCTTTAGCTTGACTTTACTACTGCATCAAACCATTAATCTAACAATCTTTAGCTTGACTTGACTACTGTATCAAACCATTAATCTAACAATCTGTAGCTTGACTTGACTGCTGCATCAAACCATTAATCTAACAATCTTTAGCTTGACTTGATTACTGCATCAAACCATTAATCTAACAATCTTAAGCTTGACTTGAGTACTGCATCAAACCATTAATCTAACAATCTTTAGCTTTACTTGACTACTGCATCAAACCATTAATTTAACAATCTTTAGCTTGGCTTGACTGCTTCATCAAACCATTAATCTAACAATCTTTAGCTTGACTTGACTGCTGCATCAAACCATTAATCTCACAATCTTTAGCTTGACTTGACTGCTGCATCAAACCATTAATCTCACAATCTTTAGCTTGACTTGACTACTGCATCAAACCATTAATCTAACAATCTTTAGCTTGACTTGACTGCTGCATCAAACCATTAATCTCACAATCTTTAGCTTAACTTGACTGCTGCTGTCTAAATATTTTCATTCATTACTAATCTGCTACTGCAGTAAGAGAGAAGTCAGTATTTTGTATTTAAAAATATGGACCTGAATTACATTGGGCATGTAATATTGAACTTGTTTACTGTGTTTCAAAACAGGATAAAGCATCATAACCAACTAACTATCTTCAAACATTGGTGTTAAAAGTATGTACTACTTGTCTACAAGTAGAACACTGTAGACCTCAGGTTCTCAACCAGAGTTCTGCAGAAGTATTTGGAAAGGTCCTTGGCTGAAAATATATAGTCTTTACTTTATCAGCCTAATCCATTTTACATTGTGACATTTGTTGTTTAACAGCATGACAACCTAATAGTATCTCAACCACTACTATGCTTGTCATATGCCAGTTGTCTTGAAGAACCCTGCTATTGGATGGAAGACTTCATCAATGCTGAATACAGCAGATATAGTTTGGTTGATTCTTCTCTTTGTTTTCAGTCAGAAGTTATTAGAAATCATTTTTGTTATTTAGTTTTCATAACGTAATGATAAAAATTCTGAATTATTTTTTTACATTTAATAAACTTTTAAAATTAAAAGATGCTTTAAATTGGCCATCAAAACAAGATCAAACAGTTGATTATTTTTACATACTAAATCTACAAGTCATCAGATATTAAGTGTAAGTTAAAGTACGTTAAATCTAGCATTAGTTTATCTGCTATATCTTACTTACAGTTGAAAGTTTCAACCATTCTGTAACAGGTATGCATTAAACCCTTTTTATATGCAAGTCACTGAGTTGCATTCAAAATTTAGTAAAACACCTTTATTATCAATGTATGTGAATGAAATTAACATTAAAATGTACGACATGATTTCAAGTTTTATATTGTCTGAGTTTAAATCTTATTTTAAAAGAAATCTTTATAAAAACTACTTAAAACTGGATGCATTGTAACATGAAGAACAAGTTATGAAAACTGTACTATTACTTTGTCTTCAACAGTATAGTGGAAGTTGAGTAGATGTATGCCTGTACTCTAAGATGCTTACGTAACCTTTTGACTAGTATATTTCAAAGTTCTCTGAATGAATACAGTTAAAACTGACAGCTCCCATGTCCATCTTTAACAGATTTGTTTGAGCTTTATAATTTGCATGTAGATGTTACATGCACATGTGTATGGTCATTAGAAAGACCTCATTTTACACTATAACCTAATAACAATCATTTTGAAATTGGTGTACAATTATTGTCATGGGATACACGTACTTCACTGTAGTGTTGTATGCTGCTTGATCAATTTCAGCACTTATGGTTGTTTCTTACCTTAATATGTTATAGTTAAAAATACAGTTTAAAATGTATTTTGGTCTTACTGTTATATTTTAGTTAATTATGTATTAAAATGTATAATAGAAAGGTTTAAACAGTTTTTAAATATACATCATCCTTTGGGATGTTACAGAGTGCGGAAATATTTTGTCAAAGGGTTGCACACGTCTGACAGAGACACTGTGATATGCCTCAAGGGCACTGTTGACTTGTGTCAATATGAACAACAAGTGGTAAAGGAAAATAAACTAAAACTAATTTAACTATAGGCCTGAATTTACAGATTTAAAAAAAGGAAAATCTTTAAAGATATCCTACAAAAAACAATTTTTTTTTGTTGTTTTCTAATTTTAATAATTTTGTTGTATTGTATATTAATGATAATAACTAGAGTTAGTGATATGGTAGAAAAAATGGAAAATAAAATATAAACATTTGCCTTTTAAAAAAAAAAGGCCCCGTCCCCAGTGGCACAGCAGTATGTATCTAGACTGACAGTGCTAGAAACCAGGTTTCAATACCTGCAGTAGGCAGAGTACAGAAAGCCCATTGTGTATCTTTGTGCTTAACTTAAAAAAACAAAACAAACAAGACCTTGAAAAAACTTTTGATATTCATTTAGAAAGTCCTAGAGGTTACGCAAATGAAAATAAAAATTATAAGAAAAAGAAAAGTATCTTTATACTTAAAACAAAAATTGAAATATTGAAATATTCAGAGTTTGAGTACAAATAACTTCTATAGATAAATAAAATTTTTTAATTAGAAAGACATAATTAAATTAATGCCATTCTTTATGTAGGAAATTTTATGAGGAACACATTGCATAACTATTCTTCCCTAATCAAGCAGATGGTAATCACCTCTGTCTGTGCTTAAAGGGTTAAATTCATCAGCCATTACATAAGTCAAGGTGAAAAGTATCACTGTTAGTTACTGGAGTGTCATTGTTAGTATTTTCATTTCTGTTAATTTGCACTGAACTCTGTCTGGGTAAATCTTGTCTTTATGTTTGTTGAAGCTTTTCTATAGGTAACTATGAGCAAAGAAGTTATGCATTGTGTAACAGTATACATAGTTGAAGGCTAAATGACATTGCAAGGTGAATGTCACTTACTGAAACTTACAATCTATTTTTTATTGAAACTTGAACTCTTAATTTTTTAATTAGTCGTTTGCATTGATTAGTTTTGTTTTGCTAAGACCACATTCTCTCAGTGAAGCTGATGTGTAACATTGTTTTCATTCCCAGTCTTAGCTTTTGGTATGAGTGTCTTTGAATTTATGTTGGTATTTGATTAAGAAAGTTTTTTGGAAGACAGGAATACCTTTTTGGTAATCTTTTTCTATTAATTTCTTTAAGCCTTTGTAATTTTGTGGATACTTTGGAAGGCCTAATGTGAAATTTATAAGTAAATCAGCATGGGCATTCTTTGTGTGCTTGTCCACGTGTTTTATGAGTCGGTTCTTTCCGTAAGTTTAGGGCAATTATTGGAACATACATTGGTGGTACACTCATTCACCCTGGTTTTTATCAAACAAGAACAAGTGAAAACAAATGTAAACCAAACTTTAATGTTTTTATATTTATTGTAACGAATCAATCGTTGTACATTTATTTTAGTGTCTATGCTCATTACTATATAGTTTTCTGTTCTTGCATGTAACGTACATTTTTAGCTGTGTATTACATAAGTCCCACCTGTTTTCCAAATTTGTTTCTTCAAAGTGAGAATCAACAACATTTGTTTACGAAAATGTGCTAGAATATTGTTGAATAGTCTAGAAAATCGTGTGATTGATTCTTTTAAATAGTGGCTACTCGAGAGATGGAAAAAAACATTATTGGACTGCTATAGGCCTGGAAAGTTGTAATTGTGATTAACGTCTTTTAATTGGAAAACTATGGAATTTGACCAGAGACGCTTTAGATTTTAGACATTACAAACCATTCAATTTCAATGAATTACTTCGGATGTTGTTATTTCTACGAGGACACACACATAACTATTTTTGCTGGAAAGAACCCTCTTGTACCCAGTATGAGGCCAGACAAGAAAAAGACAGTGCTAACTTAGGCAAAGCATAACAGTATTAATTCAGGATTAACTTCCTCGTCATTCACCTAGACCATTGATAAAATATTCAGTTCTAAACCAGATACAAGATTAGTATAGTTTTTAAGTTTGTAAAACTGATGCATATAAACCGTCACTTGTAATAACTATTAGTAAAAACTGTCATTGTAAATTGTATTGTTTTTTCCTTGTATATTAAAATATTTGGTTTAAAAATTGTGTGTAGCAATCTTTTTGGCAAATAACATAAATTTAATATATATTAATATTTAATTAAGTACTAAATTCAAATTAAACTTTTTGGTTATTCAAAATATTAATGGGTTACGTATGTAACATAATTTATCGGAGACTTGCCCGAAATAAATTATAATACGAGGTAACGCTGTACGTGTACATCTGTCTTTTCTTCTTCTTGTGGCTGATGCATTACATGATATATCAATGGCTGTGTGCACATAATTTAGGTCAACAGTAAAGCGTGTATAATATAGCTTTTCTTACAAAGCCAGCATGTCCCTAGATTACTCCTCTATGAATTATCCTTCAGGCTTTATTGAGGGTAAAACAAGTAAATGAATTTTGGGGCATTAGGATTTTCTTCAAAATAGCTATTTCAGTAGGTTTACTTCCAAGTGAATATGCTCTTACATCACTCTTTTACTTCAGTAAAACAAGTAAAAGGAGAAGTTTATGGCCATTTAGTGTATTTTACTTTAGCTAATCTAGTAGCAGCTGCATGTTTTACAACCAGTAGATGCATGACTAGGGTCAACAATCATATGTAGGTTTTCTATAACGTATCTGAACTCTTACTTCCTCCAGCCATGCCACGGTCATGTTCACGTTGGTGAAGACTTCCAAAAAACTGCAGAATTATTCAGTGAAGTAGTATATAACACTTGTACTTTACTACCAGCACTTATCGTTGAAGTAGTATATAACACTTGTACTTTACTACCAACACTTATCGTTGAAGTAGTATATAACACTTGTACTTTACTACCAGCACTTATCGTTGAAGTAGTATATAACACTTGTACTTTACTACCAACACTTATCGTTGAAGTAGTATATAACACTTGTACTTTACTACCAACACTTATCGTTGATGTAGTATATAACACTTGTACTTTACTACCAGCACTTATCGTTGAAGTAGTATATAACACTTGTACTTTACTACCAGCACTTATCGCTGAAGTAGTATATAACACTTGTACTTTACTACCAGCACTTATCGTTGATGTAGTATATAACACTTGTACTTTACTACCAGCACTTATCGTTGAAGTAGTATATAACACTTGTACTTTACTACCAGCACTTATCGTTGAAGTAGTATATAACACTTGTACTTTACTACCAGCACTTATCGTTGAAGTAGTATATAACACTTGTACTTTACTACCAGCACTTATCGTTGAAGTAGTATATAACACTTGTACTTTACTACCAGCACTTATCGTTGATGTAGTATATAACACTTGTACTTTACTACCAGCACTTATCGTTGAAGTAGTATATAACACTTGTACTTTACTACCAGCACTTATCGCTGAAGTAGTATATAACACTTGTACTTTACTACCAGCACTTATCGCTGAAGTAGTATATAACACTTGTACTTTTACTACCAGCACTTATCGCTGATGTAGTATATAACACTTGTACTTTACTACCAGCACTTATCGCTGAAGTAGTATATAACACTTGTACTTTACTACCAGCACTTATCGCTGAAGTAGTATATAACACTTGTACTTTACTACCAGCACTTATCGCTGAAGTAGTATATAACACTTGTACTTTACTACCAGCACTTATCGTTGAAGTAGTATATAACACTTGTACTTTACTACCAGCACTTATCGTTGATGTAGTATATAACACTTGTACTTTACTACCAGCACTTATCGTTGAAGTAGTATATAACACTTGTACTTTACTACCAGCACTTATCGTTGAAGTAGTATATAACACTTGTACTTTACTACCAGCACTTATCGTTGAAGTAGTATATAACACTTGTACTTTACTACCAGCACTTATCGTTATTGTAATGCAAAGCACATTACTTTAAAACTTAAATAGTAAATTTTTGTAACCACAGGAAAGACCCAAAGCTGTTAAGAAAACCTAATTACATTTGAGATATACCTTATGCCATACGACATTAACCAGTCTACCCTAAAACTGAGTAAATATGTGGTGGTATTTTGTGTATTTATTACCATGCAACATTATCTAGTCTACACTAAAAGTACTTAGTGGTATTCTGTGTATTTTGTTAATATGCGACGTTATCCAGTCTACCCTAAAACTGTAGCAAGTACTTAGTGGTATTCTGTGTTTTGTTCGGTTTTAGCTGAGTGTATTAATTAATTAACTAATTTTATTAATTGAAGACTAAATAGTTTTTCATGTGTATTTATTTGTTTTCATATGTTAAATAATTTTTCTGAAACCTTTTGTATTGTTATTTCCAGCACCAAAACCTAAAGAACCAGCAGGTTATAATGATGTTATTCGTGAATTGCAACATCTGACCCCGACGAGAATCGATGCTGTATTAAAGGTAAAGTTTTTTGTACTTCAGTTAACAAAAACATGTAACGATGTTTATTGTTCCAAACTACAAGTGGGGAAAGTTAGAACTAACTTTCAAATGTCTGTGATGAGAATTTCTGAAATTTTAAAAATGATGTATATATTTTTATAGTTCAATTAAGCTTGTTTCATATAAGTAAAACCTCTTGGACTTAACTGAAGCTGTAGTGTGGCAGTTAATGTTTATCCTGTTATTCAAAGAGACATAAAGGTTTGTACTTATTAAATTGTTGAGAATTGCACATTTTCTGTTATCTTTAAATGATCATTGTTGCCTGATTTGGGTTTGTTTCTTTTCCGTAGGAGATACAGAGGCTTAAAGCTACTAAGTAACCTGAGAGAAATACAATCATACTCATGTAAGACAGTTATATGTAGTGCATTGTTGTAACAAACTGAGCAAGTTCTTTTTTATTTCTTTTTTATTATTAAGAAATATATATATTTTTTATTTGTCTTGTATAAAGCTGGCTTAATTAATTTCTTTGATTAAATGCTTTTTTTTTTTCAATTATTAGCAGAACAAAAGGACTGTGATTTGACATTTTGATAAAAACACATGAACTTCTTGAAATCTCTAACAAGAAGACTAGCTGATCTTTTTGTGTTGTACATACTGAATTAAATGTTTGTACAGTGTTACTGTATTTTGAATATATTTCATTTGGTCAGAAATTATCATAGAACATTACCTGGATACCCTTACCTGTTAAAACTGTAAAAGTAGAACATCATTTATATGTATTTCATTGTCATATAATGTGTATCGTAAGTATCACATATATATATACATATGAAATGATTACCACTTTTTAACATCAAAGTAGTTGGTGATTATTACTGGTTTGATTTTTATATATATATACAAGTTACTAACATCTACAAGTGAATGTTAACTAAATAATTCAAGTAACAAGTTCCACTGAAGGCTACTTAGACTGTTTTGTAGTTTTTTAAAAATTAACTTCAGAGTGTCTCTTCATGTGAAGAGACTTTAGTGTAATGGCTTTTGATGAAAATTGAAACATGTTAAAGGTCTTCACCCTTTAATATATTCGCTTTTAATGAAAATTGAAACATGTTAAAGGTGTTCACTCTTTAATATATTCGCTTTTAATGAAAGTTGAAACATGTTAAAGGTGTTCACTCTTTAATATATTGGCTTTTAATGAAAATTGAAACATGTTAAAGGTATTCACTCTTTAATATATTGGCTTTTATAGAAAATTAAAAGAAGTGTTCACTCTTTAGTAGAATGGGTTTTAATGAAAATTGAAACAAGTTAAAGGTATTCATACCATGAAAAGGTTTGAAGGTCTATATCTGTTACCTAACAAAGTTCCACATCATGGGAGTGAGTGATGTTTAATGTATAAACATGATGCAAATACATTTTTTAATGGGTTATTTTGTGTAGTTATAAAAACGTGTGTTTTACTTTTTTTTTTTTAATCAACCAAAATGGAAAATAAATTCAGTTCTCTGTGTTTTATCCTGATAAATTGAACATGCTGGAAGAGTAGTATACATTTATGTTAAAATATAAATAAAATGGCAAACATTCCTTTGTTTGATATCATCTGTTAGCATCCATAAATATGTATATAAGATTTATTTTCATACATCAGCAATGAGAATTTTTCCAAGATGCTACAATTTGGTACCAACTGATGAGACTCCTGTCTTTAGTTTTGTTTGTTTCCACTGAGGATGTTTACTTCGTATCAAAATATATTTATGGCATTTTTCTCCAGAATAAAATTTACTTTCAAATTCTTGCTTAGGAATTGGTGTCTGGATATTTCTTTTTTTACAGTGTTCATGACTTGAAATTTTTCATTTCATTTTCACATAGCAACTCTTGTGTTCAGATTCTGTGAATTTTTATATTGAAATGGAATGTACAAATGGTGTCTTGTTTGTGAAAAATAACTTGTAATAAAATGTGAAAATATAGGCTAGTTTACAGAAGATAAACTTACTGGAGTTTGTAAAGATTTTAAATTTGATAGTTTCCACTAACTTGTTGACATTAACATGATTAAAACTTGTAAAGGGCAGTTTTCTAGATCTGCTAAATATTTGAAGTTTTTTTTTTTTTTTTTGGGGGGGGTAGTAGGGTTTCCTTTATTCTGTAGTTTCTGCTAACCCTTATCTTTTATTTTGATCTCTGTATAGTAGGCATCCATTGTTATTATGAAACGTTTTTTTTTTAATTCCATAATTTTATATGTGGCGTTATAGGTTTTTACTATGTATTGTAGGTTCTTTTATACAAGGTTAATTTTCAAGGTGGTCTGATATCGAAATAATCCACTTAAAAATGCCTTACGTAGTTGAATATTTTTAATAGTAATTGAAGTCTAAAATAATCACTTACGATTTCATAGTTTGTTGAATTTATTATGTCTTTAAATTTATATTGTTCTTCTGAATCCATATATATGTATCGAAAGTAAATGAAAAGAAACTGGAAGCTTGTTCCTCAAATCTTATCCAAGAGTAGTTAACACTCCTACGAAAAGTGGGGCCTAATAGGCCCCAGAGCAACTTGAAAGGTTATTAATATTAGGCTAATAATTTTGTATTTAAATGAAATTGCCATTTAAATCCATTAATGAATGGATTAATGAGATTCCCACTGTCCCTATCTACTATCTAGCGAAACCACAGCCAGGGGAACGGGCTTGGAGAAATCAGGACTAGAAACGTCTTTTCGTAGTAGTGTTAAAGAATGAATGGAGTGAATATTTGTGGTGAATAAGCAAACGTAACTGACTGTGTATAGCACTAAATGCATCTACTTCATATTGTATAACATTGTAAAGTTATGATAATGGAAAGCAATAGAAGTACTGTAATATGTGGTGTTTATTACATGATTGGTTTCTTTTGAAACTGTAAACTGTAGGAGTTGGTACTCTGTGTCTTTGAGTGTTTTATGTCTCCTCTGCAGTTGAACACCAAGGGATTGCAAAGATGTGAAGAGGGAAAGCAAGGCTTCCACCTTCTATTGAAATATCTTCAGATTTCCTTGGACTTCTGCTAACATCTTTTCCGAAATTAGCCATTCCTTTGTGATATTCATTTATACTAACATCTAATGGGGAGTGAAAATGCTTGGCAAAAAATCCAGAGTCGGAAAACGTTATGTTGAGAGAAAAGACAATAAAGAAAAACAAATGTATGAGTGAACAAAATTCTTATTGACAAATATTGAAAAACAGTCACTAAAAAATAAAGCTGTTCTGTTTATTGTTATTAATATCACTCAGACATGTGGGTGAATCTGAGAAATGATTTCCAAACATCCACAGATAAGATAGATCAAGAGAATAGTGTTGTATGACACATCTAAATCAAAGAAGTTTGTGTTGCATTCCATGATTCATTACTTACTCATATTGACTGTTATAAATGATGTGTCTTAATGTTGGATTCCATAATCCATTACTTATTTTATTATAAATGATGTGTCTTAATGTTGGATTCCATAATCCATTACTTATTTTATTATAAATGATGTGTCTTAGTGTTGGATTCCATAATCCATTACTTATTTTATTATAAATGTGTCTTAATGTTAGATTCCATAATCTATTACTTATGTTGGCTGTTCCAAATGATATATACAAAGGAGAGAATTCTTAAACTCTTACAATCTTGAGTATGCACGTGTCATCCCCAGAGATGAGTACTTCTGTCCCTGGTAGTGGGAACTTACAGACACTCAAATTGATCCAAATTTCTGTTAGATAAATGTTGCAATATGGAACCCTTATCTAAGCACATCTCGTTTGCAAGGATATTATAACTATGTACAGAGCATTTGCATCTGAATATACTTTACCACAGATGCATTCTAACTAGCTATGAAAGGTTGAAATTCAATTATTTGAAATGTGATAATCTGCCTAAAGAGTAAGGTTACTGAAAGAGAAAAGCATGGCTATTCACTTGATTGGTTACCAAAATTAAGTTAAGTGTAATTTGATCCATATGGTCATTGGAGAGTCACGTTCCTAGTTAGACATTTGTGTATTAAACAGTTGTTTGCCTCAATAGATGGAGAAGTAACCACTTATCTACAGAAGATCCAATGAACTACAACTAAAACAGAAAACGAACAGAATGTTAGGCAAAACTCAAACTTTTAAACAATCCCTCAGAAAACACCTGTCAAGAAACCAGACCTAGTTAAACACTGATGAACTATTTAAATGACTTCAATCAGAGGATGTATTGCTCTATAAATTAACTAGTGCACCAACCAAATTTATTTCACCATACAACATATTTCAAGAATCACAAATCACAAAACAAAGTACTTAAAGGACAAAACTCACGTAAATACTATGTATTTTCTCTTTCAGGTCTCGGGCACAGGACAGGTAAAACTTTCGGCGCCTGTCCTGTGAAAGTGGGTTTTTCTTGGGGCGCTAAAGCCCCCCCCCCCCCACACAGTCAAAACTAAAGCATTGGATCTTTAGATCCCAGTCTAGGCAACTTTATTGCCATGCCCTGAATTGGGTCGTTTGAGTTCACATTTACTATGATAGCTGCTTTTTGGGACGAGATCTGGCTGTTTTCTCCAGTGCTACTTTGGCCTTGTTCATGAATGATTAATTATGGCCAACTTAACTCTTTCATCCAAAAAAAAAAAGAGTTAAAAAAATAAAAAAAGCTAAATTCGATAACCTTCCACGAAAGGGGACGAAGATGAACCACAACGTTCCTGAACACTCCAGTTGGAGAGAGAAATCAGAACCCCTAAACCCCTGCCACGTTAGTTTGCATTTGCGATGTATTGCTAAAGAAATTCTGTAGAGATAGATTTGTGTCCAATGTTTTGTTCCTTTAACCCATCAATAGATAATTTAGTTCTCAAATAGTGTGAAATGGACTTAGTCCATTATTTCAACACAATTTTGGAAACAACTAATTCTGCTATAGAAGACCTAAGAAAATAATATAAAAACGGATCATAGATTCTATTATACCTCTCAAACTTAGAATTTGAACAGAAACTTCATTGTCAAGATAAAATATCAAACTTTATACATACAACAGGTATATTCCCCTTTTTATTTATATTTTAACTCGCTGTATTTGTAAGAAATATTGGAAATCAGTTTTACATGTTTGTTTTTTTTTCGTTTTACTATAACAAGAAAATCGTATGATGTTCATTTTCAAATTCATGATTTACTTCAGTCTTCCTATTTCATGTAGATAAACATGTTATCCAACAACATTAAAAATAACATGTTTACCTGAAAGTTATGGTGGATCAAATAGTGTTAAAACTAACATGTTTCGAATCCTCGTCACATCAAATATGTTTGTAGTTTCAGCCGTGGGGGCGTTCTAAAGTGACGGTCAATCCCACTGTTCGTTTTGTAAAAGTATCCCAAGATTTGACGGTGGGTGGTGATACGTTAAGCTTTCCACGAAATTCAAAACAAATAAGTATCTCCTCTAGCTCTTGGACTGCTAAATTGTGGACAGTTAACGCGGAGAGTCGTCCTTGCATAGTTTTGCGCGAAATTCAAAAAACAAACATACTTGCATCATATTTCCAAAACCTACCATAGATGCTGCGAGTCTCTCACTGTAACTGGTAGTGTTTACTACGAAGATGATATATTTAGTCATTTTGTGAGTCCAGTGAGTGAACTCTACAACTAAAAACCACCGAAATTAGCTGTTACTTTATTTAAACACGTGTGTTGGCTTGGCAAATATTAAACTAATACTTGACTAGGTTGTAGTGACTTTTACGGTAATATAAGAAAAACCCAGCGACTTTAGGCATACTTCAACCCGTCAAGCACAAAAAAAAACTAAAAACAAACCTGTGAAAAGCCAAACACTCCTTTTCATATTACGTTTGAATAATTTTAAAAGTTTCGTTATTACGTATTCGTGAAGCAAACATTTTTGGTTAGTTTTCAACAAAAACATTGCTACCACTTAGTCTCGTGCATAAGTTGTGACAAGAGTAGTCTCACGTGAGAAAAAATAAATCATAGATGTGACGATGCTAATCTCCCAGACTAACTAATAAAGAAACCTGATGCCTCATCAAAAACGGCTAAGTTTAACTTGAACTTAAAACAAGTAACGAACAGAACATCTTGTTTGCAGTGATATGTTTGTTTCACATGATGTACGTTATATATGCTGTAAAAGAAAGTAGAAAATGACACTTTCAAAACAAGTTAGCCATTTTGTACAAACAGCCAGTCCTCTTATCTCTAAGAGGTGGAAACTAAACTTTAATGGTCAGGTGGTTAGGGCGTTAGACTCATCTGAGGGTCGCGGGCTCGAAACTTTGTGACGCCAAATATGCTCGCTCTTTCAGCTTTGGGTGTGTTATAATGTCACGGTTAATACCACTATTCGTTGGAAAAAAGAGTAGCCCAAGAGTTGGCGGTGAGTGGTAATGACTATCTGTCTTCCCTCTAGTCTTATACTGCCAAATTAGGGATGGCTAGCGCAGGTAGCCCTCGTGTAGCTTAGCCCGAAATTAAAAAGACAAACAAACTGCACCTTAAGTGTGTGCTTATATGGGTAGCTTGAGAACACTAAGAGTGAACACTTTGCACAAACGAGCCCCTTATCTCTATGTGATGGGTGTTAAACTTTGAATTTGAAACCTGGGAAAACTACAATTTAGAGTGAATACTTTGTGCAAGATAAAATTATATTGGAACTGCAAAGAGAAAAGATTGAACTCCATGTACGTGTAGTTTAGTTTAAAATTAGCGTTTAACATGTTAAATTTATAATTCTTTGGAGTTTGAATTTTTGTTGTTGTTGGAAGGAAACAATGTTGGCTTTGAGAAGAAACTCCAAGAAAGTATCTTTCGGTGGGACCGCGGTAAGTCCATGGACTTACTACACTAAATTAGCAGTTAGATTCCTCTCGGTGGGCACAGCAAGTAGACCAATGTGGTCTTGCTCTGAAGCAAGCATGCTGTTGTAACGTGACTGATCCTGGAATAGAATATGTAAAAATGTTATACTCAGTATGACTCTCGAAATATTAAATAATCATATGAAAATATGCACACTTAGTCTGTAGTCACATTGCGTTCTTCTGAATAAGTGTTTTATTATTCTATGCTTGTGTACTTTCTCAGTTATTGCAATTTCTTATTAATAGTAAATGCAATATTACTGCTGTCACCAAACCGACTACTTTTGGTCTTAAGTTTCACACCATCCACTTTCTTCAAGGTCAAGATCCGCCAAGTGTTGCATATCGCCACAACCCTGGCGTATTCACCATTGTAATGTATGTTAGCCATAAGGGTCAATGACCGAAGAATTTTAATAAATATAAAACTTATAAACGACAGAGTTACCAAGCAGATGATTACGAAAAGTGTTATTGTTTACTCTATATTATGGTCTACCTGGTTGCGTGTCATGTTTTCCATATATAAGGTCAGCTACGTAGACCATACAGTTACGTCATCAATAAATTTGCTCTTTTCGTCTCTGAGATGAGGTTTCATGTTGACATTATTGGTTTGAATTTCGCGGAAAGCTACACGAGGGCTATCTGCGCTCGCCGTCCCTAATTTAGCAGTGTAAGACTAGAGGAAAGACAGTCATCACCCACCGCCAACTCTTGGGTTACTTTTCTACCAACGAGTAGTGGAATTGACCGTCACATTATAACGCTCCCACAGCTGTAAGGGCGAGCATGTTTGGTGTTACTGGGATTCGAACCCGCGACCCTCCGATTATGAGTCGAACGCCTTAATACGCTTGGCCATACCGGGCATTATGTTGAAGTAAGAATTTTATTACAAGCTAGTAATGTTAATTGGGAGACTTCATATATCTTTGTTTCAGCATCGTTCAAGGAGAGCCACGATCCAACAAATACATTGAGTTGCATATTTAATGTCACCAATGTGTTCGTGTGAGTGGTAAATAGCTGGGCTTTACATGAAACAAACAACAACACAAGTTCAGTAGCGAGAAAAATAAATTTTGGGGAAAACGTCGGCAAAACCCTTTGATAACAAAAAATTAAATTTGAAAGAAACAAGAACAAAATCTGTTTTTGATGACGTGTCTTTTGATCATTACGCAATGTAATAATCGTTAATTAACAATAGCCATACCTCTAATTCTCTTTAGTAATGTAGGTTTAGGTTTTGTTGGTCTCGTAAAAGTGACTTGATGGATAATAATGGATTCAAATTGATTTATCTATAATTCACACATTTGTTGGTGCATAAAAAAGATCTCATATTGAGTTTGTAAATGGAGTTATCTGTAATTCATACACTTGTTTAATTACAAAACTTGACAATTCATATGAAAATAAATTGCGAATGTCTGATGTTTCATCTATTGTAAAGTCCACAGTCCAACATTTCTTCATTAGTCGAGCCGTTCATTTAATATTTCACAAAATTCAGCAGTGCGTTTCATAGCCTTTTGGTATTTAATCACCTGGCGTTTGCTGCAGTTTCTTCTACGTCACATCCTAGAGGAACAGTGATTTGTTACAATTTTGACAACGTCACACTCTACAACCGACGTATGTGGAAGTCGAAAGAGATCACATATCACTTAGTCGTTATTTTCAAGTTCACGTATAGACATTTAGCGACAGTAACGCTCTATTGTTCTTCCATAGCGAGAATGTTAAACAATCCACGAATAACAGAGAAACGGAGAAATAACACGTAATGTAATTTCGTTTTCATGCTTTTATAACCGTGTAACGAAAAACGTGTACTCGCCCGTTCCGTACAGTATTTCACGAAGCACGTGAGGTGACACCATAGCAGTCGTAAAGCTTTCCACTGGGAAACGGCTTCGTTACAAACATTTCATTTGTGTTTTTGTAAACATATTACTTATTTTATAATCCACATTTTTAATTTGAATTCGAAAATTTTGACAATATCATTGTGTTATTTTAGCAAGTGTCGAAGCTATTCACCAACGTTACATAAATTTTTTTTCTTACAAATTTATTATAATCACCCCAACAACACAGTGAAACGTAAAAAAAAAACAGCTGAAATGAATCAGATGTTAATACATTCTTACGTTGACCTTAGTTTCAAGTTTCTTTAAAGTGAAATAACCAAGTACATACAGCTACTATATTCCAAATAATATATTCTGTCTAATCCATCAAGATCCATTATATCTAATAGTTGTTTAGGCCCGCCATGGCCAGGTGAGTTAAGTCGTTCGACCCCTAATCTGTGGGTCTTGGGTTCGAATCCCCGTTGCACTAAACATGCTTGCTCTTTCAGCCGTGGGGGCGTTATAATGTTACGGTCAACTTCGTTGGTAAAAGAGTAGCCCAAGAATTGGCGATGACTAGCTGCCTTCCCTCTAGTCTTATTTTTATTTTATGTCCCATTGGGCGGGGGAGAAGTGGAAATCGAAGTTTTATAGTAAACAAAAAGACCACGACAACAGACGTTTCTTTAATCGGATGTTTCAGGAGTCGGAAATTTCAGCATCAGTAAACTATATAAGACAAAAAAGTGAGGGTCGCGGGTTCGAATCCCCGTCACGCAGAACATGCTCGCCCTTTCAGCTGTGGGCCATTACAATGTGACGGCCAATCCCATTATTCGTTGGTAAAAGTGTAGCCCAAGAGTTAGCGATGGGTGGTGATGGCTAGCTCCCTTTCATCTGGTTTTACACTGCTAAATTAGAGACGGCTAGCGCAGATAACCCTCGTGTAATTCTGCACGAAATTCAAAACAAAAAAGAAATGTGTAATATAAAATACACGAGCAGCAATTTAAATGATACATCTTAACATCTGTTATTTAACACAAGAAGCAGTACAAAACACTTTAATGACTGGGTAGAACAGCAAATATGTAAGTTCAAATAAAGGCAACTGTGAGAAACTTAGGATGAATACATAATGAATACACAGCACATCGGATTGACGATTTGTGAATTTTGTTGAATGAAAGATTATTTCTGAGATGAAAGTGAAGTAGGGATTTGTGGATACAGGGATAATTATTTTTGTATTCGAGAATGTATGGAGAATCTGGAGCTTTATGCGAGATTTTCTGGAGAATGTTCCAGTAAGTTCGTATATATAACTGGTGTATTGTTTTACAGTCACCGAGTAGGCATTCTTAAGTAATACACGTTTTTTTGTTTTTGAATTTCGTGATAAGCTACTCGAGGGCTAGCCGTTCCTAATTTAGCAGTGTAAGACTATAGGGAAGGCAGCTAGTCATCACCACCCACCGCCAACTCTTGGGCTACTCTTTTACCAACTAATAGTGGGATTGACCGTCACATTATAACGCCCCCACGGCTGAAAGGGCGAGCATGTTTGGCGCGACGGGGATGCGAACCCGCGACCCTCAAATTACGAGTCGCACGCCTTAGCACGCTTGGCCATGCCGGGCCAAAATGTAATAAGATTTCAGAACATATATGTATATATATTCTGGTATTACATGGTAACTAATTAGTTTAATTCTATATTCCGGATGTCAAGTTTATCTTCAGAGACAAATCCAAGATCGAATCCTGGCTCCATTTTAATACATTGGTTTTTCTCGAGAATTCCCTAAAAACGTAGGACGAAACCAATTAATAACTAGTATTTAGTATTAAAAACGAAAATCGTTATTATTATCTTAAAAATAATTTGGAATTAGTTTATAATGATAATAATAATAGTTGATAACTAATATACATAAGAATAGTTTATGATAATAATAATTGGTAACTACTATATATACAAGGAGTAGCTAAATAATAATTAGGCTTAAATGGTACTGAAAAACGCTGATCATAATTATAATTGACATACAATCGCTGTGACCTTATTGTGAATGTTTAGATTTTTCACATTTGAGACTCTTATAGTTTCTACATCATATATATATATATAGCTACTGTATTAGGTTTGTTTTTCTTATGGTTGTAAATAGCCTAATGGTTTAGGGCGCTCGACTTACAATCTGAGGGTCGCGGTTTTGAATTCCTTTCGCCGAACATGCTCGCTTTCCCAGCTATGGGGGGACGTTAAAGTATGGAGGTAAGTCCCTTTATTTATTGGTAAACGAGCAGCTCAGGAGCTGATGGTGGGTAGTTTTGAATAACCGCCTTCTCTCTAGTGTATCATTGCTAAGTTAAGGACGGTTAACGCCAATAGCACTCGTGTAACCTTGCGCCAAATTAACAGAAACCATAGAAACAAATTTACGATTATAAAGGTATGTGCTTTCAGGAGGCATGCAATGAATATTTATTAACTACCATGCACCAACATATGGCACACATGGCCATTCCGTAACCTGTATACCTTCATAATCATTCACTTCGTAAACTTAAAATTTGTTTCTGTGTTAAAGACAAAACTACACAAAGAACTATCTCTGTTTCCCCCACCATGAGTATCAAAGTCTGATTTATATATGCAAAAACGGCTTCTTTGTGAACCTGACGATGACCGAAGAAGGTCGAAACGTTGTTCGCTCTTCTATGTAAAATATTTTCTCAACCCAAACGAGCCGTTTTTACATATATATTTCTATACAAGTGGGTTTTCTCGACATCACTGATAAAAATTTCAAAGTCTGATTTGTAGCGTTAAAAGCCCCCAAACTTTCCGCTGATCCACAAGGGACGTGAACTTAAGTGGTAGTTTTGGACTTCAGCTTTTGTTTGTTTGGGAATTTCGCACAAAGCTACTCGAGGGCTATCTGTGCTAGCCGTCCCTAATTTAGCAGTGTAAGACTAGAGGGAAGGCAGCTGGTCATCACCACCCACCGCCAACTCTTGGGCTACTCTTTTACCAACGAATAGTGGGATTGACCGTCACATTATACACCCCCACGGCTGGGAGAGCGAGCATGTTTAGCGCGACGCGGGCGCGAACCCGCGACCCTCGGATTACGAGTCGCACGCCTTACGCGCTAGGCCATGCCGGGCCTGGACTTCAGCACTATTTCTTCGAACAGACAGACATAGGAATTATGAACAGTTAGGGATACCGTGTGTAGAACAGTGATGTTCAAAATTATTTTTGAGACTATATTTTCTTTCCTTTTCTTTTGTTTGCATTAGTCTGATATTACACACACACACACATATATATATGTATTATCTTATATGTCATTGTTCATAACAATATATCCGTACAGTAACAGACAATGCAGGCGTGATTTTTGAGAGGAGATAGATTTCGAGAGTCGTTATCACAAACACGATACGGACAGTTAAATGTGACTGTGATAGTATTTCTCCCTGGATCATGTCACTGAAACCACTGTGATCAAACATATCTTAGCACGTTGTATCTTCAAACACATTGTATACGACATGACTTATGGAGTAACAACAAAAACTCTATTTTCAATAAAGCTGCGAGTCGTATAAATCGTTCCTTTTTGGTCATGCGTCATTTGTGTCACAGCTGGCATGACTATATTTGTTTGTTAGCTTTTGAATTTCGCGAAAGCTACACAAGGGCTATCTGCACTATCCGTCCCTAATTTAGCAGTGCAAGACAAGAGGGAAGGCAGCTAATTATCACCACCCACCGTCAACTCTTGGGCTACTTTTTTACCAACCGATAGTAGGATTGACCGCAACCTTATAACTCCCTCAGGGCTGAATAGCCAAGCATGTTTAGTATGACGGAATTCGAACCTGAGATCCTCGGATTACGAGTCGAGCGTCTGACTATAGAAATATCATACCATTAACTGTCTTCTCTTAGTTTTATTTTCACTTATAGCGAATAATCATATCTAAAACCACTCAGATTAATTATTTGTTGTTGTTCTTATCACCTAGCTGTATGTTAAACCTGTAAATAGGTAAAATACGTTTTGTATACATGTAAATATTTAAAAATGCAATTTAATTCTGTTTGTTTTGACTGTTGCTGTTTTAGAAACGACTCTTGGAATAATTTGAGAAACTTTTTTAACACTTGTGAGTTACGAATCTATAAACACAAAAAACACAGAGGAGGGAAAGATTTTGTCTCACTTTATTTGCTCACAAAAATTTGTTTTGGTTTAAAGAGGCAAAACGGAAGCGGATAGCAACCTTCCGGTGTCTTTGACGTCATGTCACGTCATTAAAATTTCATGTAAATTTTGAACCTGAGCATATTTTGTGCACACATATTGGCTGAGCGGTCAAGCCTGACCTCTAGAGTTCTGGAATAACTGCTTCCTCATTTTGAACTACTAACCATAGAAGAGATTCCGCCCCAAGGAAATAACCCAGTTCCAAGATAGGATTAACCATTACTTTTACATCTTTTACACAGCTGCACATATGGAATGCGTTGTTTAGCAGTTTCATGTCTCGAATCTCGGACATTTCGATCCGTAGCCTAACACAACTGTGTTTACATGGGAACCAAATTTTGTATTTTATAATTTGTGTTATAAATCACTGGTATCGAGGCTTTACAACTGATAACTTAATACAGTTTAGTCAATATAAGTTTTGAATTTTGATACTTATGGTTAAATATCCCTTGTGGCCCAGCAGTAAGCCTAAAGGCTTATAACTCTAAAAATCAGCGCACGATATCCTAGATTGGCACAGTGTCTGTGACAGTATGTAACACAAATTTTGTTCCTGGATAGTATGTGTTATTTCTTAATTGCTTGTGTTGTAAAAGTACGGAAAATCGCCATTATTCCTTCAAACTTTGCTTTTGTGACCTGAATAATGAAATTTATAAATTAACCTGTTTTATATGTAAAAAACGGACAAATTTGCACATTTTCATTTACATAAGGTCTGAATAAAACAACATATGAATCAAGATTTACATGTATTTATACTAAAGTTGTACAAAAATGTTTAGAAGTGAATAATTTTTCGAAATTTACGACTCTAATGTAAATCACTTTCACGTATCAGTCCCCAAATATAGTCTCCCATCAAGCTTTCGTTATACGCTCCCAGGTGACAAAAGCAAAGTTTGAAGAGAAAAATAGGTCTTTTCCATTTACTTTAGGCATAAGCGATTGGAAAATAACACTTTCTGCCCAGGAACAATAAAAAGTATAATATTTGTTACATGGTGTAATCCACTAAGTAGCTTGGTGGGTAACACGAAACGAAAAACTTAAAGTTAAATTCTCTTAGTTCCAAATGGAGCTGAAATGGTTTCATAATTAATTAAAATAACAAATTTTATGTTATAATTTGTTTATAGAGATCTCAATTTAAAGTTAAATTCGATTTATTTTAATGAGATAGGCTATTTTTTTCACATTCAGTAATGTTAGACTTAAACATGTGATACGAACATAATTTTGTTTGGTCAAATAGGCTTAATTTCACGTTACTTTATTATGCGTATTCTTCAAACCGAGTACTTGTTTATCACTTGTATTTTACCTAACATTCACTTTATATTTTTCTATCAAGACTGAACATTAAATATATTATTCAACTTTATTGTCACGATGGATGCTTTTCTGAGTTCAGTCTTTTGGAAGTCACTTGAACAGACAACTTTGAGCAAGAAGTTTAAACAACAACACAAACGCGCTTAGGTCTTATAAAAACAACATAAAGTGGTGAGAGGGATTTACCGTTTTCTAACGTACTTTAGCAAAATTTCTTATTTAAACGCCTGACTCAGAGAACGAGGCAGGTTAACGTGAGGGAGCATATAATAATTTTCTGCTTGAAAGATTTACGCCTGTCAACTTATTTAAAAGAAGTTTTTCACATGCTTGAAAGGACAAAGCTGTAGCAAAACAGCCTAGGTAACAAATGATGTCATTGAACTCTCTTCCCGTTAAATTTGTTTAAACAAAGTTCGTTCTGGGCCTAAAAGCCAATCTCACAGAGTACGAAACATTTGGTTCGAACACCGAGCGTCAAAACTCACAAGGACCGAGGTATTTAGCTTTCAAGGTGGATTTTGTGGAGATCAATGCCAGACTGTTAAAATTCGTAAGGACCGCAATACTGAGCTTTGAAATATCAAGAATTAACCCTGAAGGCTGGTAAGACATTTACTTTGTTGAAAACTGGGTCTATCTTTTGGTTTTTTTTTATTTAGAGAAAATAGAAATGTATTAACAAATTTAGTACGTCACATGTGTTGTGAACAACATAATTAAACCTTTTGCTGCTTCACGTGTGTCGCGAATGAAGTACTTAAAACTAGTGCTTCACGTGTGTCGCGAATGAAGTACTTATAACTAGTGCTTCACGTGTGTCGCGAATGAAGTACTTATAACTAGTGTTTCACGTGTGTCGCGAATGAAGTTCTTATAACTAGTGCTTCACGTGTATCGCGAATGAACTACTTATAACTAGTGCTTCACGTGTGTCGCGAATGAAGTACTTATAACTAGTGTTTCACGTGTGTCGCGAATGAAGTACTTATAACTAGTGCTTCACGTGTGTCGCGAATGAAGTACTTATAACTAGTGCTTTACATGTGTCTCGAATGTAGTACTTATAACTAGTGCTTCACGTGTGTCTCAAATGAAGTACTTATAACTAGTGTTTCACGTGTGTCTCGAATGAAGTACTTGTAACTAGTGTTTCACGTGTGTCTCGAATGAAGTACTTATAACTAGTGCTTCACATGTGTCGTGAATTAGTAAATAAAATTTTTTCTGTTTCGCATTTCGGACTCTTACTGCTCCACGTTTCATTAGGATTAGTAACCTAGGAGATCCCAGTGGCTCAGCGGTATATCTGCGGACTCATACTGCTGAAAACTGGGTTTCGACACCCTTGGTGGACAGAGCACAGATACCAATAGCGTAGCTTTTTGCTTGATTCTAAATAAACAAACAAAGTTACCTAGGACTTTAATATTTCACATTGGTTAAGGATTAGTTATCTAGGACTTTGATACTTGACATTGGTTAAGGATTAGTTATCTAGGTCTTTGATACTTGACATTGGTTAAGGATTAGTTACCTAGGACTTTGATACTTGACATTGGTTAAGGATTAGTTACCTAGGACTTTGATACTTGACATTGGTTAAGGATTAGTTACTGTATACTTTGATACTTGACATTGGTTAAGGATTAGTTACCTAGGACTTTGATACTTGACATTGGTTAAGGATTAGTTACTTATGACTTTGATACTTGACAACGGTTAAGGCTTAGTTATCCGGGACTTTGATACTTCGCATTTGTTAAGGATTAGTTATCTGGGAGTTTAACACTTCATGACTGGTCCATTATGGTGTTCTCACGAAGGTCCAACTAGGGAAAGTACAACAATTCGTAAAGTTTTGGTGTAAAACGATTGGAATAATAGATGCCATAAAACAAGTTTATGTAGTATCGAATATCAGTGTTAACACTGATTCTAATTATTGAAAGCCGTAATTTTGATAATGGTTCAATATTGGAGGATGATAAGAAAAAACGATTACAACCACTAGTGATAGAAAGGCGTTGGTTACAGAGAACTCTGATAAGATTTGTAAAGTTCACATGTTTCAAGTTAAACATCGAAGTCACACACCCATCCTTGATACTATCAGCCAATGAAAGTCATCAAAATTCACCTTGTATACAGCTCATGATTTAAACTACATGGTTATGTTGTTACCCCTAAACATCTATTACAATATGTGATGATAATACTCTATTCATAAGGTCCGGTATTAAAAACAAGTGCTCCCAGGAAACACTGGCGTTAATATCAGCACTAAGGACTCCATTCTTTTTAATTGCAAAGTAATAAAGTGGTTTTCTTCAAAGAACAGACAAATCACAACATAACAATCGATGAAACAACCCCAAAACGTAAGGTGGCCTGCAGTTACCAGCGTTTCTACTAACTAGACTTATTTTGATAAGAAAACGGAAAACACAGTTCAAAAAATTCAAAGTGCTTCCTCCGCCACGTCTCACCAAACATGCTCGCCCTTTCAGCCATGGGGGCATTATAACGTGACGATCAATCCTACTATTCGTTGGTAAAAGAGTAGCCCAAGAGTTGATGGTGGGTGGTGATGACTAGCTGCTTTCTGTCTAGTCTTTCACCGCTAAATTAGGGACGGCTAGCGCAGATAGCCCTCGTGTAGCTTTGCGCGAAATTCAAAACAAACAGGTTAAGTGATAATTTTTTATTTTGTTTAATACTAAGTGTTATTATGTATATTCGTTTCACAACAAGTTTATCAATGAAAATAAGAGAGACAGATTGCGCTTTTAATATAAAGAAGGGACGATCGAGGCATTTTTATCTGGACTAAACTTTGCAGAATATTCACATCAAATTCTTTTTTGACCATTATTTAATTACCGTATAGCACCATCTGTTCGTTTATCTTTAATAATAAGTCTATTTACCTATGCGAGGTAGTGTTGACTAGGTCTATTGGCAAGAGATGGATAAAATTTTGTAACGAACCAACCATCTTTCTAAAAAAGTCCACACAATAAATTATTCTCAATATTCTATATTGTTTAGTATTCCCAATCAATAGAATGACCTAATAATAACAGGGTCCGCTAGTGCAGGTAGCCCTCGTGCAGCTTTGCGCGAAATTAAAATACGAACAATCGCACACACACAAAATTAAGTACCACGCAATTCCTATTTTCGGTCTGAAGAACACGAGTTTTCACGTTTCGACTCATAAAAAGTTTTTAGTCAAGACAAGTGAGAATAGACCACTTTTGTTGTCCTCTTGTACTTAGAACACTAATAGATGTTAAAAATAAACACGAAACTCAATTTATCATTCCAGTCAACACTTGCTTTTGTTTGTTTGTTTGTTTTGGAATTTCGCACAAAGCTACTCGAGGGCTATCTGTGCTAGCCGTCCCTAATTTAGTAGTGTAAGACTAGAGGGAAGGCAGCTAGTCATCACCACCCACCGCCAACTCTTGGGCTACTCTTTTACCAACGAATAGTTGGATTGACCGTCACATTATAACGCCCCCACGGCTGGGAGGGCGAGCATGTTTGTCGCGACTCGGGCGCGAACCCGCGACCCTCAGATTACGAAGCGCACGCCTTAACGCGCTAGGCCATGCCAGGCCCCAACACTTGCTACCGAGTTATTCAGACTTCAGGGAATTCTACCCTTCATTTGTAACCCTGGACAATATAAAATCGAAACAACAAAACTGGACTCTACCTTTACTAATTTTAGGCGACTCGTCAGCTGAAATTTAGAATAATAAATAGTAACATCAAAAGTACATATATTTCAATTCATATATAAACACGTGTTCACTTGGCAAGTAAAAAGACAACCCAAACAATGTGCTTGTAACATTAATATGTGTTTTAATACTAACATGGGCTTGTAACACAAACATGTTTTAACACCAACAAGTGCTTGTAAAACTAACGTGTGTTTTAACACTAACACGTGTTTTAATACTAACGTTTTTTGATACTAACATGTGCTTGTAACACTAACATGTGTTTTAACAGTAACAAGTGCTTGTAACAACACTAACACGTGTTTCAATACTAAAATGTGCTTGTAACACTAACACGTGTTTTAATACTAACATGTGCTTGTAACACTAACACGTGTTTTAATACTAACATGTGCTTGTAACACTAACACGTGTTTTAATACTAACATGTGCTTGTAACACTAACACGTGTTTTAATACTAACATGTGCTTGTAACACCAACGTGTGTTTTAACACCAGCACGTGTTTTGATATTAACGTGTTTTGATACTAACATGTGCTTATAACACTAACACGTGTTTTAATACTAACATGTGCTTGTAACACAAACGTGTGTTTTAACACGTTAAGGATAAACTAAAACACTACGAGATAACTAATAATAGAAGCAAAACGAAACTTGATGTACAAAAAAGAGAATATACAGACAGGTAAGTAACTTTTGAAAAGATAAGACAAAGAAATCTAGAGAGGGGTAATGTTGAACGTTAACATTAATTAGTCTGGTATTCACTGTTTAAAACGTATTTACATTTCTTATACATATTATGACCCCAGTTCCACTCACTCTGGTAAGCTTCCCGATTTATAAAAACTAAAGCAAGGGGTACGCTTCCCTTTGGTAGATATAGTGTAAATAGCACATTGTGTAGTTGAGTGCTTGTTTGTTTGTTTTGAATTTCGCGCAAAGCTAATCGAGAGCTATTTGCGCTAGCCGTCCCTAATTTAGAGATGTAAGACTAGAGGAAAGGCAGCTAGTCATCACCACCCACCGCCAACTTTTGGTCTACTTTTTTACCAACGAGTAGTGGGATTGATCGTCACATTATAACGCCCCCATGGCTGAAAGGGCGAGAATGTTTGGTGCGACCGGGATTCGAACCCGCGACCCTCGGATTACGTGTCGAACGCCTTAACACGCTTGGCCATGCCGGGCCCGGTTGAGTGCTAAATGAATAGCAAATGGTCCCGGTATGGCCAGGTTTTAGGGCACTCGACGAGTAATCTGAGGGTCGCGAGTTCGAATTACCATCACACCAAACATGTTCGCCTTTTCCAGCCGCGGGGACGTTATAATGTCATGTTCAATCCCACTGTTCGTTGGTAAAAGAGTAGCTCAAGAGTTGACGGTGGGTGGTGATGAATAGCTGTCTTCCCTCTAGTTTAACACTTCTAAATTAGGAACGCCTAGCGGAGATAACCCTCGTGTAGCTATGCGCGAAATTCAATAAACAAACAAGAACAACAACTTGCTGTCTCTACAACTGTTTGAGGACTTTCTATTGTATGTGACAGTAATTTTCCAAAGGCATTAATTGTATGAGATTCATAGAATACTGTTTGGTTGCCTAAACGTAAACAAACAACAACAACAATAAACCCCAACATCTTCATAAATCTTTCTTCCGGCTCCACCTTAAATACAGATGAGCAACAATGCTGTTTTTTTCACTTCCGTTTTCTCTCAGTTTGGCCAACTGTTAATGATAATATTCCAGATGGCTGCGCAGAAAATGTTTTATTACATAGCTGGGATACTTCTGGTGTTCTCACGAAGTTAAAAGGAACATGGTTTCTTTCTTTCTAAAAGCCAACAGCTGATCTAATTACACCTAAATGATATGTACTTTTGCGAGATATACTTGTAACTTCACTTCTAGCAGCTTGTTTGGAGAAATAAAAAGACAGTTGAAAACAATGAATTCCCACGGTCTAAAAGAACTTTCAGCTGCGATACAACGGCTCATAGAACGACCTTGAGTTTATCAAGTACAAATCTTTAGTTTAGAGCTCCGTCATCTCTTGACTGATTTGAGATCCAATTACAGTTTTGAACTCAGGAAGTCAGACACTTTCGATTGATGTATTTGACCACACCCAAGATTTCATAGATTAATTTACTCTAATACTGCCTAAAAGAAATTCAGTTTGAGGGTAGGTTAGTAAAGATTCTAGCGCGTAATAAAATAGAATCGGGCACACGCACGCCCCACGCTTGGTATTGCTGGCGCAGAAAAATATAGCTAATCAGATTTTTAAAAACTTATAGATTAACTTACTCTAATCCTGCCTAAAAGAATATCAAGTGCCGCGACTATTGAGGATTCCCCCTTGTAGCTAGTGGCACAGACATAAATTGGTATAGGGGAAGAGTGGGCATGACCACTATTATCCAATAATATATTAAAGATAATAAATTCGGTTATTTCTGAAATCCAAATCGTAGGAGAGATTTGTTTTCCACATAAGATTGTAATTGTTAACTTCCATACTTGTGTGAAAAGAGTAACTTTCATTCAAAGGGACACTTTACTATCAGGATAAAAGTTGGGGCACGTGCCCGAGTGCTTACCGGTTTCGCCGCCCATGTTACCACCGGACATATATATATATATATATATATACAGAGTTGTTAATATCAAGTGAGACAGTTGTTAATGTTTTGAATTAAGCTACACAATGAGCTATCTGTGCTCTGCCCACCACGGGTATCGAAACCCGGTTTTTAGCGTTGTAAGTCCGCAAACATACCGCTGAGCCACTTGGGGGGCTCAAGTGAGAAAATTCATACTTAGGAGCGATTCTTGGATAACCATAGTCAACTAAAACTAGATTTGGACTCAAAATTCAGTTCTGATAATTACTCGTGGTTGTTTACTGATAAATAAGCGCGTAAACGTATGCTAATTTATGAATGTTGTTGTTCAGAACACTTATATTCGTATTTTTTAAAAGGGTCCCTTAAGTTTTAATAATTTGTTCCAGTAATTCTCGTTTCAGCCTGCGAGAAATGGCGACATCATGGATTATCAAAATTGTCGGTGTCTTTATCGTAACTATGGCAACAAGCATTTTAATTCAAGGTAAGTATATAGTAGTTTACCTTACTATTGTTTACATGAATAACATTCAATTTTTGTTATCAAAGATGTATTAAACTAGTGTCTGTTTGTTTGTTTTTTGTTTATGAATTTCGCGCTAAGCTACTCCAGGGCTATCCGTGCTAGCCGTCCTAAATTTAGCAGTGTAAGACTAGAGGGAAGGCAGCTAGTCATCACTATCCACTGCCAACTCTTGGGCTACTCTTTTTACCAACGAATAGTGGGATTGATCGTACATTATAACGCTCCCACGGTTAAAAGGGCGAGCATGTTTGGCGCGACGGGGATGCGAACCCGCGATCCTCAGATCTGGGCCATGCTGGGCCAAACTAGTGTCTTGTGTGTGTTTTTCTTATAGCAAAGCCACATCAGGCTATCTGTTAACGCCACCAACTGGAATCTAACCCTCCTTATTTTAGTGTTGTAAATCCGTAGACTTACCGCTGTACTAGCGGGGGGGGGGCCTAGTGCCGTCTTACTATTTTCTTACCAATTCACTAGTGAACCAGCGGTAAGTTTACGAATATACAAAACAAAATATCTGGGTTCGATTCTCCGTGACGGACAAAGCACAGATAATTTATTGGTGGATTGGCGCTAAAACAAATCTAATCAAAAACACCTTAGGTGTGCAAAAAAAAAAAGACAAAAAAAAAGACATGGTCAACAAGTGATCCAGTGAGCTATTTAAAGGAACGAACTTAAAGTTGTTGACAGAACTGTTAATCAAACTTATAGCTTTGATGGAAACGTTTACCGTTAATAGTTACCAATTAGCTGGCCGGGCCGAGTTCTTTCCTTCTCTTTGGAGTATGGCCCGGCATGGCCAAGCGTGTTAAGGCGTTCGACTCGTAATCTGAGGGTCGCGGGTTCGCATCCCTGTCGCGCCAAACATGCTCGCCCTTTCAGCCGTGGGGGCGTTATAACGTGACGGTCAATCCCACTATTCGTTGGTAAAAGGGTAGCCCAAGAGTTGGCGGTGGGTGGTGATGACTAGTTGCCTTCCCTCTAGTCTTATACTACTAAATTAGGGACGGCTAGCACAGATAACCCTCGAGTAGCTTTGTGCGAAATTCAAAAAAACAAACAAAAAACAAAACAAACATAGCTTTGTCTGTCACATTATAACGCTCCCACGGCTGAAAGGGCGAGCATGTTTGGTTCAACGGGGATTCGAACCCGCGACCCTCGGATTACGAGTCGAACACCATAACCCAACCTGGTCGTCCCGGGCCAGCCATTAGTGAGCTGGTGGCTTAGCGGAAAGTCCGATGACTTATAACTAAATATCGGTGTTTGATAACCACGGTAAACAGAGCACAAATAACCCATTGTGTAGCATTTTGCGTAACGATAAAACAAACAAACAAACATATAAATGAACTGGTGAATCGAAACATACCAAATGAAACTAAGTTAGTATATTAAAGTATATTTTCCGTTAGATGGCGCTAAATTACAATTAACTCAGTTTTTTGTACTGAAACATTCAGCATAATTTGGTTCAAAAATATAGCTTTCTTACTAATTACAATATGCAGAACACAAGAACGAACACTAGCATAAACTAATGTGAGTTTTTCTACTTATGTGAGTAACACGTTGAAATGAAAGTAAAATACAGGATAACTCTGTTGTTTTTAAAGTGAGGACAGCGAGGGTTAACTTTATGATAAAGCTGTAGATATAGAATGCCCCTTCCCCCTCACTCTCAGCGCTGAGTCTACATACTTACGTCCAAAAAAGGGTTTTGATACCCGTGGTGAGAACATCATATATAGTCCAAACAATTTAGAATATCGCAACTGGCAGGCCCAGTTGGAATCTGTGCGATACTATAAAATATTAGATGCACTTTGAGTTTAAGTGCATTATAAGAGTTGCAGTCAGTTCCTTAGAATGGATTGTAGGTGCTCTAACTGGTTGATTTCTCTCAGGTCCGTAGTTCAAACTTCGGGAAGCGGCAGACAGTGTTGACGTCTTTGCCATACATATAAAGCACACATTTAGAAGTAACAATTTGCCATAAATATAAATTTCAAATTTGGAAGTAACGTTTTGCTATAAATATAAAGTACAAATTTAGAAGTAATATTTTACCATCAATATAAAGTACAAATTTAGAAGTAACATTTTGCCATAAATTTCAAATTTGGAAGTAACGCTTTGCCATAAATATAAAGTACAAATTTAGAAATAATATTTTGCCATAAATATAAAGTACAAATTTAGAAGTCTGCCATAAATATAAAGATATAAAACACAAATTTAGAATTAGTTTGTGAACAGTGGGAAGTAACACTATTTCAATAGAAAATCGGTATCCTTCGTTTGGTATGGAAGTTAAGAAATACAAAAATACAACGATTAACTTAATTCTTTAATAATAAAACGTCCTAAGTCCCAAGTTTAACACTATATTTATGAATAGAAAAAAAATATTTCATTTATCATAATATTATTTGCTATGCGATTTTATTTGTGAGTAACACATTGAAATGAAAGTAAAATACAAGATAACTCTATTGTTTTTAAAGTGATTTTTTTGTTTATCTTTCAGGGAGAATTACTTTTGAAAAATCAACCAACATAGATTTCCCAGGAACAACGTATTTTTCAACCCGCAACATTTCCCTGTACGAATGTCAGAGCTGGTGCAGGATAGAAATGGACTGTGTAGCCGCTAGTTTTAGTTTTGTGGTCAATCCTTTAGCTCCTGTACAGGATACCACTTGTATCTTACAAAATAAGACCACATCTGGAAAACCAACGGCTCTTCCACAACGTAGTATCAACACTTATTACTTTACAAAGGTCGATATTAGATCAGGTATGTTAAAAAATAACCAACCGTACTTTCTATTCTGAGGACGTAATATGCAAAGCTTTTTTTTTTAAATAACTGAATAGATCAATGCGGTATTGTTACACCAAAAACAGAATAGATAATTTGAACTGTTTATTTCTCCCTAAATTTACAAGAATAAACTTCTTGAACTGTGAGGAGAAATAAATATCCTCATTCAAGAAACTGTTGTATATTCGAGATGACTAGAAGGAACTGTAGTATATTCGAGATGACCAGAAGGAACTGTTGTATATTCGAGATGACCAGAAGGAACTGTTGTATATTCGAGATGACCAGAAGGAACTGTAGTATATTCGAGATGACCAGAAGGAACTGTTGTATATTCGAGATGACCAGAAGGAACTGTTGTATATTCAATATGACCAGAAGGAACTGTTCTATATTCAAGATGACCAGAAGGAACAGTTGTATATTTATGATGACCAGAAACCTACTCGAAGTAAAAATGTATTTTAAAGACGGCTGATGTGGGTATTAATGTGTATGGTTGAATATTTCAACTTCATAACCTTCACTCTAATGGTAGACAATAATCCACTGAACCCGTCTTTATTAATTGTTATGATATCAAATGAATATCCTATTTAGTATATCTCATGTTGTCACACGAATGTATGTGACATTTTGCGATATCGGATGAATGTGCAGTACAGTGGTACCTCGGTTCTCGAACTTAATCCGTTCCAGAAGGCTGTTCGAAAACCGAATCAATTTTCCCATAAGAAATACTGTAAATTAAATTAATCCGTTACAGACCTCCAAAAATTACACATTATGAAGCATTTTAAGTAAAAATATTGCTTATTTATACCTGTATAATAATACTTACATGTCAACCACAAAAACTATAAACTCAATAAAAAAACAATAAATGAAAATTTATCTGTGCTGAGGAGAGCTGATGGCGTAAGTGAAAGGTGGTGAGGAACGTGGAGAGTAGGAGGGTTATTATTGTTTGGAAGGAGAGTCACCTTCCACAAAAACGTCAGGTAACTCTCCTGGGGTTCTTTATCTTTTCTGTCTCTTTGCACCGCTACAACCTGCTTAAGACTCACTGGACCTATTTTTCACTAAAAACTTGTCTGATAACGCTTGTTTCTGCCTGCATTTTAAAGATGTTTCTGAAGTAAGGTATGGTATTGTCATTGAAAAGGTTTATGCTGCGGTTTGCTACAGCTTTGTCAGGGTGAAATTTTTCCACAAAACTTTGTAACTCTCCCCATTTTCCACACATTTACTTGATTAGTGAACTAGGAAATCCTCTCTTCTCTCCTCCTCATCTGACGACACTTCCTCAGTTGTCTTCTGTTGCTGCTCCTTCTGAAGGTCTTGGAGTTCTTCCGTGGTGAGTTCAGTGTTGTGGTCTTCCACCAACTCCTCCACATCATCACCACTCACATTCAAGCCCATATACTTGCCTAGTGAGACAATATCCTTGACAACAGGCTTAGCCTCAATGCCTTCAAAGTCTTTATCTGCTACTGAGTCTGGCCACAATTTCTTCCAGGCTGAGTTCATGGTCCTCAAAGACACTTCCCTCCAGGCTTTGTCTATGATTCTCAAGCAAAGAAAGATATTAAAGTGATTTTTCCGGAACTCTCTGAGGTTTAACTCTGTGTCAGAGGTCATTTCAAAGCACCTTTGAAACAGTGCTTTGATGTAGAATTTCTTAAAGTTTGATATGACCTGCTGGTTCATGGGCTGAATGAGAGGAGTCGTGTTAGAGGGCAAAAGCTTCACCGTAATGAAACTGTACTCTTCCAACAATCCTTCTTACAAGCCTGGTGGGTGAGCAGGTGCATTGTCCATCACAAGAAGTGGCAACTTTTTTTCCGTGAGGTAATTCTTTACACTTGGGGCAAACATTTCATGGACCCAACTCCATAAAAAATTGCCTAGTTACCCATGCTTTACTATTAGCCCTCCACATGACATTTAGTTTACTTTTCAGGACATTATTTTTCTTAAAAACCCTCGGGTTCTCAGAATGGTACACAAGCAAAGGCTTAAGTTTTAAGTCCCCACTTGTATTACTACATAACAATAGAGTTAGCCTGTTCTTCATTGCCTATGTCCTAGCAGTGACCTCTCCTCCTTGATGATGTTGGTCCTCTTTAGCATTTTCTTCCAAAAGAGGCCTGTCTCATCACAGTTGAACACTTGTTGGAGAATAAAACCCTCAACTTCTACATAGTCCTTAAATTCCCTAACAACTTTATCAGCAGCGTCTTTGTTAGAACTGGCACCCTCCCCATGTCTCACCACACTATGTATACCACTTCTCTTCCTAAATTTTTCAAACCACCCCTACTAGCCTTAAAAGCATCACTTGTATCAGCACTCATTCCAGGGATGTTTTTCAGGTGGTCAGCATGCAACTGCTTTACTTTCTCAGAAATGCTATCACCAGCTAACTGTTTTTCGTTTACCCAAATCAACAACAGTTTTTCTACCTCTTCCATTGTTTGTGATCTTTGTTTTGTAAGCACTGTCACTCCTTTTGCAACATCAGCTCCTTTGATGACCTCTTTATTTTTCAGTATGGTGCAGACTGTAGACTTCACCATACCAAACTGTGTAGCAAGGTCAGACACGCGAACACCACTGTCATACTTCGCTATGAGAATTTTTTTCACCTCTCTTGTGGCTCTAACAACTTTTCTTTTTGGTTTGCTGCTTTAATTATCCTTCTTTGATCCCATGGTGGCTTATTTAATCAGAATATTTAGAAAAAAAACAACAACAACAACAAACAAAAAGAAAACGTTCACAGCAGATTTTAGCGGATGTGTGGACTGAGCGACAGGTACGGGTAAAACGTTTTGGACAAGCTTGGCGTGGGCCGAAAATGGTCGAAGGGTCGTTCGGGTCATCAGTCGTGTTATTTGGGGGTTAGGGCCACGACAGCTTGGTTCGGGAACCAAGATTATGTTCGACAACCGAGACATTTTTTTCTCAAACTATATGTTCGAAAACCGAATTGTTCGAGAAGGAAGTCGTTTGAGAACCGAGGTACCACTGTGTATGGTATAATGTTAAACAGTTCCTGGTAGATGGTATTTAAAGGAATTGGTATATGTTATACATATTAAATAGTTTCTAGTAGACGGCATTTAAATGGTATATATTAAATAGCTTCTGGTAGACGGTATTTAAAGGAATTGGTCATTGGTGAATTGTATATATTAAATAGTTTCTGGTAGACGGTATTTAAAGGAACTGGTCATTGGTTAATGGTATATATTACAAACTTTCTGGTGTACGGTATTTAAAAGAATTGGTTCTTGGTAGATGGTATGATATTTAAAAGGTACTTTCTTTGAGCTACCTTGTTGAGTGAACACTGAACAGTTGTTGGCTGCTCAGTTAAATTTTTCTTTGAATATGTTATTATTTGTAATGGGTTTTTGTTGCATGACTTTCAACTTTATGACTACATGGAAGAATACATGGTTAGTAGACAACTAATATAGATATTAATAACATACTCAATAGAATTTATGTATTATCAAAATATAATTAACAATAATAACGTTTCTGTGTTTTTCACATTCGTTATTTAAAATTATTTTCGAAACTTCATAATAAGATTCGTTATTCTATTTTAAAATCGTCGGTTTCAGAAAGGGTATGCAACCGGTTGTGGACTTTCGAGAAGGTTCCTAACACCATTATACCCGGGATGGATAACGTTATTCTTTACACGGCAAACAAGAGCTCCTGTCTTGAAGCTTGCCTGAACGAAGAGCGATTTGTGTGTCGCTCAGTGGAGTTCAACCACATAAAGCTCAAATGTCATCTCAGCGAATACGACCGGCGCTCACCAGGGGTCGTTGTGAAGATGCTAGAGCAACCGGGAGTTGAATACTTTGAAAACTTTTGTTTACGACGTAAGGATGTAGATTAATTTCTGTGTATGTATCATAAGTCTAAAGGAGTTTCCTCAAAATATTTGTTATTGTCAGAGGCAATATGATATTTATCGTTAATATTTGTTCTACCGATTTCTAATCTTTTGTTTCACCAACTGTCGGTGTTTAAATCTGAACCTTTATGTTTATTTATTTTTTGATTCGAAATTTTGCTTAAAGCTATACGAGGGTCAACTGCGCATGACCGTCCCTAATTTGAACTGAATATCTCTTTGACAGTATCCTTAATCAATTTTAGAGATGTTCATCGAATACTGGGAATTGTCCTTTACTCTTGTAACGCACTCACAATCTAAGAGTGCTCTGCGCGTTTTTGCGACAAGGAATTGCGAATAACAAATTTGTGGATTCACCGTTTTGATATGATAACTTCTAGGCCACACCCAACTCAAAGTGAAACTCTTTAATAAAACATGTGTAATAGTATGTTTGCTGGTGACTCAGAGGTACAGTCGTGGGCAGCACATAAAGCTCATTGCGCATTCTTGTAGTTAGTAATTTATAAGAATGGCCTGGTAGTAAGAAAGCTCTTTTGCTTTTGAATTTCGCGCAAAGATACACGAGGGCTATTTGCGCTAGTCGTCCCTAATTTAGCGGCGTAAGACTAGAGGAAAGGCAGCTAGTCATCACCACCCATCGCCAACTCTTGGGCTACTCTTTTACCAACGAATAGTGGGGTTGACTGTCATGTTATAACGCCCCCAAGGCTGAAATGGCGAGCATGTTTGGCGCGATGGGGATTCGAACCCGCGAACCTCAGATTACGAGTCGAACGCCTTAACACGCTTGGCCATGCCGGACCAAGGTCGCTCAAATCGCAAGCTAAGAGTTTCAACCCTGTCACCGAAAATGCAAGCCCTTTCAGCCGTGCGGTTTTATAATTTGACGGTAAATACCAATTTTCTTTGAAGAAGAGAAGCCAGAAATTGACTGTGGATGGTGTTGACTAGTTGCATTCCCTGTATGGTTTGATCTCTAAATTAGAGACAGTTATCACATATAGTCTTCGAGTAGTTTGTTTAAACAAAAATAAACAAACAATTTTTTTATTGCTCAAAATTGACAAAAATCTTCTTTGGACTCCAAGGTTTGGTGAATTCAACAGCCCCTGACCAAACAAAACTCTCGGTCCGGCATGGCCAGGTGGTTAAGACACTCGATTTGTAATCCGAGGGTCACAGGTTCGAATCCCCCGTTCCACCAAACATGCTCGCTCTTTCAGCCATGGGAGCGTTATAATGTGATAGTCAATCCCACTATTCGCTGGTAAAAGAGTAGCCCAAGAATTGGCGGTGGATGGCCTTCTCTCTAGTCTTACACTGCTAAATTAGGGACGGTTAGCGCAGGTAGCCCTTGTGTAGCTTTACGTGAAATGCAAAACAAACCAAACCAAACAAATCTCTCCTGCATTGGAATATTTATTAAGGTTAACGTGAACAAAATCTTTGAATTTAGTTAAGTTTATAAAACTTCTACGAGATCATTTATTTGAAATTATTGTATTTAAAATCGTTTAAGATAATTTTAAGTAATTTAATGTTTAAATCTATCTGTAACGCATAAACATAATAACCATCAACAGTAAAACTAATTTTTTTACTGCTTTTGACAATTGTTTCGTCAAAATATTTACTGGCAGTTAATTTATTAACAATGTTGTAGTTTTTATTCCGTTACATGTTTAGGGACATCTTAACCAGCTGTATTAACTTCTTAATAATTGCATCTGGGCCCGGCATGGCCAGGTGGTTAAGGCACTCAACTCATAATCCGAGTGTCTCGATTTCGAATCCCCATCACACCAAATATGCTCGCCCTTTCAGCCGTGGGAGCGTTATAATGTGATGGTTAATCCCACCATTCGTTGGTAAAAGAGTAGCCCAAGAGTTAACAGTGGGTGGTGATGACTAGCTGCCTTCCCTCTAGTTTTACACTCTAAATTAGGGACAGCTAGCGCTGATATTCCTCGTGAAGCTTTGCATGAAATTAAAAAACAAACAAACAATTATATCTGTTCCACATTCCTTCCGCTAGGAGACAGCAGATAAGTTTACTAAATTCGACGTGAAAAAAACTCAAACTTGGCAAAATATTAGACAAAATTCTACTTTAATTTAAAAGAAGATTGTCCTCGTTTGTTCTCTAACGTCTCCTCTTTTAATCGACAATAAATGTCCCCCGCTGGGACAGTGGTAAGCCTTCGGATTTACAACGCAAAAATTAGGGGTTCGATTTCCCTCGGTTGACACAGCAGATAGCCCGATGTGGATTTGCTCTTAGAAAACATACACATACACTCGACTGAAAAATGTGTTTGACAATTGTTCGTGCCCGCGTCGCGCCAAACATGCTCGCCCTCCCAGCCGTGGGGGCGTTACAATGTGACGGTCAATCTCAACATTCGTTGGTAAAAGAGTATTCCGAGAGGTAGCGGTGGGTGGTAATGACTAGCTGCCTTCCATCTAGTCTTACACTGCAAAATTAGGGACGGCTAGCACAGATAGCCCTCGAGTAGCTTTGTGCGAAATTCAAAAACAAAACAAATTGTAATGAAACGTCAATTTTATGTAACAAAGTGCCGAAAATATGTAATTTCTCATCAAAATACAAGATATAATTACCAAATTACCTTCCTCATTCGATTAATCACTCGGAAAGAAACACTTCTTTGAAGTAATTTTCCTGACATAGTTAAGTTCTAATCTTGAAAATAAAAGCATTCTAAAATTGCGAACAAATAAACTTTCAAGATATTTTCAAAAATGTAATAAATAATAATAATCAGTAAGACCATATAAAAATGTTTGGTTGAGACGTTGTCCTTTTTCTACCAAACCTGATGAGACTTTGTCCATGTCCCGTTTCATCAAAGTGTTTATTTGAAAATAAACTTATTTTCCGTATCCGTAAGATAACCTCAAAAATTCCGCTTGGGATTTCGTAAAAAAAAACTTGAAAGGCCCAACATGGCCAGGTGAGTTAAGGCATTCGACTCGTAATCTGAGGGTAGCGGGTTTTAATCCCGGTCCACCAAACATGCTCGCCCTTTCAGCCGAGGGGACATTATAATGTGACGGTCAATCCCACTATTATTTGGCAAAAGAGTAGTTCAAGATTTGGCGGTGGGTGGTGATGACTAGCTGTCTTCCCTCCAGTCTTATTGTGCTAAATTAGGGAAGACTAGCGCGGATAGCTATTGTGTAGCTTTGCGCGAAATTTAAAAACAAACAAACAAAAACTTGAACTAAAGGTTGTTTGTTTGTTGTAAATCACAAACTCACAGAATGAGGTATTTGTGCTGTACCTAACGTGGGTATCGAAGCTCAGTCTTTCGCGTTATAAGGCCGTTGAACTACCGGGAAGAAGAGATCCGATTTAAGAAATAATTACGAATACCAAAACTGTTGATATTAAATACAAATTAATACATAAAAAACACTGGATATCTAGAAAACTTCAAACTGTTTAAGAGGCAACGTTTTGATACAGATATTTTTATTGGCTGATTCAGTAACTGTAGATTCGTTTGGCATAATTTTTTTTTAAAGCAAAGCAAAACCTTTATTAAAGGAGCTGCGATTGATAGCCAGCAGGGTAATAACGTATTATTCAAAGCAGAAAAGCCAATGATAACGTGGTTTTCAATTAAGAAATGGAGACAATTTCGACTACACGTTGAATCAATGCGTTATGGCCCCATGATTGATAGCCCACAGAACAATAACGTTTCATTGCAGAAGTCCCAGAACGCATCGAGTCAACTCGTTATGTCCTCGTTGTCCAAATTTTGATTTGCATCATGTGATTGAAATCTATAAGATGATTGGCTACGATTTAGATCAATTCGATTTGGCCCTTATGGTTTACCATACGCGTTTACTTTCCGCTTCTTCCATGACAGATTTGAAACAAAGACGTCAGGATCTATGACTTTAAACGTTCTCATGAAAATTAACTATTTAGGCATAGAAATCTCAAGTTACAATCGACGTGATTTAAAGGCAAAGATTAGGAGTTGTCAGCAGCATTTTGATTGGCTAAGTTTTCAAAATCGAGTGTTGAATCCCACTTGATTCCTGTTTACACTTCTTCAGAAAAACACAAATTATGTTGTAGTCAAATTATGTGGTGTATGTTTGATGGTAAAAATTAATTTACCGTTATCACAACTAAACTGAACAATATTTCTGAGATTAGATCCTTAAGTAAATATAAAATGGTTCTTTTAAAGAGTCCTCTTTTTTTATTCATTATTTGGAAGATGTGCTCTTACCAGTTTTATTGTTTTGTTTATCTTTTTAAATAAAAACAAATCTAGTAGGGTTACAATTTAGCTAAAATCGTATATCACATTTTGTTGTATTTAGACAACCGATAATTTGACCAATTTGCTTTTGAAATACACAGCTGAAGAGACATGCAATAGAGAAGGAAGAAGTTACAGTTTCTTACAAGTCGATCTTCCTCAATCATCTTTGGCACGCTTCGTAGGCCTTTATTACTACTCAGACAAAGAGCTTTTGGTAAAGTAACTTTGTATCGTTGATGTGAAACTTTTGATCATAATTTATGGTAAATATTGGTTAAGTATCTTGTAAATCGTCTCGAAAGTTGAAGGTTTTTATTGGTTTTGTTTTGTTTTGTTTTGTAAATGCGCTTATTCAGAGCATTTTAAACACAAAGACAAAAATCTGTGAATGTTTAACATTGAACCTCGCCTTGCAAGTAATTCGATAATCACAACAAAGTTCGGTTGTTTCCTACCACGATATTCATTATCAAGTCAAATGTTACACAGTTCCATTAACACTAGGACAAGATGATAGGAGTTGCGATAAGTAATCCACTATAGACAATTGATAAACTTTAGCACTAGGACTAGATTATAGGATTTGTTGTAAGTATCCATCTATAGACGAGATGTACATCCTCACGTCTCCAGAAAGTGTTCGGTTTCATGACAGTATAAATTACAACGTTAACTGTCCCTTATGTAGCGTGGTTGTAATGATAACTGACTGACTAACAGAAAAAAAACTCTACTAAGTAGTGATGGGACTGGTTAAAACAGGTGACCTCTTCAGATGGCCTTTTGACCCAATTCCTGGACACAATATCGAAACGCTCTTTTGCACAGGTTCCTTATTGAAATAGCTAATATACCACTACGAATATACTCCGATATTTGTCGGAGTAGTCATCTGTTGCAGAAACCTAAAATGACCACATGTAAAGTTTCATGTACATTAATCTGCACTCATGTCCAAAAAAACAACAAATAAGTAAAAAGTAACTTTTATTTGTGAAAAAAACTCAAACGCCCCACCAATTGGATCAATTGGATGTCGTATGAAATACTGTGAAGTTAACTTTACTTATAATATTTGGATATCTAATATTTGTCTTTATTTATTTACAAGTTATTCCTAAATATATATGGTTTTATATCATTTATATTATCTGCTTTCTTAGTTTTCAATTTTAATTTTTCTTTAATCGTCTGTTTTCCCAGCTTTGTCGAAATGTTTTCTTTACGTTATGTCATCTTCTCTTGTTTCTGTTGGAAGTTTTGTTATTTAAACTGTTAATTTTTCCTGTGATATATTTTTTAAATATTTCCTCTCCCTACTAAATATTGTCCTCCTGTTAAAACAGGAACTCAGTGTTACCATTGCAATATCCGCTTTGTTAATCCGTAATGCTCCTTGTTGTCAAGGTGAGTTAAAATGTTGCTGAAGATTACAGGACTCATTGTTACTCTCGTCGCTCAGTCCCAACACTTCAGAGCAGTGCACATTTCTAAGGTACTCTGGTTCTCAGGCCTCTTCTACTGTGATTTATCCATTTCTCTTTACATTACCAAGAATGTCAACAAGGTGGAAGACCCGTTGTTATGGTAACTTAAACACAACATTTTCTCCCATCTGTTTCTCTTTACCAGAATTCTTTAGCAACAATAGTTTAACAATGTGTTTGTAATTAGTGTTCTATATATTATTGTTGAATACCGTCAAACCTCTTTGAAACCCATGTCTCTAGCTCGTTTCGTTGTGGTATTTCAGTTTCTCACATTGGTTTACCGGTATGATAACATATAACTTTTTGTTTATTTGTGTACTAATGGATTCTTGAAAGCAGTGTTTCTAAGACTCTAAAATTATTTACTCAAGCTTGTGAAATGAGAGATCCACGGGATTTACTTTTGTGGATCCAAAACAGTCATGTCTTTCTTTCATGGATCTTAGTTTGCAGATTTTTAACAACGTCTCATGGAAGAGCTTCTGTCTTGTTATTTGGATAATATAATTATAATTTAGGACCAAGATTGCTCTCAGCTACCAGTAAAGTATTGATTCTGATTATCTCTAAGTTTAAATCATATCACTAAGTATTGCTTTCAGCTACCAGTAAAGTATTGATTCTGATTATCTCTAAGTTTAAATCATATCACTAAGTATATTATTTATATCACTGTTTAGTCACATATATACCTCACCCCTATTCTGTTACTTCTACGGGTATTAAACCCCTATTCAGACGTAATGCCCTGATTTATCAAACACTCTTACAGGTAAATCTTTATTGAGGTGTTATTTGCTCGTGTGTCAATCATTCCTACAGGTAAATCCTTATTGAGGTGTTATGTCCTGGTTTGTCAATCATTCTTAGAGGTAAATCTATATTGAGGTGTAATGTCCTGACATGTAGACCATTCCTACAGGTAAATCCTTATTGAGGTGTAATCCTTTGACTAAACCCTTATTAAATCGTGGTACTTCATTAGTGTAGCATGAAGGCAAGAGAAATCACAGTATAGTTCATTGAAGTTATAAATCACAACCGCCCAAACAAATATTTAACATGGTTTTGATATAGTACTATTCAATGGTTTTAGTTTATAGAACCTAACCAAACATTGAAAAGGTATTCAGTAAATTCTAGTTATTACTGTAAAACATTTTAAAATTATATTGATTGATGCAATTTTGTTTAAAATTACTATTATCATTATTTGGTAAATAAATCATCTAACTGATATTAATGAGGGTTAACAATTATTAGATATTATTATTTGGTAAATAAATCATCTCACTGATATTAATGAGGGTTAACAATTAATTATTAGATATCATTATTTGGTAAATAAATCATCTAACTGATATTAATGAGGGTTAACAATAATTAGATATCATTATTTGGTAAATAAATCATCTCACTGATATTAATGAGGGTTAACAATTATTAGATATCATTATTTGGTAAATAAATCATCTAACCGATATTAATGAGGGTTAACAATAATTAGATATCATTATTTGGTAAATAAAGCATATAACTGATATTAATGAGGGTTAACAATTATTAGATATCATTATTTTGTAAATAAAGCATCTAACTGATATTAATGAGGGTTAACAATTATTAGATATCATTATTTGGTAAATAAATCATCTAACTGATATTAATGAGGGTTAACAATAATTAGATATCATTATTTGGTAAATAAATAATCTAACTGATATTAATGAGGGTTAACAATAATTAGATATCATTATTTGGTAAATAAATCATCTCACTGATATTAATGAGGGTTAACAATTATTAGATTATTGGTTGAGAACACCAAACAACAGAAAAGTGCCAGAAGTATCCACTTGAGAACCATAAATGTTTATAAACTAAATTTAATTATTGGATGATTTTAACAATATTTAAAAAAAACTGACCACTAATCCTTATGCTAATCTAATCTTATTTACACATTTTATAATGGATTACTATAACATGCACGAGATTTTTCAAATATTTCCATCTATTGCACTTGGGGAAGTCTTATTCAGATTATAACTAATCTCTGGATAGAAAACCCTGTGTTTGTACTTACACTTCGAAACATTTCCATTAGGTTCACAACAAGGAAAACTGTCTACTGATGTGCAGTTCGGAAAAGGAATTCATCTGTCGATCAGTGTTATACTCACCGAATGTTCGTAAAGGTCACTCCAACTGTGCTTTGTATCATATAGATCACGTGATGTTTCCAGATGGAAAAGACACCTATTTTGTTCCTAGTCCAATCCCTCTACTTGACCTCTGGGATCGTTCTGGAATATATCTAGAAACTGCTTGCACAAGTAAGTTATAACTCGAAATCCCGCAAGGCAGGTCTTCCAGAAATAACAATAAAAACACGTTTATAATAACAAAGAAACAGTAATGTTTTGTTCATATAATCTTTGTTGAAGTTCTTTGCAGTTTTCAACTATTATTTAGTCCATCTTCAAACGTCAGAATTACATCGATGTCTTCAAGCAAGAGTTCGAAATCTCCAATAAGCGTCAACCTAGAATAAATGAGAAGATTGTGGGTTATTAGCTTTGTAATTTTGCTTTGTAATCTCTATATGATATAAGCGTAACTTATACCCTTGAAAGTGAACTAAGCGATAATCCTAAAGGTGTAATGGACTTTAACCAAGAGTTTGGTTTGTTTTGAACTTCACGCAAAGCTACACAAGGGCTATCAGCGATAGCCGCCTCTAATTTAGAAGTGTAAGACTAGAGGGAAGGCAGCTAGTCATCATCACCCACCGCCAACTCTCTGGTTACTCTTTTACCAACGAATAGTGGGATTGACCGTAACATTATAACGCCCCCACGGCTGAAAGGGCGAGCATGTTTGGCGTGACGGGGATGCGAACCCGTGACCCTCGGATTACGAGTCGAGTCCCTTAATCCACCCGGCCATGCCAGGCCAGAAGCAAGGAACGCATGTATTTCAATTTCTTAGCAGGGCATTTAGATGAAGAGAAACTCTCGTTAGCAGATCGTGTAAAAACAAAGTTATATATATATTTATTTATTATTGAAACTATTAATGATTATAATGGTTAAAACTCCCCAGAAGAATTATCACATTAACTTTCGCGACATAAAGAGAAACTCAGTAGCATGACGAATTTATTATATAACAATAAACGACAAACTACATGTTTTCATTAGTTAGCAGCGGTACACAAGAATTTGAAGAAAATAGAATACCAACGTTTCGAATACCACCTTCTGGTGGAACTGGATCACAGAAGACATCAAATTCACAAGTGGCTGCTTCCAGTAGTGGCGACCCCTCGTGTGATGATTATGGATTTTGCTACGACGGTAACTATTTTTTATTTAAAGCAAACAAAAAAAGTATAATATGGTAATAATTTCAAAGTAATTTATACTTAAAACCTTTAACATTTCTTAGTTTAAATATATTTTAGAGTTGGTGAAACTAACTTTACGATTCTTATCCACCGGTAATCATGTAATTTATAAACTAGCAAATTTGTCTTTAATTATCTTTGAATTGTACTGTCTTAGTTTTAAAGAGAGAAAGCGTTTGTCTAGATTTCTTTTGCTCATGTTCTAGTAAACAATGAAAACTTAACACTATTCTGTTCCAGTCATAAAGAGATATGTACTTAACTCTGTTTGTTTGTTGTGAATTTCGCGCAAAGGTACTCGAGGGCTATCTGCGCTAGCCGTCCCTAATTTAGCAGTGTAAGACTAGAGGGAAGGCAGCTAGTTATCACCACCCACCGCCAACTCTTGGGCTACTCTTTTACCAACGAATAGTGGGATTGACCGTCACATTATAACGCTCCCACGGCTGGGAGGGCGAGCATGTTTGGTGCGACCGGGATTCGAACCCGCGACCCTCAAATTAGGGGTCGAACACCTTAACCCACCTGGCCATGCCGAGCCACTTAACTCTGACTGCCAAAAATAATTTTCAATAGCTCGTACCGGTTTGTTTTTGAATTTCAACCAAAGCTGCACGTGAGGTATCCGCACTAGTTACCCTAATTTAGTAATGAAACACATGATGGAAAGCAGCTACTCATTACCTCCAACCGCCAAATATAGTAGGGATGACCGAAACATTATAACGTCCCTGTGGCTGAAAGTGCGAGTATTTTGGGTGGGATGGAGATTCGAACTAGCAAATCACAGATTGCCAGTTGAGTACTCGACCCACTTGGCCATGGAACTTTTACCGAGGAGAGTTCTTTATATCGAATCAGCTGTTTGCTTGTTTGTTGAATTTCACGTAAAACTACCCGAAGGCCATCTGCGTTAACTGTCATAATTTAGAAGTTATAAACTAAAAGCAACGTTGTCATTCAACAGTATCTACTGCCAACTGTTGCGCTACTCTTTACAAACAAAAAGTGGTATTGACTCTCGTATTAGAGTTCCCCTACAGCTGAAAGGACAAGCGTGTTCGGTGACAGGATTCGAACTCACGACTCGCAGATTGGGAGTTGAATGCCCTAAATGTTGAACTATACCAGATTCCAAATCTAGCCTAATTAGATAACTTATACTGGTGAAAAAAAAATTTACAATGAGCACAATTCATTCCCGTTGACTAAATATAAAATATCTTGTAGTTAACTTTGAGTAAAGAAATGATATGTTTACTTAGGAACTATGAAGTAAAGTTAAGCCTTTTGTATAACTTATATATTATCTGAACCTAGATAAAGGTATACAATTATTAATCAGAAGTTGTTAGGCACAACGGATGACATAAGATGGTTCTGTTTATTACCTACCTCTATTAGGGCTAATACATGTTTGTTACATATCTCCTTTAGGGCTAGTAGATTTTCTTGTAGTTAGACCACTGAGAACTTCCCTTACTTTTAAAAACGATGTTTAAATGAAAAGACGAAAGTGGGTCTATATAAATATCGACATTCTTCTGTAATATAATGATGTTATTTGAGGATTTAGAGCCTGATTTACTTCACTTATCGTCCAGTATCAATCCAGTGCACAGATGTCAAAATGGTCGTCTTTGTCCGAACCAACAAACCCTTTCACGGACAAATCTACGCTTTAGGTAGAAGTGAAACATGTCGAGCGAATGTCCACAACGACCAACAGTTTCAGCTGGATGTATCACTGAAGGACCAAGACTGTAACACCGAGTCAGCGGTAAGCCAACTGTAACACTAAGTCAGCGGTAAGCCTACAGTAACACTGAGTCAGCGGTAAGCCTACTGTAATACTGAGTCAGCGGTAGGCCTACTGTAACACTAAGTCAGCGGTAAGCCTACTATAACACTGAGTCAGCGGTAAACCTACTGTAATACTGAGTCAGCGGTAAACCTACTCTAATACTGAGTCAGCGGTAAACCTACTCTAATACCGAGTCAGCGGTAGGCTTACTGTAATCTTAAGTAGACATCTCATGCACATCCGAATTTAAATTTTATTAAAGCAAACCGTTGGACCAAAGGAAATGAATACATGGTTTTCTTCGGATATACCTTTTCATAATCTTTCCGTATTGAAAAAGTGTTATTTACTTCGAGTTGTTAGTGACGTAATTTCTGAAATTGATAAAAAGTTAATTTAACGGATATCTGATTGTCGTTTCGAGTAATACGTAATATATTCCAAATAAAACAATTCCATGTAAACAAATCCAACAGCTGCGACTCCAATTTATACTAATTATTAGCAGTTTTCCAGTTATTATCCGAAAGCTTAAGAGAACCAACTGTGGGTTACACATCACAGCTGTAAGCTATTAATATAAAAAAAATGCAAAGAACTCTTAGTTAAGTATTTAACTCAACACTTAACTATTTCGATTTCATCACACAAAACTTGTTCATCAACATTCGAAATGAATTAACTTAAAAAATGACGAATTTTGGAGTCCTCAAGCATTTGGAACAATTCTAACGTACACTATTTTTTATTTCGTATTAAAAGGTACCTCACTGGTACAGCGATAAATCAGGGATTTGATTCCCGTCGGTGGACTCAGCAGACAGCCCGATGTGGCTTTGCTGTAAGAAAACACATACACTCGTATTAAAAGACTGGACAACAAATAACATTATACAGTAAGATCGTTATTTTGTAACAGATAATAATTAAAGGCTGTATACTTATGATGTTATCAGATATACTAATTTATGTCGCGGGTAAGAATAGTAAAGGTAGATAAGAATAATAAAGGTAGGTAAAAATAGTAAAGGTAGGTAAGAATAATAAAGGTAGGTAAGAATAATATAGGTAGGTAAGAATAATAAAGGTGGGTAAGAATAGTAAAGGTAGGTAAGAATAATAAACGTAGGTAAGAATAATAAAGGTAGGTAAGAATAATAAAGGTAGGTAAGAATAGTAAAGGTGGGTAAGAATAGTAAAGATAGGTAAGAATAATAAAGGTGGGTAAGAATAGTAAAGGTAGGTAAGAATAATAAAGGTAGGTAAGAATAATAAAGGTGGGTAAGAATAGTAAAGGTAAGTAAGAATAATAAAGGTAGGTAACAAGAGCAATATGTAAATTTGTGTGTAGTTAAATATAAAGTTCTGTTTCTGACTCAGGTGACGATAACAGAAGCTGTGAAAACAGAGTGCAATGTAATATTGGTTTGAAATCAATCTGAACCAAAGAGACAACCGCACGACAGAACTATTCTGTGTATCTGTATGGAGTTATGATAAGAAATAAAACTGACTAGTAAACTACCCACGCTACTTCTGGTCATTTTGTAAGTTAGAATAGGGTGAGTGTAGCCGCTAGTCGCTATCAGACCTTTATCTGCACTGTTGATCTCAGAACTGAACTACGTGATGTTAAATCGCTCAGTCATAGGGTGAGAGTGACTTTGGACAAAGAGTAGCTAGAACGCTAGCAAATTAATCACATGTCTTAACTACTGTAAGGGCAATTTCATGTCTAGCTATCTAAGTTAAAAAGAACCTAATATAGTTCACATACCACGCGTTGTAATGCTCAAATGTAACTACCAAACCTTCAAACAACAGCAAACGAAATGAGACTATCACTAAACAGCTACTAGTTCCATGAAAACTAAACTTTTTTGATAGTGAGTCAATATGGAATACGAAGTATACAAGCCCTGATAAAGTTTGTTTGTTTTTTAATTTCGCGCAAAGCTACACGAGGGCTATCTGCGCTAGCCGTCCCTAATTTTCCAGTGCAAGACTAGAGGAAAGGCAACTAGTCATCACCATCCACCGCCAACTCTTAGGCTATTCTTTTACCAACGAATAGTGGGATTGATCGACACGTTATAACTCCCCCACGGCTGAAAAGGCGAGCATGTTTGGTGTAACGGGGATTCGAACCCGCGACTGTCAGATTACATAGTCGAGTGTCTTAACCACCTGGCCATGCCCAGGCTTCTCTGATAAGGAGATTTTCCAAGAGTTTATTATTATAGACCATGCTGTATTTATTCAGTTTGTAGTAATGTATTACAGAATTTACACGACATTCACGTGATTAAGTTGAAAGTAATTTTTTTTTTTTTTTTTCTCTCAAGGCGGGAGTGTTTACTAATACTGTCGTACTACAACATCACAGTTTCGTTATGACGAAATCAGACAAGGTCTATAACATACGTTGCACCTACGAAACAACGTCTAAAAATGTGTCGTTCGGAATGATGCCTGTCAGGTGAGTATGGTTTACCCTTGTTTTAATATCTTTTCTTCTTGTTGCTCATGAAGGATCCAGTTAAATCAAAATTTATTATTCATTTTTGGCATGATTATAAGATAATTAGTATTAAATTTGTTGTACTAAAATTAGTAAAATTTGTTTGTTTCTTTGTTTTTTGAATTTCGCGCAGAGCTACACGAGGGCTATCTGCGCTATCCGTCCCTAATTTAGCAGTGTAAGACTAGAGGGAAGGCAGCTAGTCATCACCACCCACCGCCAACCAACTCTTGGGCTACTCTTTTATAAACGAATAGTGCGTTTGACAGTCACATTATAACGTCCCCACGGGTGAATGGGCGAGCATGTTTGGTGCCACAGGGATTTGACCCACGATCCTCGGATTAAAAGTCGAGTGCCTTAACCACCTGGCCATGCCGGGGCCTATTAGTGTAGGCCATTTCCATTGAGAGTGTCTTCTATTGGGTTTGGATAATAAGTTATGGTTTGTAAAACGTTTTAGTTCAATGAAAATTCTTCAAATTTTTTTACATAAATGACGCCCTCTCACAAGTAACATCTGAACTTTACTGAAAATGTTTTAAGTACCAACATTTCACACACACACACACACACAAATCAAGAAGCTTTTAGCTTATATAGAAACATAGCTCCCCTTAGAAACATGTCTCCCCTTAATTTAATTTTTGTTTGTTTGTTTGTTTGGAATTTCGCGCAAAGCTACTCGATGGATATCTGCGCTAACCGTCCCTAATTTAGCAGTATAAGACTAAAGGCTTAAAGGACGAGCATATTTGGTGCGATCGGGATTCGAATTCGCGACCCGCGGATTACGAGTCGAACGCCGTAACCCACCTGGCCATGCCGGGCCCAAACCGAATTCAGTAATTCTAGTTATTGTGTTTTCATGACTCTGTTGATACTGTATAATTATAAATTGATGGTGAATCATCTTAAATATGGATACATCTTAAAACCGGTTAATTTTTAGATTGGTTAGTTTTTAAGCACAGGTCTACACAATATTCTATATGCCTTTTGACTAATGCGGGAATCGAATCCTCCTTTTTACCATTACAAGCTCACAGCTTACTGTTGAACCATAGTTGGATACACGTAAATGTTAATTATGGACAGGAACAAAACGCTAGTTGAATGGTTCATACCACCAGCGGTAAGTCCAATAACTTATAACCTGAAAAATTGGATTTCGATATCCGTAGTGCGATGCAATAAAGATAGCTAATTGTGTATCTTTGTGCAACAACAAAAAATCCATTCGAAAATACAACTATTTGTACAGCATAATCTTTTGTTTATGCACTAATATTAAACCTCACTAGATACGAAACTGTCTATAATTATCCTGTTTGCCTGTGTATCGCCTGTTCTTCAAAGCTTTAGAAAATTCTCGAACGTAAAAATCAACAATATAAATATACGTATATCCGAAAAGAACAGTAATGTTTCAACCGAATTTTCTAGAACCTCCCTCGCCTTAAATTTAGTTGATAAATCGCAACACACACAGAGAAAGTTTTAGTATTCTTGGGTCGCTACAGTCAGTATACTACAAACTTTGGAAGCAATAATTGAGATAAACATTTATTAATCGAAAAACTACAGATATTTGACTAGGAACGTTTATAGATGTTGAATATTACAAACGGTTTAATTTGCATGAATTATGTTTTTTAGTTTATCCTGTTTAAATGTTTATTAGTTTTTCAGATCCAAACATCGGTTATTTACGTTTATATCGAGTGCATACAAATCGTAATTCTAACGCCACTTATTTTTATGTAAAACCCGCACACTTTAGCCAGTTCACGTGCTTTTTTTATATATTAGTAATTATATGTAACTAATCATATGATTATTCGTGTTAGAGATATGGATATGACACACCTCGCAGATGCACCTGAAGCCCCAGCGCCATCTATCCATATTCTAATGCAGAGCGGTAGAGAAGCCACTACTGTCCGGATTGGTGATAAGCTGACCTTCAGAATTGAGATTCCAGCAACGAGTGAGTAACAGCTTTTAATGCAAGAAAATCCATGTTTATTGTTCTTGAAGTAAACCAAGAACAAAGAAATATTCTTCAAAGTTATGTGTAACATACAAAACACTGAACTATCTCATCTGATAACGAACGAATGCACTGACATTTTGACAGAAAATAAGGAAAACATTTGAAACGATGCTTGTGGTTTGTTTGGAACCGACAAATACGTATTTTGATCCTTTAGTATTTAGAAATAGAGATCAGTAAAACATATATTTTATTCGGGGTAGTAACAGAGCTATGACCGTTCAGTTTAGCCCTTCGTAGGGACAGCGGAAAGTCATCGGACATATAACACTAAAATTGTGGGTTCAGTTCTCCTCGGTTGACACAGCAGACAATCCCATGTGGTTTTGCTACAAAGAACATACACACACTCTTTTTATTTTTACCCTTTCGTAATCAGAACTAGACACCAGTGAAGTATGTTTGTTGTCAGTCTGTTAGGTTCTAACTCTTATTTTGGTAAACGTAAGTCACTTGATTTCTAGCTCTATGGTTTAATAATTCCATAGATATATAACTAGGATTGTAAGGTCCGAAGCTCGAGCAGTGACATACTATTGAGTACGCTCCAGGTTTCTAGTGGTTGTGGAGTTATGATGACTTGTCTAGTTCCACTGTTTGGTTACGGATAGCTACGTAATAAGAGTTGGCTACTTCTGAGTGGATGTCTTCTTTATGACCAGCTTTAAGGATAACGTTATATCTAAACCATACTGGTCTCTGATCTGACCTTTCAGGTTCAAACTTTAAATATCGTAGCGGTAACTTGGATTAAATTTAAATTTTAATATCTTTCTACATGAATGAGTAAACCGATTGCACTTCTTCTTGAAAGAAATATACAGCTACTAAAAAGTAATAGTGAAGTGATATAATATAGGATTATATAGTGCTGTCAAATAAGACCTGGTATCGTATGGTGCCGTCAGGTAAAGTCTGACTTCATACAGTGTCGTCAAATAAGACCTGGTATCGTATGGTGCCGTCAGGTAAAGTCTGACTTCATACAGTGCCGTCATGTAAGACCTGGTATCGTATGGTGCCGTCAGGTAAAGTCTGACTTCATACAGTGTCGTCATGTAAGACCTGGTATCGTATGGTGCCGTCAGGTAAAGTCTGACTTCATACAGTGCCGTCATGGAAGACCTGGTATCGTATGGTGTCGTCGTGTAAGATCTGGCACTCTTTTGTTTTGAATTTCGCGCAAATCTACTCGAGAGCTATCTGCGCTAGCCGTCCCTAATTTAGCAGTGTAAGAATAGAGGGAAGGCAACTAGTCATCACCACCTACCGCCACCTCTTGGGCTAGTCTTTTACCAACGAATAGTGGGATTGACCGTCACGTTATAACGCCCCCACGGCTGATAGGGCGAGCATGTTTGGTGCGACCTGGATTCGAACCCACGACCCTCAGATTACGAGTCGCACGTGCCATCTCGGTGTCTTGAAATCACAGTTTTGTGTAAGGAACTGGTTGAACTAGTTTCGAAAACATCTAGTAGAGAAATTTATGTGAACCCCTAAAAGTCGAGATAAAAAAACAACAAAAGTAAAACAATAGGGCTAAGATGTAATTTTTACTTCCATAAATCCTGTGTTTTGGAATCTTTCTTTTCACGTTGTTTAAAAGACAAAGAATATATATATATATATACATTTTTAGAATATTTTAAGATACAACATTAGGACGTGAAACTAGAATAACTGTAAAATTAACGCAATAATTTGATTGATTGTATATCTCTCCTTTTTTGAACAATAGTTCGAGCTATTCTGATCTTTTAACGTAGGTCCTTATGGAATCTTCGCCAGAAGTTGTGTGGCTATGGCAAAAGATGGAAGAAGTGTGTTTACGATAATAGACAAAGATGGGTAAAAAGTATTTTTATTTGTTTGTTCAGTGGTTAGTTTGTTTAGTCTCATTTTGAATGTTTACTTCCCACGATCTAAGTTTGAAAGTTCCTTTTAATTTATATTTTCAAGCATTTGTAAATCGGTTTCTTCTTATCTATAGCATAGCGGCTCAAAGAATAACTTTCACTTTTTTTCTTTTCCGAGTACAAACTTTTAGCTCATAATCTCATTTCTTGATTGGTTTGAGATATAATTACAGCTGCGGATATGGAAAATCTCCTCCTATTTAACTGCGGTATAGCGACTCATAGCATGGCTTCAAGTTTCTTTCGAGTACAAACCTTGAGGTCTTAGGTCTATCTCTTAACCAATATGAGGTCAAATTACAACCGCGGCTATTTGAGATTCCATCATTTTTATTTATATCATAATATAGAAAACTAGTGGTCGACAAGTACCCACATGTGGTTTCTCTCAGTCGTTTATAGAATACAATATTCATCTTTGTTACGATTAATTAAACGTGTGTGACACTGTATATTAATATTTACATTTCAACACAAAAATTACTCATTTGAATAAGTAGATTTATTTGTTTATCTCATCAATTGTAAATCAATGAAGTTTACAATTGCTGTTTTCTGGTGTGTTGTTGTAACATTAAATTAAGTTTGTAATCACTATTTTATGGTGTGTTGTTATAACGTTAAATTAAGTTTGTAATCGCTGTTTTCTGGTGTGTTGTTGTAACATTAAATTAAGTTTGTAATCACTATTTTATGGTGTGTTGTTGTAACATTAAATTAAGTTTGTAATCACTATTTTATGGTGTGTTGTTGTAACATTAAATTAAGTTTGTAATCACTGTTTCCTGGTGTGTTGTTGTAACGTTAAATTAAGTTTGTAATCGCTGTTTCCTGGTGTGTTGTTGTAACGTTAAATTAAGTTTGTAATCACTGTTTTCTGGTGTGTTGTTGTAACGTTAAATTAAGTTTTTAATCACTGTTTCTTGGTGTGTTGTTGTAACATTAAATTAAGTTTGTAATTGCTATTTTCTGGTGTGTTGTTGTAACGTTAAATTAAGTTTTTAATCACTGTTTCTTGGTGTGTTGTTGTAACATTAAATTAAGTTTGTAATTGCTATTTTCTGGTGTGTTGTTGTAACGTTAAATTAAGTTTGTAATCACTGTTTTCTGGTGTGTTGTTGTAACGTTAAATTAAGTTTTTAATCACTGTTTCTTGGTGTGTTGTTGTAACATTAAATTAAGTTTGTAATCGCTATTTTCTGGTGTGTTGTTGTAACATTAAATTAAGTTTGTAATCGCTATTTTCTGGTGTGTTGTTGTAACGTTAAATTAAGTTTGTAATCACTGTTTCTTGGTGTGTTGTTGTAACATTAAATTAAGTTTGTAATCGCTGTTTCCTGGTGTGTTGTTGTAACATTAAATTAAGTTTTTAATCACTGTTTTCTGGTGTGTTGTTGTAACGTTAAATTAAGTTTGTAATCACTGTTTTCTGGTGTGTTGTTGTAACGTTAAATTAAGTTTGTAATCACTGTTTCCTGGTGTGTTGTTGTAACGTTAAATTAAGTTTGTAATCGCTGTTTCCTGGTGTGTTGTTGTAACGTTAAATTTATTTTTAAATCGCTGTTTCCTGGTTGTTGTTGTAACCTTAAATTAAGTTTGTAATCGCTATTTTCTGGTGTGTTGTTGTAACGTTAAATTAAGTTTGTAATCGCTGTTTCCTGGTGTGTTCTTCTAACATTAAATTGAGTTTAATAAATGATCGGCCATTGAAGACTTGTTATAATGGTTTGTGAAACGTAAATCGCTATTTTAGTGTTGTTTTAACGTCGCATAAAACTTTAAAATATTATGTAACTGTGTTGTTGTAACACCATATGGAATTTAAAGTGTTATTTAATTCACTTAATATCGTAGTACACGGATTTTAATTTATGTTGCTGTTTACATAGAAGTGATTTACTCTACTCTGTCTTATATATATATATTATTTTTAACCTGTAGGTGTCCTGTCGACAGTTCAATTTTCCCAAGGTTTATCCAAGCTGGACAAGGGTTAGAGAGTAATTACGAAGCCTTTCGCTTCACCGAATCTTATGGAGTTATTTTTCAGTGTAACGTCAAATACTGTATCGGAAAATGTGACGCGGTAAGCCATGACATCTGTTAAACGTGGATCTAACGTCCATGATTTGTTGTTAAACACCAGCAGTCTATATCAAAATTTGTTTGTTTGTTTTTGAATTTCGCGTGAAGCTACTCAAGGGCTATCTGCGCTAGCCGAATCTAAGTTAGAAGTGTAAGACCACAGGAAAGGCAGCTAGTCATCACCGCTCACCGCCAACTCTTGGTCTACGTTTTTATCAATGAATAGTGGGATTGACCGTAACATTATAATGATTCCCCGACTGAAAGGGCAAGCATGTTTGGTGTGACGGGAATTCAAACTCACGACCCTCAGATTACAAGTCGTGTGTCTTAACCACCTGGCCATGCTGGGTCCTTATGTCAAAATTCTTGATTAACGTTTAAAAACGAAAGTTGGTAAACTAATCATTTTCATTGTTGGAAAACAGGTTCCAAAATTTAAAAAGAAAAATTAAATGAGTTAACACGTGGTTTGGTAAGTAAATATCTAATAAGTCAAATTTGTATAGGATTCTTCAAGTTTTACAATGAGTTCGAAAGTCAAACTTACCTGCAGGTTTGTAAACTTTACAATGATTTTATAAGTCATTTCACGTTTGAAACGGTTTACACTATTAACAGAAAAAATGTGTAACTTGAATTGTTTGGATTCTCAACAATCAATGCGCATATTAAGTCAAAGGTTATACTGTGTTAGTGGTAAATCATTTTGAATTTCCTTATATTGTACTTTATGTTACTTGTTCTAGAAATTGGCATTAAATAAGTTTCAACTAAGCTAAATCCTCTCGATGTTTTGAGAGTTCATAGGTTCGGTGCTTAACTTCAATTTCATGTGGTAAAAGCGAATGAAAATGTTCTAATAATAACTCTGGAGGTGAAATAACAGCCTCTTTAGGGTTAACCTCCAGCAAGTAGCACGCTGATGATTCTTCAGCCGGGTGGACTGACGGAAGCTTTAGATAGCGTGGTAAAGAGTTCGTAGACTAGAGACGGAAGTGATTCGAACTCACAACCATCCAACTACAAGTACAAAGCACTAATCACTCGTCGTCGTATGCTCTACGGTTTAATGTATGACGAATTGTTCATGATTCTAATAAATTATGTTGGATAGGAACCAGAAGAAAACATGATAACATAATCACTACTTGAAGGTTCACTTACAATAATATTCCAGCGAATAGATTAAAAATGAACGATACCAGGTTGTCGGTAAACGTTGTTCCAACCTTTGACACAGAGATAACACGTTACGTTAAAATTTATTATATTCAGGGAAGAATTCGTAAGTCATATTTGAATTTTATTCTAGATTTCTTGTGGCGAACAGAGAGAAATATACCCATCATGGGGACGTCGGAAAAGGGAAGTGCAACCCGATAAGATCTCTGAAGAAACGATCGTTAATCATGAAATTTTGTTTTGGACTATGGAGACAAAGAACCAAAGTTCTCTTCTGATGCATTAAACAGTAAGTAAACAGTAAACAGTTTTGTACTACAGGGATACTTGAAGGCAGTATGGCTGGTAGTTATTACCTCAGTCATGAAAGTGAAATATATTCAGTGTGTTATGTAGTTGTACTATAGGGATACTTGAAGGCAGTATGGCTGGTAGTTATTACCTCAGTCATGAAAGTGAAATATATTCAGTGTGTTATGTAGTTGTACTGTAGGGATACTTGAAGGCAGTATGGCTGGTAGTTATTACCTCAGTCATGAAAGTGAAATATATTCAGTGTGTTATGTAGTTGTACTATAGGGATACTTGAAGGCAGTGTAGTTGGTAGTTATTACCTCAGTCATGAAAGTGAAATATATTCAGTGTGTTATGTAGTTGTACTATAGGGATACTTGAAGGCAGTGTAGTTGGTAGTTATTACCTGATGAATAAATAACAACTTATTCAGACATAATCCTTCGATAGTAGTTTAAACTAATCAAGGTAAGTGGGACTACAGAAGTTGTACACAGACAATATATAAGTTATCATTTATTATTCTTTTATTAAAACTTTTAAATAACATTATTTTATACATATATTTCGCTTATTATTATGTTACAGAAAACTTTGTATATATTTATCTATTTTTACTCACATAGGTTTCTATGACATTCAAGAATCAATGCCTGTTGTGGATTGTAGTTCACAAAAATCAGTCATGGTGCTCAGTATCATTAGCGCCATCTTGGTAGTGATCTACATCTGTACCGTTACTTATTTTGTTTCCCAGAGACGTGTCCAAAAGGGATTTTCTTAGTGCACGTGGTGTTGTTTTGTTTGGATGACATCATTTAATATTGACTTCAGTCGGATGGGATAAGTGCACGTGGACATGTTTTTATTTGTACGGAACGAGGCGCACGTGAACCATAAGTAATGTTGAATGATACGTACTTTAATAATTCTTAATCTATAAATATTAAACGTGAGCGAAGTTTTATTTCCATTATGCAAAATGGCGGTGTTTCAATTCACATCTACTCTTTTTACCTCTTATATTAAGAAAACAAAAGAAACAATGGGAAAATTTCGCAGAGACAAAGGTTTTTATTAATGCACTGTTAAGACAACTTGCAGTAAAAGTAAAACGACAGTTTTTATTGCCCTTTTAGGATTTTGTGCTATCATGAATATAATTTGTTAATCTTTTCTATACTTTGATTAAATAAAATAATTTTAACTGGTTCTGCATCTTTTCATTTTACTCTTGGGTTTTTATGAGTCGTGAGAGAAAAGTAGATTTGTTTGTTTGTTTGTTTTTTGAATTTCGCACAAAGCTACTCGAGGGCTATCTGTGCTAGTTGTCCCTAATTTAGCAGTGTAAGACTAGAGGGAAGGCAGCTAGTCATCACCACCCACCGCCAACTCTCGGGCTACTCTTTTACCAAAGAATAGTGGGATTGACCGTCACATTTTAACGCCCCCACGGCTGGGAGGGCGAGCATGTTCGGTGGGACGGGGAATTCGAACCTGTGACCCTCGGATTACAAATCGAGTGCCTTAACCACCTGGCTAAGTTGGGCTCAGTATAAGTGTAAATGTTATGTAAAAAGTCCATAGTCCATTTGGATGATAATCTCCAAGTATTTTTCACATATTTATCTGACCCAGTTTGGCCAGGTGGGTGAAGTCATTCGACTCGTAATTTGAGAATCGCAGGTTCAAATCTCCGTTTTACCAAATATGCTTCCCCTTTCAGCCATGGTGTAGTAATAATATGGCGGTCGATCCCACCATTTTTTGGTAAAAAAGTAGCCTAAGAGGTGAAGGTGGGTGATGGCTAGGTGCCTTTCCTCTAGTCTTACACTGCTAAATTAGGGACGGCTTACGCAGATAGCCCTCGTGTATCTTTGCGCGAAATTCAAACCAAACCTTTTCTTTTATTTATTTTAAATGTTTAATTTTTGTCTTCAGTTTTTAACATAAATTTATTTAGACTGCAACTTTTAAAAGCGGTATATACAATTGTTAGTGCTAAAGGTAAAGTTCGTTACTAACTGTCCCTCAATGGCACAGCGGTATCTCTAAGGACTTATACCACTAGAAAAATGTAATTACGTTTACGTGTTGGTATATGTATTGATCATATCATTTGGTAGATATGAGATAAATTGACGTATAACGTGTATATTGGCTAATTCAGCAAATATGCAACATACATTAATTAAAACATAGAATACAGTGTCTGATTACAATATATATCTTGTAGAAAGATAACCAACCGTTACGTATTTTCATTGTCACTTAGTACGATAGTGGGTTGTATGTAGGGATCGGCAGGGAAATAAATGTCCCCCCACATGTTATCTACTGCTTATCAGAAGTTTTTGACAGCTAATGAAATGTTCAGTTTGGCCAAAAACATTGTTAAAGTATAGAACCGGTGAGTAGAGAGACTGTCAAATGTTTCAATGATTGTTCTCGTCACCATTAGGGCTAGCTGACCAACGGTTGATGTTGTTACGATAGATTACACATGGAGATGCTGCAATTTAACTTGAAGAAAGAGTACAGAATTTCACTGAGTTTAACACATGAAGGCAACTCATCACATCAGGCTAAAACTGCTGCCTTCATAGCGACTGTCATTCATTAATATTGATTGTTTTAAAAAGATAATTGGAAAAAGGTAAAACAATTCATAAAACAAAATTTGGAAAAGAAAATCTATGATCTGAGAAGAGCCAGTTTATTTGTTTTTGGCTTTTTTTTAATTTCCCGTAAAGCTACTCGAGGTCTATATGCGCTGGCCGTCCCTAATTTAGCAGTGTAAGACTAGAGGGAAGGCAGCTAGTCATCAATACCCACCGCTAACTCTTGAGCTACTCCTTTACCATCGAATAGTGTGATTTACCGTCACATTATAACGCCCCCAAGACTAAAATGGTGAACATGTTTGATGCGACGGGGATTCGTACCCGCGACCCTTAGACCCAAAGTGTTATCTGTGCTCTGATCATCACGGGTATCGATACCTACATTGACACTGAGTTAATGTTAGAACTTATGGGAATTAGCTGTGGAAAGACTTATATTAGTAATTATTAACTTTAAATATTTTTATTCAAATCCAAATTCACGCAAATGAAAGAAATTCAACACTTAGTTGTGAATGAAAGTTTGTTTTTGAAAGATATGATTGTTTATTTAATGGTTTTTTTATTTATGGTTTTGTTAATTAACCCAACCTTGTCTTTGTGTTGTTGTTTTTGTATTTTCATCAGTATAACACACTTATTTTTCTAATTACTTGTCATTATTATTACAACTATCTGTAGGTTATGCTAATAACCGAAGCTTTGCACTAACTTGACCTGGGTTATGTTCCTACTTCAGACTGTTATAGTTATTTTAGTTTCATCTCAATACCCAATAAAAAAGTTTTGACTTAATATTTTAAAATACTTATCTAGATTTACTATTTATAATCCCTTATAAAGTTAGATTTCTTAGTTATAGACTAAACTATTAAAGTTTTGACTTAATATTTTAAAATACTTATCTAGATTTACTATTTATAATCCCTTATAAAGTTAGATTTCTTAGTTATAGACTAAACTATAAAAGTTTTGACTTAATATTTTAAAATACTTATCTAGATTTACTATTTATAATCCCTTATAAAGTTAGATTTCTTAGTTATAGACTAAACTATTAAAGTTTTGACTTAATATTTTAAAATACTTATCTAGATTTACTATTTATAATCCCTTATAAAGTTAGATTTCTTAGTTATAGACTAAACTATTAAAGTTTTGACTTAATATTTTAAAATACCTATCTAGATTTACTATTTATAATCCCTTATAAAGTTAGATTTCTTAGTTATAGACTAAACTATTAAAGTTTTGACTTAATATTTTAAAACACTTATCTAGATTTACTATTTATAATCCCTTATAAAGTTAGATTTCTTAGTTATATACTAAACTATTAAAGTTTTGACTTAATATTTTAAAATACTTATCTATATTTGCTATTTATAATCCCTTATAAAGCTAGATTTCTTAGTTATAGACTAAACTATTAAAGTTTTCGCTTAATATTTTAAAATACTTATCTAGATTTACTATTTATAATCCCTTATAAAGCAAGATTTCTTAGTTATAGACTAAACTATTAAAGTTTTGGCTTAATATTTTAAAATACTTATCTAGATTTACTATTTATAATCCCTTATAAAGTTAGATTTCTTAGTTATAGACTAAACTATTGAAGTTTTGATCTTCTATGTTACTGTAAGTAAAAGGAATCCTGTATTAAACCCACATTTGTATTAACCCTAATAAGAATGTAATATACGAAGATCATTCCAAACACTGCTGTTGTACTTACCAAAAGCAGACATTGAAAATCCGATTTCTGTTATATTGTGATTGACTTCAAACGTTAGTTTTGTATACAGGTTTATTATTAAGAAAACGTAACAAGTCATGAAACTAGAGAAATTGAGAAAGAAGTTTTTAACTTACGTTTCTTACACTTTACGAGTAAGTTACTGCTGATGTAGAAAACGTTGGTGTTCTGTTTCCTTAATGTTAGTTAAAAACAACATGGAATGTTATATATAGATTGACAGAAAGAAAAACTGTTACTCTCTAAAACAGGCTGTTCAAACTGTTATGATGTCATTATAACCAGTAAATCATTATATGTTTTGTGTATTTATTAATGAACAATTCTTATTAGATTGGGCACGCAATAATATAATTCATCATAAATTATTAGTTAAAACTTTTACTCAAACCTTTGTGGTAATGAGTTACCGATATCATTGTAATTAGCAGTGCTATGATACGAAATAAAACATTACTGTTAATACTGCTATACATACGTAATAATACATTCATTATCTTTGAAACCATAATTGATCGTTGATTTGCGCAGGAACACTTCATAATGATTAAATCAATAAACAGCACTTCGTAACGTATAAAGAATTTGGACGTGAGTGAGTTTTATCAGAACGTTGTTAAACATTGTCCTACTGTTTTCCAAAGGAGCTCTGGTCTCTTAACGCTTCCAGAATTCTCAACAAAGAACATAAATAGTGACCGTATTTAAGATGAAGAACTACTATAAAGATGGTGAATCCCCCTGAAGAAAACTTAAACTGCGACTTTGTGGCTTTTAACAGACTTCTAGGAGTTTTTGGGTTTCAAGTTAAACGTCCAACATCAGAAGTCATTTCTCACAGCTCGAGCATCAAATCTACGAAGTTAAATGTAAGGAAGTCATTAATGTTACTGATTATTGTCCAGGTCCTGCTACGTATTGGGGCGTGTTTGTTCTTTCATTGGTTCAAAGAAAATCACTCGTCACTCTGGAGGGTAGCAGCTTTGGGTATCAGTTTTTTGGCAGCAACACTTACTGCCATCGTAATGGTTATGAAATCATCTGACATATTTGAACTGGTGTCTTTAGTATCAACTGTTATCCATCCACATATCCAAAACATTACTAAAGAAGAAAAGAAAACATGGCGTAAACCAATACAAGTAATAACAACAATTTTTTACTGTCTATTTATGTTCCGTAATCGTTATTTTGTGGTTAGTTGCACTTATATCGCCCACTTACAAGTACATAATTGTGCTTTTTTACTTTGAAACTGATTTGGGAAATGGTTTACTGTTTCTAAAGAAATTAGTAGTTTGTATTGATTTCTTTCTGTGTTTTTTCTTTCCTTGGGGTATCTTAATCACAAGTGTATCACTGTATGCGTCCCTCTGTTACGCAATGTGCAATGTGATAGATGTGTGGATAAGAAATATTCTTCGTTTACGTGAATCACCGTGTTGTCCCCACAGATTGCGTCTACAGTTACAACGTTTTTTACGAGAACACTTTAAACTAAGTTCAGCAGTATCTCAGCTAGAGAAGACCTTTTCTTTGCAAGTCCTCATCTGGTGTGCCTATTTGTTTATTACCGGTATATTAGAAATAACGTTTCGAATCACTTTTCGTCTAGAAGGAACAGTTTTCATTTTCTCTTTGATATTATCTGTTCTTTTCAACACGTTTCCGCTTGTCTTGTTAGTATGTGCCACCATTTCGGCGGGAACTCTCTCGAGGAAAGCTGATGAATGTTTAAAGGAAGTGAATTTACTCTCGAATCATATTAACGCAGAAAAAAAACTCAAAACTAGATATAACCTTAAAGTCTTTGATGATTCAGGTTATGGGAACAAAGATGAACCTCACAGCTTGGGGGTTCTACACTCTGGGAAAACCGTTTCTCTTAAGTTTAGGTAGCAGTTTCTTCAGCTACGCGACTGTTGTTTACCAGCTGTATTCAATAAAGTAATACGCTTGAAAATAAATCTACAGATTTTATGTATCTTCGAACTAATGGAAATTGATTCGTATCATATATGCTTAGAAGAATGTTTCTTGTTTGTTTAATTTGTCTGTAGAATTCTAGAAGAAATGTGCCCAGCGTGTTGAAATACCCATATCTTACTGTTTGATGTTTGAACACGCTGGGCACATAAAACGTTTTTACTTATATGAAGCTACAGATAATAGTAAATAGAAGTATATAATGTTTACAGTCTTATAGATATTTGAGAACACGAAGCTTATAAAACATTAAAGAGAAATAAGAGGTTCAATATAGTCAGTTAGAATATGTCCTCAAAGTATGATAAATTGTGAAATTAAATGTGAGAAAAATACGTTGATATACACCATAGGAAAGTGGATAGAAAATACTAATACTTGAGTCGTATATTAATTTATGTGAACTACTGGTTAAGGTATGTTTGTCGTTGTAAAGGTTCATACCAATAAAGTGCTTTTTTGTGTTGACTAACATGTTTATCTGTTTAAATAGGCTCAGACCTTATGTATCTATCATTTGGTTACATGTTTTATTAAAGATAATAATAATAAATACATAATTAAAATCATATTATTCAAAGGCACATTCGACAAACCACATAAACTACTGAAATGTCTTAGAAATAAATGGTAAATATACGAAACCACGGGTTCGAAGACCCGTCACACAAAACAAGCCCGCTCTTTCAGACGTGGGGACGTTATAATGTGACGGTCAATCTCATTATTAGTTGGTAAAATAGTAGTCCAATAGTTGGCGGTGAGTAGTGATGACTAGCTGCATTCCCTCTAGTGTTACATTGCTAAATTAGGGACGGCTAGCAGATATAAGCTTTGCGCGAATTTCAAAAGAATATACCCATCATTAATTGATGTTAGCTCTTATGAAGTTCAGAAGTAAGCTGAGTAAAAGAATGATTTATTTAAATGTTATTTTGTATGTTACCTTTATAAGCTAATTACAGACAAGCTTCCGTAACATTTAAGACAGAATTGTTCTATTCTTGGCTTTTGTTTTCATATTTTAGTGATACGGACACATATAATATTTAAGAGTAGTAAACACTCAATCTGATCAACGTTTTAAAGCGGTAGGTGGGTGATATAAAGCTAACACAGTTTTATCATAAGAAAGTAGCCCATGATACGGCAGTGAATGCTATTGACTATTGCTTCCTCTCTAATCTGTTAGCTACAAATTTATAACAAGTACGTGCAGGTCTTGAGTATTAGAGAAGTGCAAAGATCAATTATCTTAGAACAGAAAAATCACGAAACGATCACCCTTTGGCTCCTCCCACAAACAACAGGTGGTTCGAATAATAATAATGCATATATTTGTACATCATGTATTAACAGAAACACCTGGTGTTTGTAATAATATTAATGAATATATATATATATATCATCTACTAATACAAACAACAGGTGATCGTAATAACAGAAATAGTGAATAATTTATTGTCTGAGAAAACATTGAGGGTACAACTGTGATGTTACCACTATTCAATCACAATTGAGAGATAAAGATAAGTTAAAAATCCAGTTAAACCTCAAACAAATTGAGCTTGTACAAGCCTGTATCGAAGCCGAGAAAAAACAAAACAACTCCGTGTCGAAGGTGAAAAAGAAAAAAACCGTCACGTATCCACCAAATATGTTTTTATTTAATAGAATTACCGATGATATTACATGATATCTGCTCCCTTTTTATCAATTATACGGCGTTATTTCAAATGTTCTTTAAATTGTAGTGGACCATTACCTTTTAGGAGTAATTATTCGCTAGTCTTAGTTGATTTAACAATAAAAGTTTGTGGTAAGCTATGTGGTTTGGAAATACAAATTAATTTAAGTATAACGTTACAACATTCAACAGAATTCTTACGAATATCTTATAAAACTGTAATGTGATCGTGTATTGCACTTTCGACATCTGTTTTAACATGACTGTAAGTCTGGTTAATCAAAGGTTTTAATGTTTTCAGAATTTAATTTGGTTCTTTACGTAACATGTTCATTTTGGTTAATTGCAAAGTGTTTTATACATTCACTGACTAGATGTTTCAGTTAGTTATTACGTTTTGAAGATTTAGTTACTTTAAAATTGTCTTTTTTATTCCATTTAAACAAATCTTTACTGAGTGAGGCACTAATTTCTTGTTTGATACGTTTGAAATTAATTTTAGGGTATTCGTGGTATGTAGATCCTTATTTCATTACTACTGACAAACATTAGTGAGTCACGGGTTAGAACGCGTGACATCTAGTTAGAAGATCGAGGTTTCGAATACCATCAAGGATGCTCTTTTTTACCAACTATTGGGACGTTATTTCATGATGGTCGACCTCACAATTCGTTGGTAAAAGAGTATCCTAAGTGTTGGTGGTGGGTGGGGATGACTAGTTGTCTTCACTTTAGTCTTACGAATAAAAATGATGGGAAAGGTTTTGTAATTATACACTTTTACAATGTACTAAAAAAATGTTTATTTTGCAAATTCCTAAAAGTTATTCCGATTGCTAGAAATGGCTTTATTTGATGTAATAATGCAAAACACAGAAAAAAAACACGTAATAATTTAAGTTTGCAACTATCAATAGTACTGTAATATTCCTTGGATATCTATTTATAGTAATATGTTTTCATTCGAAAAAACAAAATTAGAGTAAGAAAAATAAGAAAACACTTTATTTAATGGAAGCAGTGAATAATGATGTATATATATTAGTTTGGAGAATTCTGTGTTTATATATATATTAATTTACACCAAAAGGACCCTAGGTTCATTGTAATTATCTTAATAAGTCTAACACATTCAATAAAAATATAGATAATTATATTATGTGTAAACTGGATGTATCTTTTCTCTATTCATTGTATCATATAGAGTAAACAATATCACTACAGAGTAGTATTGTTATAGAACACTGCTAACACTAAAAGATACGTTGCATAATCACAATATCCATACTTCAATGTAAAAAGAATCGTAAAAACGTAAACATTTTCTGAAATATATTTTTATTTCTGGTCAATACTGCACACGTAAAACTGTTTGGATTGTGTTCATTAGTCATATGGAATTTAATGTATCACAATTGTTCAGTGTAAATTGTTAAAATTTTCATAAACTTTACTGATATTAACTGTTAGGTTTTTATATATTATAAAAAGTATTGAAAACCTTCAGAATCATAGTTTTGATGGACTCTACGTTCTCAGCACTGCATTTAAAAATTACATCAATAAAGATATAGTTAAACCACACGTACAATCATAGAGAAACTTGTGTTCGTGTTGTGAGAAGGGTACGTTCATTTAAATTTGTGTTCTGTTATAAAGAAATGGTTATTGCACAATTTGCACACACCATAGTAGTTTTTTGTAATTTGTGAAAGTTGAATAAGCAAAGTGAGGAATATTTTATGGATATCTGTTTGTGGTACCATTAAACAGATACGCTATATTTCATAATCCTCACTCACCTTCTCTGACATTAAGATCTTGTTATGTTTCAGCACAACAGATGGCACTACCATATAATTTCTGTCACATAGATTACAGGAAGACGTTATTCAGATCTTCTAACATTTTTCTTGGAAATTACGAGTTTTCCATCACTAAAAATAAAACATTAAATTTTATTTGATGTCTATATAAAGGGAAAGGAATGCACATAATTAACGTTTATTTTAAATTATAATTCGTAACAGTGATGTGTTTTCCATTTTTTTCCGTCGTTGGAGAAACTTCTTTCTTCATTAAACTATGGCCCGGCATGGCCGAGCGCGTAAGGCGTGCGACTCGTAATCCGAGGGTCGCGGGTTCGCGCCCGCGTCGCGCTAAACATGCTCGCCCTCCCAGCCGTGGGGGTGTATAATGTGACGGTCAATCCCACTATTCGTTGGTAAAAGAGTAGCCCAAGAGTTGGCGGTGGGTGGTGATGACTAGCTGCCTTCCCTCTAGTCTTACACTGCTAAATTAGGGACGGCTAGCACAGATAGCCCTCGAGTAGCTTTGTGCGAAATTCCAAAACAAACAAACAAACAAACATTAAACTACATCAAGTTTGATAATATGTAACTTATCCGCTATGAGATGGCAGCACTAGTACACAGCTTACCCTGAGATCACATTTTTGAAATATTTGTAGAAACTGTTTTAAAGTCTATCAGTTATTAAAACCTTTTGGTTTAAGTACGTGAGGTGTGCGAGGTTCACTGTACTAATATAGACTACTGTTTCTGGTTGATTTATTGACGTCATCAATACATGAATGTCCGTCACATTGAATGACGTCATTTCCTCTATCCTTTCAGCTCTCATCAAGTCAGTACGCGCAACAAGCACATCACACAAATTTCAAATAGTCTTCCCCAAACTTTCAATATCACATATCTTTCATTTATTTACAAAATATAATACAAACTATTTTACAAACAATAGTAAGCATTTTGTTTTGTTACATTACTTTGTATTTATTGATAATATAAAGATTTTAGAATGTTATGTTGTTGAAAACTGAAGCTATTCGTCTGTTTACTTAAAACACAAATACTTTAGAAGCTATTTCGTTCATATATGTTTCATAAAGTAATTATATAAATAATATTCACTGTAAGAGATATATCTAAATCAAGACATCACATATCAAATTATGGTTCTGATAAACTTTCTCAGAGATTTTTTTTTAATTAAGCGCTGTTTGATAAGGTAAAAGGTTTTATTGTTTATCGTTCCAGGACATTCGTTATTGAAACATTGTGTTACTAAGTTATATAAACACAACTTGATTCTATTTAATAACACTAATATTTTTATATAAAAGAAAGAACAAAAAAGGACCAAAAAAACAACAAAACAGTATTAAGATTTGGTTTGTTTTGAATTTCGAGCAAAGCTACAAGAGGGCTATCTGCGCTAGCCGTCCCTAATTTAGCAGTGTAAGACTAGAGGCAGTTAGTCATTACCATCAACCGCCAACTCTTGGGCTTCTCTTTTACCGACGAATAGTGGGATTGACGGTCACATTATAACACCCTTACGGCTAAATTAGGGACGATTAGCGCAGAGATCCGTCGAGTAAGTTTACGCGAAATTCATAAATACACTTTGCTGTTAACGATATTTCAGGCAGTAAGATTAACGTTATCAGTGCTTACGTCATCAAACATAAAGTCGAGCAAGGATCGCTTCCGTGAAGTAGGTGAAACAAGTTATAGCAATGCGCAACGAATCATTATTCATCAGCTATAAAACTTATTACAAGTTTTCTTTGATATATGTTTCTAAAACATACCTGATAAGTAAACTGGAATTGTTTTGTTTGTTTGTTTTTTTGAGTTTCATGCAAAGCTATAGGAGGGCTATCTGTGCTAGCCGTCCCTAAATTCCTAGAGTTAGACCAGAGGGAAGACAGCTAGTCATCAACACCCACTACTAATTCTTGGGCTACTTTTTTTACCAACGAATAATGGAATTGACCCCCCACACTATTACACCTCCACCACTGAAAGAGATAGCGTGTTTGGTGTGATAGGGATTCAAACCCGCAACCCTCAGATTACGAATTGAATTCCTTAACCACCTGACAATGCTGGTTCATAACGAAAAGTGATTGTTGAACATTTCATTCATGCCAAGAGACACTCAACAATAACATACAATATATCCACATTTTTTATTATTTACGTCACATTTTAAAATGTGAACAGTAGTATAATTAATTCTTAATAATTTAGTATAGAATATCCTGCTTGTGAAGTAAAATCTGGCTTCAACTTTATTCACGTCTCTTCTCTCGTTACTTCAAAAGTGAATCTTGAGCTATGCCTGCGTGCGCATATATTGAACGGGAGACAGATGCATGTAGGCCCGTCATGGACAAACGTGTTAAGGCGTTCGACTCGTAATGTAAAGGTCGAGGATTCGAATCCCGGTCACACCAAACATGTTTACCCTTTCAACCTTGGTGGTGTTATAATGTTAAAATCAATCTTACTGTTCGATGGTAAAAGAGTGGTTAGCGATGGGTGGTGATAACTAGCTGCCTTCCCTTTAATCTTACACTACTAAATTAAGAACGACTAGCGAAGACAGCCCTCTTGTAGCTTTGCTCGAAATTCAAAACAAACAAACAAACCGAATCTTAATACTGTGTTGTTACTTTTTGACCTTTATTTTATATAAAAATATTAGTGTTATTAAATAGAATCAAATTGTGCTTTGATTACTAAGCAACATAATGTTTGAATAACGAATGTCCTGGAACAATAAACAATAAAATTTTTTACCTTATCAAACAGCGCTTAATTAAAAAATAATCTCTGAGAAAGTTTATCAGAACAATAATTTGATATTTGATGTCTTGATTTAGATATATCTCTTACAGTGAATGTTATTTATATAATTACTTTATGAAACATATATGAACGAAATAGCTTCTAAAGTATTTGTGTTTTAAGTAGACAGACGAATAGCTTCAGTTTTCAACAACATAACATTCTAAAATCTTTATATTATCAATTAATACGATGTAACGTAACAAAACAAAATGTTTACTGTTGTCTATAAAATAGTTTGTATCATATTTTGTAATTAAATGAAAGATATGTGATATTAAAAGTTTGGGGAAGACTATTTGAAATTTCGTGAAAGTTTAATGGTACACGTAAAGTGTTAAATATATTGTATTTTTCACAACCAACATTTTAATGTTACATTAAAACTGCAAAATACATTGTATTTTTCACAAGTAACTTTCTAAATAGTCTATTGATACTGTAAAAAATACTTGGGTCATTTTTCAACCAGAAAGTCTGACGGGGACAAAAATTTTCTTCAAGCTCTTTCGTGAACATTTATCTGTCAAAGTAGATACGAATAGGAAGCGATACACTGTGAAATGTAGCGAGCACGTGGTGGTAGATGAAGTTTCTTGTGATAAAGTAGTAATCACCATCTGATTGGTTGTTTCTATCTCGAACTCCGGTGTTACTACTTTTTTTAATTGAATATTTTAATGGAAAGGTGTGTGTGTATTTTATAACAAAGCCACATGGAGCTATTTGCTGTGTCAAGCGAGAGGAATCGAACCCCTGATTTTAGCGTTGTAAATCCAAAGACTTACCGGTGTCCCAGCGGGTGCCTTGATGTAAGTTCTTTTGACGAATGATTTATATTGAACACCACTCTCTTGCCAGGAGCCAACACAAATATTTTATCTTTGTCTCTTGTGTATGAATAGTTTGAAGTACATCACTTTAAATGTTCACACTCGGATTTCAAATCACAGCTACAAGCACAGAGCAAATAACATTTAGGAATTTCGAGCTTCAATAAGTAATGTACAATTGTAGCTTTGTTTTTCGTGAAATCTGGTTACATAACATCTATACTTTGATAACAAATATATTAAACGTAAGACCTTTAAAGTACGAAGAGCACTTGGTGAATGTAATGCAAACATTTATATCTGATTATGAAACGCCATCTTTGTTTCGTTCTACAAGATCGTAGCTTGACGTCATAATGTTTATACACGATAATAAACATGATTTCTTTTAAGCCTTATTTTTATTTTTGTAAATTTTATTTTTGTCAGATCGTTAATTTTTCATGTGTAATTATCTGTTTATGTTCTTACTAATATTGTTAATATGCCTTTGAAAATATATTATTCATACCGTAGCAAGATACATAGATATGAAACTTTTCAACTAGGAAATAGAAGTTTCGTAGCTCCGTGAGATTATTTGGTGTAAGCTCTGATACAATTATTTGTAATAAAGCTTTCGTGTTTTATTACATGGTTACAACCCATTATTATAAGGACACATTGTTTAATTACATAGCTACAACCCATTACTATCAAAGTACTATGTATAATTTCATGGATACAACCATTTATTATCAGGATATTATATTTTATTACATGACTGCAACCCGTTATTATAAGGATACATTGTTTCATTACATTGTTACAACCCGAACATTCACCCTTTTCATGTTACCACATATCACATCACATTTTCAACTTTAGGCTAAAGATGAAAAGTTTGTTGGTTTTCTCTGACTTTTCTGATGTTGTTTTGTCTATTCGTGTTTATTTATTGGATCAACTGTGTTCTGGCAGACAACAGAGAATATTATTTTGAAGATAAAACGAGACAAATGATAGTTACTGTTTTATAATACTTTTATGTAGTTTGGGTTCTTCATAGAAATCTTTTAATTATCTTTCGGAGAGAGTTACTTGAATGCTTCGTCGTGGATATCACGTAAGAGGTAATGTTGTATTGGTTTATCGGTCTCAGCAAAATCATGTTTATTCCATCTGTCTTGTGTCATAACAAACTCTTCCAACTAAAACATGGCGTGACTATCTTTCCTCAAGTCGTGTCGTCATGCAAATACGCAAAGTAGTTCAGTTAACTTACCTGTGAATTCCACAGGTTTCTGTATATATCTACATTTATAAAACATACAGTATTTAATAAACCTGTATATTTTATGGTGCTTGTGTTAGCAACATTGTAAAACAGAGCGTCAATTTGTTGTGATCTCACAAATATGACACTGAACGCAATTTTCCAAGACATTAGCTGATCGATTTATTTATTTATTATTAAGTTGATGCCAAAATTAACATCTAATTATGCTCGGGGACTTGGCTATGAATACATTTTAAATGAAATGATTTATTTCTTCAAAAGTCTGTACGGTTTTAAAACGGGAAATGTAAGCTTTAATTATTATACGTGATCGGAACAGGGCTCACCACATCTTGTAATGTAAACAAAATTTGATACAAGAGTCTTTTCGAATCGTTCATAATTACCAAATTTAGCCAAACCTGTTTTACACTCGTATACCAAAAGAAACGTTTCATTGTAATTATGAAAACCGGAAACTGACGTTTCATTCTAACTGAATCCCCGTCACACCAAATCTGGTTGCCTTTTCGGCCGTGCGTTCATTATAATGTAACGGTCAATCCCACTATTCGTTAATTAAACAGTAGCCCAAGAGTTAACGGTAGGTGGTGATGACTAGCTGCCTTCCCTCTTGTCTCAGGCTGCTAAATTAGGGACCGCTAGCGCGGATAGCCGTCGTGTAGCTTTACGCAAAATTCGTAAATAAACTTTGCTGTTACATATCAACTACTGCTCTTCAGTGGTTTTTCATAGTTATTAAAATGTTTAGTTTGGCCCATAAACATCGCAAAGTATAGAACCAATTAATATAGAGACTGTCAAATGTTTAAGTGATTGTTTTTGTCACGTCACCATTAGGGCTAGATGACCAATAGTTGATGTTGTTACGATAGATTACGCATTGAAAAGTTGAAATTTAACTTGGGGTATGCAGAAAGAGTACAGAATTTCACTGAGTTTAACACATGAAGGCAACTCATCACATCAGACTAAAACTGCTGCCTTCATAGCGACTGTCATTCATTAATATTGATTGTTTTAAAAAGATAATTGGAAAAAGTTAAAACAATTCATAAAACAAAATTTGGAAAAGAAAATTTATGATCTGAGAAGGACCAGTTTATTTGTTTTGGGTTTTTTTTTTTATTTCCCGCAAAGCTACTCGAGAGCTATCTGCGCTGGCCGTCCCTAATTTAGCAGTGTAAGACTAGAGGGAAAGTAGCTAGTCATCAATACCCACCGTCAACTCTTGAACTACTCCTTTACCATCGAATAGTGTGATTTATCGTCACATTATAACGCCCTAAGGCTAAAATGGTGAACATGTTTGATGCGACGGGGATTCGTACCGACGACCCTTAAATTACGAGTTGAATGACCATCCGAATTGACCATGCCGAATCCTGTTTTTTGGAATTAAGCACACAGCTACCCAAAGTGCTATCTGTGCTCTGTCCACTACCGGTATCGATACTTACATTCTATCGTCTTAAGTCAGCAGAAATACCACCGGGGTCAAAGAAATAGCATTCTGATGAATATAAGAAACCATACAAAAATACCTACATAAGTAGCCGGTGAGTCAATGTTACAACTTATGAGAATTAGCTGTAAAAAAACTTATATTGGTAGTTATTAACTTTAAAAGTTTTTATTCAAATCCAAATTCACGCAAATAAAAGAAATTCAACGCTTAGTTGTGAAGGAAAGTTTGTTTTTGAAAGATATGATTGTTTATTTAATGGTTTTTTATTTATGGTTTTGTTAATTAACCTAACCTTGTCTTTGTGTTGTTGTTTTTGTATTTTCATCAGTATACAACACTTATTTTTCTAATTACTTGTCATTATTATTAGAACTATTCATAGGTTATGCTAATAACCGACGCTTTGCACTAACTTGACCTGGGTTATGTTCCTACTTCAGAGTGTTATAGTTATTTTAGTTTCATCTCAATACCCAATAAAAAAGTTTTGACTTAATATTTTAAAATACTTATCTAGATTTACTATTTATAATCCCTCATAAAGTTAGATTTCTTAGTTATAGACTAAACTATTAAAGTATTTACTTAATATTTTAAAATACTTATCTAGATTTACTATTTATAATCCCTTATAAAGTTAGATTTCTTAGTTATAGACTAAACTATTAAAGTTTTTACTTAATATTTTAAAATACTTATCTAGATTTACTATTTATAATCCCTCATAAAGTTAGATTTCTTAGTTATAGACTAAACTATTAAAGTTTTGACTTAATATTTTAAAATACTTATCTAGATTTACTATTTATAATCCCTTATAAAGTTAGATTTCTTAGTTATAGACTAAACTATTAAAGTTTTGACTTAATATTTTAAAATACTTATCTAGATTTACTATTTATAATCCCTTATAAAGTTAGATTTCTTAGTTATAGACTAAACTATTAAAGTTTTGACTTAATATTTTAAAATACTTATATAGATTTACTATTTATAATCCCTTATAAAGTTAGATTTCTTAGTTATAGACTAAACTATTAAAGTTTTTACTTAATATTTTAAAATACTTATCTAGATTTACTATTTATAATCCCTTATAAAGTTAGATTTCTTAGTTATAGACTAAACTATTAAAGTTTTGACTTAATATTTTAAAATACTTATCTAGATTTACTATTTATAATCCCTTATTAAGTTAGATTTCTTAGTTATAGACTAAACTATTAAAGTTTTGACTTAATATTTTAAAATACTTATCTAGATTTACTATTTATAATCCCTTATAAAGTTAGATTTCTTAGTTATAGACTAAACTATTAAAGTTTTGACTTAATATTTTAAAATACTTATATAGATTTACTATTTATAATCCCTTATAAAGTTAGATTTCTTAGTTATAGACTAAACTATTAAAGTTTTGACTTAATATTTTAAAATACTTATCTAGATTTACTATTTATAATCCCTTATAAAGTTAGATTTCTTAGTTATAGACTAAACTATTGAAGTTTTGATCTTCTATGTTACTGTAAGTAAAAGGAATGCTGTATTAAACCCACATTTGTATTAACCCTAATAAGAATGTAATATACGTAGATCATTCCAAACATTGCTGTTGTACTTACCAAAAGTAGACATTGAAAATCCGATTTCTGTTATATTGTGATTGACTTCAAACGTTAGTTCTGTATACAGGTTTATTATTAAGAATCGCGGGTTCGCGCCCGCGTCGCGCTAAACACGCTCGCCCTCCCAGCCGTGGGGGCGTATAATGTGACGGTCAATCCCACTATTCGTTGGTAAAAGAATAGCCCAAGAGTTAACGGTGGGTGGTGATGACTAGCTGCCTTCCATCTTGTCTCAGGCTGCTAAATTAGGGACGGCTAGCACAGATAGCCCACGAGTAGCTTTGTGCGAAATTCCAAAACAAACAAACAAACAAAGAATTATTAAGAAAACGTAACAAGTCATGAAACTAAATAAATTGAGAAAGAAGTTTTTAACTTACGTTTCTTACACTTTACGAGTAAGTTACTGCTGATGTAGAAAACGTTGGTGTTCTGTTTCCTTAATGTTAGTTAAAAACAACATGGAATGTTGTATATAGATTGACAGAAAGAAAAACTGTTACTCTCTAAAACAGGCTCTTCAAACTGTTATGATGTCATTTATAACCAGTAAAGCATTATATGTTTTGTGTATTTATTAATGAACAATTCTTCTTAGATTGGGCACGCAATAATATAATTCATCATAAATGATTAGTTAAAACTTGTACTCGGACCGTTGTAGTAATGAGTTACCGATATCATTGTAATTAGCAGGGCTATGATACGAGATAAAAACATTACTGTTAATACTGCTATACATACGTAATAATACATTCATTATCTTTGAAACCATAATTGATCGTTGATTTGCGCAGGAACACTTCATAATGATTAAATCAATAAACAGCACTTCGTAACGTATAAAGAATTTGGACGTGAGTGAGTTTTATCAGAACGTTGTTAAACATTGTCCTACTGTTTTCCAAAGGAGCTCTGGTCTCTTAACGTTTCCAGAATTCTCAACAAAGAACATAAATAGTGACCGTATTTAAGATGAAGAACTACTATAAAGATGGTGAATCCCCTGAAGAAAACTTAAACTGCGACTTTGTGGCTTTTAACAGACTTCTAGGAGTTTTTGGGTTTCAAGTTAAACGTCCAACATCAGAAGTTATTTCTCACAGCTCGAGCATCAAATGTACCAAGTTAAATGTAAGGAAGTCATTAATGTTACTGATTATTGTCCAGGTCCTGCTACGTATTGGGGCGTGTTTGTTCTTTCATTGGTTCAAAGAAAATCACTCGTCACTCTGGAGGGTAGCAGCTTTGGGTATCAGTTTTTTGGCAGCAACACTTACTGCCATCGTAATGGTTATGAAATCATCTGACATATTTGAACTGGTGTCTTTAGTATCAACTGTTATCCATCCACATATCCAAAACATTACTAAAGAAGAGAAGAAAACATGGCGTAAACCAATACAAGTAATAACAACAATTTTTACTGTCTATTTATGTTCCGTAATCGTTATTTTGTGGTTAGTTGCACTTATATCGCCCACTTACAAGTATATAATTGTGCTTTTTTACTTTGAAACTGATTTGGAAAATGGTTTACTGTTTCTAAAGAAATTAGTAGTTTGTATTGATTTCTTTCTGTGTTTTTTCTTTCCTTGGGGTATCTTAATCACAAGTGTATCACTGTATGCGTCCCTCTGTTACGCAATGTGCAATGTGATAGATGTGTGGATAAGAAATATTCTTCGTTTACGTGAATCACCGTGTTGTCCCCACAGATTGCGTCTACAGTTACAACGTTTTTTACGAGAACACTTTAAACTAAGTTCAGCAGTATCTCAGCTAGAGAAGACCTTTTTTTTGCAAGTCCTCATCTGGTGTGCCTATTTGTTTATTACCGGTATATTAGAAATAACGTTTCGAATCACTTTTCGTCTAGAAGGAACAGTTTTCATTTTCTCTTTGATATTATCTGTTCTTTTCAACACGTTTCCGCTTGTCTTGTTAGTATGTGCCACCATTTCGGCGGGAACTCTCTCGAGGAAAGCTGATGAATGTTTAAAGGGAGTGAATTTACTCTCGAATCATATTAACGCAGAAAAAAAACTCAAAACTAGATATAACCTTAAAGTCTTTGGTGATTCAGGTTATGGGAACAAAGATGAACATCACAGCTTGGGGGTTTTACACTCTGGGAAAACCGTTTCTCTTAAGTTTAGGCAGCAGTTTCTTCAGCTACGCGACTGTTGTTTACCAGCTGTATTCAATAAAGTAATACGCTTGAAAATAAATCTACAGATTTTATGTATCTTCGAACTAATGGAAATTGATTCGTATCATATATACTTAGAAGAATGTTTCTTGTTTGTTTAATTTGTCTGTAGAATTCTAGAAGAAATGTGCCCAGCGTGTTGAAATACCCATATCTTACTGTTTGATGTTTGAACACGCTGGGCACATAAAACGTTTTTTACTTATATGAAGCTACAGATAATAGTAAATAGAAGTATATAATGTTTACAGTCTTATAGATATTTGAGAACACGAAGCTTATAAAACATTAAAGAGAAATAAGAGGTTCAATATAGTCAGTTAGAATATGTCCTCAAAGTATGAAAAATTGTGAAATTAAATGTGAGAAAAATACGTTGATATACGCCATAGGAAAGTGGATAGAAAATACTAATACTTGAGTCGTATATTAATTTATGTGAACTACTGGTTAAGGTATGTTTGTCGTTGTAAAGGTTCATACCAATAAAGTGCTTTTTTGTGTTGACTAACATGTTTATCTGTTTAAATAGGCTCAGACCTTATGTATCTATCATTTGGTTACATGTTTTATTAAAGATAATAATAATAAATACATAATTAAAATCATATTATTCAAAGGCACATTCGATAAAAAACAAAAACTACTGAAATGTCTTAGAAATAAATGGTAAATATACGAAACCACGGGTTCGAAGACCCGTCACACAAAACAAGCCCGCTCTTTCAGACGTGGGGACGTTATAATGTGACGGTCAATCTCATTATTAGTTGGTAAAATAGTAGTCCAATAGTTGGCGGTGAGTAGTGATGACTAGCTGCATTCCCTCTAGTGTTACATTGCTAAATTAGGGACGGCTAGCAGATATAAGCTTTGCGCGAATTTCAAAAGAATATACCCATCATTAATTGATGTTAGCTCTTATGAAGTTCAGAAGTAAGCTGAGTAAAAGAATGATTTATTTAAATGTTATTTTGTATGTTACCTTTATAAGCTAATTATAGACAAGCTTCCGTAACATTTAAGACAGAATTGTTCTATTCTTGGCTTTTGTTTTCATATTTTAGTGATACGGACACATATAATATTTAAGAGTAGTAAACACTCAATCTGATCAACGTTTTAAAGCGGTAGGTGGGTGATATAAAGCTAACACAGTTTTATCATAAGAAAGTAGCCCATGATACGGCAGTGAATGCTATTGACTATTGCTTCCTCTCTAATCTGTTAGCTACAAATTTATAACAAGTACGTGCAGGTCTTGAGTATTAGAGGAGTGCAAAGATCAATTATCTTAGAACAGAAAAATCACGAAACGATCACCCTTTGGCTACTCCCACAAACAACAGGTGGTTCTAAAAATAATAATGCATATATTTGTACATCGTGTATTAACAGAAACACCTGGTGTTTGTAATAATATTAATGAATATATATATATATATCATCTACTAATACAAACAACAGGTGATCGTAATAACAGAAATAGTGAATAATTTATTGTCTGAGAAAACATTGAGGGTACAACTGTGATGTTACCACTATTCAATCACAATTGAGAGATAAAGATAAGTTAAAAAATCCAGTTAAACCTCAAACAAATTGAGCTTGTACAAGCCTGTATCGAAGCCGAGAAAAAACAAAACAACTCCGTGTCGAAGGTGAAAAAGAAAAAAACCGTCACGTATCCACCAAATATGTTTTTATTTAATAGAATTACCGATGATATTACATGATATCTGCTCCCTTTTTTATCAATTATACGGCGTTATTTCAAATGTTCTTTAAATTGTAGTGGACCATTACCTTTTAGGAGTAATTATTCGCTAGTCTTAGTTGATTTAACAATAAAAGTTTGTGGTAAGCTATGTGGTTTGGAAGCACAAATTAATTTAAGTATAACGTTACAACATTCAACAGAATTCTTACGAATATCTTATAAAACTGTAATGTGATCGTGTATTGCACTTTCGACATCTGTTTTAACATGACTGTAAGTCTGGTTAATCAAAGGTTTTAATATTTTCAGAATTTAATTTGGTTCTTCACGTAACATGTTCATTTTGGTTAATTGCAAAGTGTTTTATACATTCATTGACTGGATGTTTCAGTTAGTTATTACGTTTTCAAGATTTAGTTACTTTAAAATTGTCTTTTTATTCCATTTAAACAAATCTTTACTGAGTGAGGCACTAATATCTTGTTTGATACGCTTGAAATTAATTTTATGGTATTCATGGTATGTAGATCCTTATTTCATTACTACTGACAAACATTAGTTAGTCACGGGTTAGAACGCGTGACATCTAGTTAGAAGATCGAGGTTTCGAATACCATCCAGGATCCTCTTTTTTACCAACTATTGGGACGTTATTTCTTGATGATCGACCTCACAATTCGTTGGTAAAAGAGTATCCTAAGTGTTGGTGGTGGGTGGAGATGACTAGTTGTCTTCACTTTAGTCTTACGAATAAAAATGATGGGAAAGGTTTTGTAATTATACAATTTTGCAATGTACTAAAAAAATGTTTATTTTGCAAATTCCTAAAAGTTATTCCGATTGCTAGAAATGGCTTTATTTGATGTAATAATGCAAAACACAGAAAAAAAACACGTAATAATTTAAGTTTGCAACTATCAATAGTACTGTAATATTACTTGGATATCTATTTATAGTAATATGTTTTCATTCGAAAAACAAAATTAGAGTAAGAAAAATAAGAAAACACTTAATTTAATGGAAGCAGTGAATAATGATGTATATATATTAGTTTGGAGAATTCTGTGTTTATATATATATTAATTTACACCAAAAAGGACCCCTAGGTTCATTGTAATTATCTTAATAAGTCTAACACATTCAATAAAAATATAGATAATTATATTATGTGTAAACTGGATGTATCTTTTCTCTATTCATTGTATCATATAGAGTAAACAATATCACTACAGAGTAGCATTGTTATAGAACACTGCTAACACTAAAAGATACGTTGCATAATCACAATATCCATACTTCAATGTAAAAAGAATCGTAAAAACGTAAACATTTTCTGAAATATATTTTTATTTTTGGTCAATACTGCACACGTAAAATTGTTTGGATTGTGTTCATTAGTCATATGGAATTTAATGTATCACAATTGTTCAGTGTAAATTGTTAAAATTTTCATAAACTTTACTGATATTAACTGTGAGGTTTTTATATATTAAAAGAAGTATTGAAAACCTTCAGAATCATAGTTTTGATGGACTCTAAATTCTCAGCACTGCATTTAAAAATTACATCAATAAAGATATAGTTAAACCACACGTACAATCCAAGAGAAACTTGTGTTGGTGTTGTGAGAAGGGTACGTTCATTTAAATTTGTGTTCTGTTATAAAGAAATGGTTATTGCATAATTTGCACACACCATAGTAGTTTTTTGTAATTTGTGAAACTTGAATAAGCAAAGTGAAGAATATTTTATGGATTTCTGTTTGTGGTACCATTAAACAGATACGCTATATTTTATAATCCTCACTCACATTCTCTGACATTAAGATCTTGTTATGTTTCAGCACAACAGATGGCACTACCATATATATTATTTCTGTCACATAGATTACAGGAAGACGTTATTCAGATCTTCTAACATTTTTCTTCCAAATTACGAGTTCTCCATCACTAAAAATAAAACATTTAATTTTATTTGATGTCTATATAAAGGGAAAGGAATGCACATAATCAACGTTTATTTTAAATTATAATTCGTAACAGTTTTTTCCGTCGTTGGAGAAACTTCTTTCTTCATTAATCTACATCAAGTTTGATAATATGTAACTTATCCGCTATGAGATGGCAGCACTAGTATATAGCTTATCCTAAGATCGCATTTTTTAAATATTTGTAGAAACTGTTTTAAAGTCTATCAGTTATTAAAACCTTTTGGTTTAAGTACGTCAGGTGTGGGAGGTTCACTGTACTAATATAGACTACTGTTTCTGGTTGATTTATTGACGTCATCAATACATGAATATCCGTCACATTGAATGATATCATTTCCTCTATCCTTTCAGCTCTTATCAAGTCAGTACGCGCAACAAGCACATCACACAAATTTCAAATAGTCTTCCCCAAACTTTCAATATTACATATCCTTCATTTATTTACAAAATATAATACAAACTATTTTAGAGACAATAGTAAGCATTTTGTTTTGTTAAATTACTTTGTATTTATTGATAATATAAAGATTTTAGAATGTTATGTTGTTGAAAACTGAAGCTATTCGTCTGTCTACTTAAAACACAAATACTTTAGAAGCTATTTCGTTCATATATGTTTCAGAAAGTAATTATATAAATAACATTCACTGTAAGAGATATATCTAAATCAAGACATCACATATCAAATTATGGTTCTGATAAACTTTCTCAGAGATTATTTTTTAATTAAGCGCTGTTTGATAAGGTAAAAGGTTTTATTGTTTATTGTTCCGGGACATTCGTTATTCAAACATTGTGTTGCTAAGTTACATAAACACAACTTGATTCTATTTAATAACACTAATATTTTTATATAAAAGAAAGAACAAAAAGGAAAAAAAAACAGTATTAAGATTTGGTTTGTTTGTTTGTTTTGAACTTCGAGCAAAGCTACAGGAGGGCTCTCTGCGCTAGCCTAATTTAGCACTGTAAGACAAGAGGCAGCTAGTCATCAACACCCACTGCTAATTCTTGGGATACTTTTCTTACCAACGAATAATGGTATTGACCCCCACACTATTACACCTCCACGACTGAAAGAGATAGCGTGTTTGGTGTGATAGGGATTCGAACCCGCAACCCTCAGATTACGAATTGAATTCCTTAACCACCTGACAATGCTGGTTCATAACGGAAAGGGATTGTTGAACATTTCATTCATGCCAAGAGACACTCAACAATAACATACAATATATCTACAATTTTTTATTATTTACGTCACATTTTAAAATGTGAACAGTAGGATAATTATTTCTTAATAATTTGGTGTAGAATATCCTGCTTGTGAAGTAAAATCTGGCTTCAACTTTATTCACGTCTCTTCTCTCGTTAGTTCAAAAGTGAATCTTGAGCTATGCCTGCGTGCGCATATATTGAACAGGAGACAGATACATGTAGGCCCGTCATGGACAAACGTGTTAAGGCTCGTAATGTATAGGTCGAGGATTCGAATCCCAGTCACAACAAACATGATTACCCTTTCAACCTTGGTGGTGTTATAATGTTAAGATCAATCCCACTATTCGATGGTAAAAGAGTAATTAGCGATGGGTGGTGATAACTAGCTGCTTTCCCTTTAATCTTACACTACTAAATTAAGAACGACTAGCGAAGACAGCCCTCTTGTAGCTTTGCTCGAAATTCAAAACAAAGAAACAAACCAAATCTTAATACTGTTTTGTTACTTTTTAACCTTTATTTTACATAAAAATATTAGTGTTATTAAATAGAATCAAGTTGTGCTTTGATTACTAAGCAACATAATGTTTTTATCACGAATGTCCTGTAACAATAAACAATAAAAAGCGCTTAATTAAAAAAGAATCTCTGAGAAAGTTTATCAGAACAATAATTTGATATGTGATGTCTTGATTTAGATATATCTCTTACATTGAATGTTATTTATATAATTACTTTAAGAAACATATATGAGCGAAATAGCTTCTAAAGTATTTGTGTTTTAAGTAGACAGACGAATAGCTTCAGTTTTCAACGACATAATATTCTAAAATCTTTATATTATCAATAAATACAAAGTAATGTAACAAAACAAAATGCTTACTGTTGTCTATAAAATAGTTTGTATCATATTTTGTAGATTTGTAGGTTTCTTATATTCATCAGATTGCTATTTCTTTGACCCCGGTGGTATTCCTGCTGACTTACGACGCTAGAATCTCATATCTACCAAATGATATAATCAATACATATACCAACACGTAAACGTAATTACATTTTTCTAGTGGTATAAGTCCTTAGAGATACCGCTGTGCCATTGAGGGACAGTTAGAAACGAACTTTACCTTTAATACTAACAATTGTATATACCGCTTTTAAAAGTTGCAGTCTAAATAAATTTATGTTAAAAACTGAAGACAAAAATTAAACATTTAAAATAAATAAAAGAAAAGGTTTGGTTTGAATTTCGCGCAAAGATACACGTGGGCTATCAACACTAGCCGTCCCTAATTTAGCAGTGTAACACTAGAGGGAATGCAGATAGTGATCACTACTCACCGCCAACTATTGGATTACTATTTTACCAACTAATAATGAGAATGACCGTCACATTATAACGTCCCCACGGCTGAAAGAGCGGGCTTGTTTGGTGTGACGGGTATCGAACCCATGGTTTGGTATATTTACCTTTCATTTCTAAGACATTTCAGTAGGTTAGGTGGTTCGCCGGTTGTGTCTTTAAATAATGTGATTTTAATTATGTATATATCACTATTATCTTTACTAAAACATGTAACTAGCAGATAGATTCATAAGATGTGAGCATCTTCAAACAGATAAACATATTAGTCAAGCAAAAAGCACTTTATTCGTTTAAACCTTTTCAACGACAAACATACTTTAACCAGTAGTTCACATAAATTAATATAGACTCAAGTATTAGTATTTTCTATCCACTTTCCTATGGTGTACATCAACGTATTTTTCTCACATTTAATTTCACAATATTATTATACTTTGAGAACATATTCTAACTGACTATATTGAACCTCTTATTTCTCTTCAATGTTTTATAAGCTTCGTGTTCTCAGATATCTATAAGACTGTAAGCATTATGTACTTCTATTTACTATTATCTGTAGCTTCATAAAACGTTTTTATTTGTATGAAGTATGACAGTACTATAAGGTTGTTGTTTTTAATGGTAGTAATTTTCAAATGAACGTTGTCATAAACATAAAAAGTCAAAGAGAAAAGTTAAACATATATCAGATAGGAATGAACCTTTTACTAATATCAGTCAAATATCAGATTTATTTAAATATTTTAACAGCATTAGAATAAATGAAGAGAACTTAGGCGGAACCAAGTAACTAAGAAACAGTTCATTAAATATATTTTTACTGAAAACATATCAGATATAGAACAATGGTTAAGTAGTTATTTTTAGTAAAGGAAAACAAAGACTTCGGTTCACTTTAAACTCCAGACACTGTGGATAATTTATCGTACAGTAATAAAGGTTAAATATGGATTTTATTATCAGTACAGTTAACCTACAAACGTTTAGAAAAATATCCATATATTACTGTTTGATGTTTGAACACGTTGGGCACATTTCTTCTAGAATTCTACAGACAAATTAAACAAACAAGAAACATTCTTCTAAGTATATATGATACGAATCAATTTCCATTACTTTGAAGATACATAAAATCTGTAGATTTATTTTCAAGCGTATTACTTTATTGAATACAGCTGGTAAACAACAGTCGCGTAGCTGAAGAAACTGCTGCCTAAACTTAAGAGAAACGGTTTTCCCAGAGTGTAGAACCCCCAAGCTGTGAGGTTCATCTTTGTTCCCATAACCTGAATCATCAAAGACTTTAAGGTTAAATCTAGTTTTGAGTTTTTTTCTGCGTTAATATGATTCGAGAGTAAATTCACACCCTTTAAACATTCATCAGCTTTCCTCGAGAGAGTTCCCGCCGAAATGGTGGCACATACTAACAAGACCAGCGGAAACGTGTTGAAAAGAACAGATAATATCAAAGAGAAAATGAAAACTGTTCCTTCTAGACGAAAAGTGATTCGAAACGTTATTTCTAATATACCGGTAATAAACAAATAGGCACACCAGATGAGGACTTGCAAGGAAAAGGTCTTCTCTAGCTGAGATACTGCTGAACTTAGTTTAAAGTGTTCTCGTAAAAAACGTTGTAACTGTAGACGCAATCTGTGGGGACAACACGGTGATTCACGTAAACGAAGAATATTTCTTATCCACACATCTATCACATTGCACATTGCGTTACAGAGTGACGCATACAGTGATACACTTGTGATTAAGATACCCCAAGGAAAGAAAAAACACAGAAAGAAATCAATACAAACTACTAATTTCTTTAGAAACAGTGAACCATTTCCCAAATCAGTTTCAAAGTAAATAAACACAATTATATACTTGTAAGACGGCGATATAAATGCAGCAATCCACAAAATAACGATCACGGAACATAAATACACAGTAAAAAATTGTTGTTATTATTTGTATTGGTTTACGCCATGTTTTCTTCTCTTCTTTAGTAATGTTTTGGATATGTGGGTGGATAACAGTTGATACTAAAGACACCAGTTCAAATACATCAGATGAATTCATAACCATTACGATGGCGGTAAGTGTTGCTGCCAAAAAACTGATACCCAAAGCTGCTACCCTCCAGAGTGACGAGTGATTTTCTTTGAACCAATGAAAGATCAAACACGCCCCATAACGTAACAGGACCAGGACGATAATCAGTAACATTAATGACTTCCTTACATTTAACTTGGTACATTTGATGCTCGAGCTGTGAGAAATAACTTCTGATGTTGGACGTTTAACTTGAAACCCAAAAAACTCTTAGAAGTCTGTTAAAAGCCACAAAGTCGCAGTTTAAGTTTTCTTCAGGGGATTCACCATCTTTATAGTAGTTCTTCATCTTAAATACGGTCACTATTTATGTTCTTTGTTGAGAATTCTGGAAACGTTAAGAGACCAGAGCTCCTTTGGAAAACAGTAGGACAATGTTTAACAACGTTCTGATAAAACTCACTCACGTCCAAATTCTTTATACGTTACGAAGTGCTGTTTATTGATTTAATCATTATGAACTGTTCCTGCGAATATAAACGATCAATTATGGTTTCAAAGATAATGAATGTATTATTACGTATGTATAGCAGAATTAACAGTAATGTTTTTATCTCGTATTATAGCCCTGCTAATTGCAATGATATCGGTAACTCATTACTACAACGGTCCGAGTAAAAGTTTTGTCTAATAATTTATGATGAATTATATTATTGCGTGCCCAATCTAATAAGAATTGTTCATTAATAAATACACAAAACCTATAATGATTTACTGGTAATAATGACATCATAACAGTTTAAACAGCCTGTTTTAGAGAGTAACAGTTTTTCTTTCTGTCAATCTATATACAACATTCCATGTTGTTTTTAACTAACATTAAGGAAACAGAACACCAACGTTTTCTACATCAGCAGTAACTTACTCGTAAAGTGTAAGAAACGTAAGTTAAAAACTTCTTTCTCAAGTTCTTTAGTTTCATGACTTGTTATGTTTTCTTAATAATAAACCTGTATACAGAACTAACGTTTGAAGTCAATCACAATATAACGGAAATCGGATTTTCAATGTCTGCTTTTGGTAAGTGCAACAGCAATGTTTGGAATAATCTTCGTATATTACATTCTTATTAGGGTTAATACAAATGTGGGTTTAATACAGCATTCCTTTTACTAACACTAACATAGAAGATCAAAACTTTAATAGTTTAGTCTATAACTAAGAAATCTAACTTTATAAGGGATTATAAATAGTAAATCTAGATAAGTATTTTAAAATATTAAGTCAAAACTTTAATAGTTTAGTCTACAACTAAGAAATCTAACTTTATAAAGGATTATAAATAGTAAATCTAGATATGTATTTTAAAATATTAAGTCAAACCATTTTTGTTGGGTATTGAGATGAAACTAAAATAACCATAGCACTCTGAAGTAGGAACATAACCCAGATCAGTGTTAGTTCAAAGCTTCGGTTATTAGCATAACCTACAGATAGTTGTAATAATAATGACAAGTAATTAGAAAAATAAGTGTGTTATACTGATGAAAATACAAAAACAACAACACAAAGACAAGGTTGGGTTAATTAACAAAACCATAAAAAAACCATTAAATAAACAATCATATCTTTCAAAAACAAACTTCCATTCATAACTAAGTGTTGAATTTCTTTTATTTGCGTGAATTTGGATTTGAATAAAAATATTTAAAGTTAATAATTGCCAATATAAGTCTTTCCTTAGCTAATTCCCACAAGTTGTAACATTGACTCACTGGCTACTCATGTAGGTATTTTTGTATGGTTTCTTATATTCATCAGAATGCTATTTTTTTGACCCCGGTGGTATTCCGACTGAATTACGACGCAAGAATGTGGGTTTCGATACCCGTGGTGGACACAGCACCGATAGCACTTTGGGTAACTGTGTGCTTAATTCCAAACAAACAGGATTCGGCATGGTCAATTGGGATGGTCATTCAACTCGTAATCTAAGGGTCGCCGGTACGAATCCCCGTCGCATCAAACATGTTCACCATTTTAGCCTTGGGGGCGTTATTATGTGACGAAAAATCACACTATTCGATGATAAAGGAGTATCTCAAGAGTCGACGGTGGGTATTGATGACTAGCTACCTTCCCTCTAGTCTTACACTACTAAATTAGCGACGGCCAGCGCCGATAGCCCTCGAGTAGCTTTGCGGGAATTAAAAAAAAAACAAATAAAAAAATAAACTGGCCCTCCTCAGATCATAAATTTTCATTTCCAAATTTTGTTTTATGAATTGTTTTACCTTTTTCCAATTATCTTTTTAAAACAATCAATATTAATGAATGACCGTCGCTATGAAGGCAGCAGTTTTAGCCTGATGTGATGAGTTGCCTTCATGTGTTAAACTCAGTGAAATTCTGTACACTTCCTGCATACCCCAAATTAAATTTCAACTTTTCAATGCGTAATCTATCGTAACAACATCAACCGTTGGTCAGCTAGCCCTAATGGTGACGAGAACAATCATTGAAACATTTGACAGTCTCTCTACTCACCGGTTCTATACTTTAACAATGTTTTTTGGCCAAACTAAACATTTCATTAGCTGTCAAAAACTTCTGATAAGCAGTAGATAACATGTGGGGGGACATTTATTTCCCTGCCGATCCCTATATACAACCCACTATCGTACTAAGTGACAATGAAAATACGTAACGGTTGGTTATTTTTCTACAAGATATATATTGTAATCAGACACTGTATTCTATGTTTTAATTAATGTATGTTGCATATTTGCTTAATTAGCCAATATACACGTTATACGTCAATTTATCTCATATCTACCAAATGATATGATCAATACATATACCAACACGTAAACGTAATTACATTTCTCTAGTGGTATAAGTCCTTAGAGATACCGCTGTGCCATTGAGGGACAGTTAGAAACGAACTTTACCTTTAGCACTAACAATTGTATATACTGCTTTTAAAAGTTGCAGTCTAAATAAATTTATGTTAAAAACTGAAGACAAAAATTAAACATTTCAAATAAATAAAAGAAAAGGTTTGGTTTGAATTTCGCGCAAAATACACGAGGGCTATCAACGTTAGCCGTCCCTAATTTAGCAGTGTAACACTAGAGGGAATGCAGCTAGTCATCACTACTCACCGCCAACTATTGGATTACTATTTTACCAACGAATAATGAGAATGACCGTCACATTATAACGTCCCCACGGCTGAAAGAGCGGGCTTGTTTGGTGTGACGGGTATCGAACCCATGGTTTGGTATATTTACCATTCATTTCTAAGACATTTTAGTAGGTTAGGTGGTTTGTCGAATGTGTCTTTAAATAATATGATTTTAATTATGTATATATCACTATTATCTTTACTGAAACATGTAACTAGCAGATAGATACATAAGATGTGAGCATCTTCAAACAGATAAACATATTAGTCAAGCAAAAAGCACTTTATTTGTTTAAACTTTTACAACGACAAACATACCTTAACCAGTAGTTCACATAAATTAATATAGACTCAAGTATTAGTATTTTGTATCCACTTTTCTATGGTGTATATCAACGTATTTTTCTCGCATTTAATTTCACAATATTATTATACTTTGAGGACATATTCTAACTGACTATATTGAACCTCTTATTTCTCTTCAATGTTTTATAAGCTTCGTGTTCTCAGATATCTATAAGACTGTAAACATTATGTACTTCTATTTACTATTATCTGTAATTTCATAAAACGTTTTTATTTGTATGAAGTATGACAGTACTATAAGGTTTGCTTTTTTTAATAGTAGTAATTTTCAAATGAATGTTGTCATAAACATAAAAAGTCAAAGAGAAAAGTTAAACATATATCAGATAGGAATGAACCTTTTAATAAAATCAGTCAAATATGAGATTTATATAAATATTTTAACAGCATTAGAATACATGAAGAGAACATAGCCGGAACAAAGTAACTAAGAAACAGTTCTTCATATATACTTTTACTGAAAACATATAAAATATAGAACAATGGTTAAGTAGTTATTTTTAGTAAAGGAAAACAAAGACTTCGGTTCACTTTAAACTCCAGACATTGTGGATAATTTATCATACAGTAATAAATGTTAAATATGGATTTTATTATCAGTACAGTTAACCTACAAACGTTTAGAGAAATACCCATATCTTACTGTTTGATGTTTGAACACGTTGGGCACATTTCTTCTAGAGTTCTACAGACAAATTAAACAAACAAGAAACATTATTCTAAGTATATATGATACGAATCAATTTCCATTACTTCGAAGATACATAAAATCTGTAGATTTATTTTCAAGCGTATTATTTTTTTGAATACAGCTGGTAAACAACAGTCGCGTAGCTGAAAAAACTGCTGCCTAAACTTAAGAGAAACGGTTTTCCAGAGTGTAGAACCCCCAAGCTGTGAGGTTCATCTTTGTTCCCATAACCTGAATCATCAAAGACTTTAAGGTTATATCTAGTTTTGAGTTTTTTCTGCGTTAATATGATTCGAGAGTAAATTCACTCCCTTTAAACATTCATCAGCTTTCCTCGAGAGAGTTCCCGCCGAAATGGTGGCACACACTAACAAGACAAGCGGAAACGTGTTGAAAAGAACAGATAATATCAAAGAGAAAATGAAAACTGTTCCTTCTAGACGAAAAGTGATTCGAAACGTTATTTCTAATATACCGGTAATAAACAAATAGGCACACCAGATGAGGACTTGCAAAGAAAAGGTCTTCTCTAGCTGAGATACTGCTGAACTTAGTTTAAAGTGTTCTCGTAAAAAACGTTGTAACTGTAGACGCAATCTGTGGGGACAACACGGTGATTCACGTAAACGAAGAATATTTCTTATCCACACATCTATCACATTGCACATTGCGTAACAGAGTGACGCATACAGTGATACACTTGTGATTAAGATACCCCAAGAAAAGAAAAAACACAGAAATAAATCGATACAAACTACTAATTTCTTTAGAAACAGTGAACCATTTCCCAAATCAGTTTCAAAGTAAATAAAGACAATTATATACTTGTAAGACGGCGATATAAATGCAGGAAACCACAAAATAACGATCACGGAACATAAATAGACAGTAAAAATTGTTGTTATTACTTGTATTGGTTTACGCCATGTTTTCTTCTCTTCTTTAGTAATGTTTTGGATATGTGGGTGGATAACAGTTGATACTAAAGACACCAGTTCAAATACCTCAGATGATTTCATAACCATTACGATGGCGGTAAGTGTTGCTGCCAAAAAAACTGATACCCATAGCTGCTACCCTCCAGAGTGACGAGTGATTTCCTTTGAACCAATGAAAGATCAAACACGCCCATAACGTAACAGGACCAGGACGATAATCAGTAACATTAATGACTTCCTTACATTTAACTTGGTACATTTGATGCTCGAGCTGTGAGAAATAACTTCTGATTGTGGACGTCTAACTTGAAACCCAAAAACTCCTAGAAGTCTGTGAAAAGCCACAAAGTCGCAGTTTAAGTTTTCTTCAGGGGGATTCACCATCTTTATAGTAGTTCTTCATCTTAAATACGGTCACTATTTATGTTCTTTGTTGAGAATTCTGGAAGCGTTAAGAGACCAGAGCTCCTTTGGAAAACAGTAGGACAATGTTTAACAACGTTCTGATAAAACTCACTCACGTCCAAATTCTTTATACGTTACGAAGTGCTGTTTATTGATTTAATCATTATGAACTGTTCCTGCGAATATAAACGATCAATTATGGTTTCAAAGATAATGAATGTATTATTACGTATGTATAGCAGTATTAACAGTAATGTTTTTATCTCGTATTATAGCCCTGCTAATTGCAATGATATCGGTAACTCATTACTACAACGGTCCGAGTAAAAGTTTTGTCTAATAATTTATGATGAATTATATTATTGCGTGCCCAATCTAATAAGAATTGTTCATTAATAAATACACAAAACCTATAATGATTTACTGGTTATAATGACATCATAACAGTTTGAAGAGCCTGTTTTAGAGAGTAACAGTTTTTCTTTCTGTCAATCTATATATAACATTCCATGTTGTTTTTAACTAACATTAAGGAAACAGAACACCAACGTTTTCTACATCAGCAGTAACTTACTCGTAAAGTGTAAGAAACGTAAGTTAAAAACTTCTTTCTCAATTTATTTAGTTTCATGACTTGTTACGTTTTCTTAATAATAAACCTGTATACAAATCTAACGTTTGAAGTCAATCACAATATAACAGAAATCGGATTTTCAATGTCTGCTTTTGGTAAGTGCAACAGCAATGTTTGGAATGATCTTCGTATATTACATTCTTATTAGGGTTAATACAAATGTGGGTTTAATACAGCATTCCTTTTACTAACACTAACATAGAAGATCAAAACTTTAATAGTTTAGTCTATAACTAAGAAATCTAACTTTATAAGGGATTATAAATAGTAAATCTAGATAAGTATTTTAAAATATTAAGTCAAAACTTTAATAGTTTAGTCTATAACTAAGAAATCTAACTTTATAAGGGATTATAAATAGTAAATCTAGATAAGTATTTTAAAATATTAAGTCAAAACTTTAATAGTTTAGTCTATAACTAAGAAATCTAACTTTATAAGGGATTATAAATAGTAAATCTAGATAAGTATTTTAAAATATTAAGTCAAAACTTTAATAGTTTAGTCTATAACTAAGAAATCTAACTTTATAAGGGATTATAAATAGTAAATCTAGATAAGTATTTTAAAATATTAAGTGAAACCATTTTTATTGGGTATTGAGATGAAACTAAAATAAATATAACACTCTGAAGTAGGAACATAACCCAGGTCAACTTAGTGCAAAGCTTCGGTTATTAGCATAACCTATGAATAGTTCTAATAATAATGACAAGTAATTAGAAAAATAAGTGTTGTATACTGATGAAAATACAAAAACAACAACACAAAGACAAGGTTGGGTTAATTAACAAAACCATAAATAAAAAACCATTAAATAAACAATCATATCTTTCAAAAACAAACTTTCATTCACAACTAAGTGTTGAATTTCTTTTATTTGCGTGAATTTGGATTTGAATAAAAATATTTAAAGTTAATAATTGCCAATATAAGTCTTTCCATAGCTAATTCCCACAAGTTGTAACATTGACTCACTGGCTACTCATGTAGGTATTTTTGTATGGTTTCTTATATTCATCAGAATGCGATTTTTTTGACCCCGGTGGTATTCCGACTGTATTACGACGCAAGAATGTGGGTTTCGATACCCGTGGTGGACACAGCACCGATAGCACTTTGGGTAACTGTGTGCTTAATTCCAAACAAACAGGATTCGGCATGGTCAATTGGGATGGTCATTCAACTCGTAATCTAAGGGTCGCCCGAACGAATCCCAGTCGCATCAAACATGTTCACCATTTTAGCCTTGGGGGCGCTATTATGTGACGATAATTCACACTATTCGATGGTAAGAGAGTATCTCAAAAGTCGACGGTTGGTTATTTTTCTACAAGATATATATTGTAATCAGACACTGTATTCTATGTTTTAATTAATGTATGTTGCATATTTGCTGAATTAGCCAATATACACGTTATACGTCAATTAATCTCATACCTACCAAATGATATGATCAATACATATACCAACACGTAAACGTAATTACATTTTTCTAGTAGTATAAGTCCTTAAAGATACCGCTGTGCCATTGAGGGACAGTTAGAAACGAACTTTACCTTTAGCACTAACATTTGTATATACCACTTTTAAAAGTTGCAGTCTAAATAAATTTATGTTAAAAACTGAAGACAAAAATTAAACATTTAAAATAAATAAAAGAAAAGGTTTGGTTTGAATTTCGCGCAAAGCAACACGAGGGCTATATGCATAAGCCGTCCCTAATTTAGCTATGTAACACGAGAGGGAATGCAGCTAGTCATCACTACTCACCGCCAACTATTGGATTACTATTTTACCAACGAATAATGAGAATGACCGTCACATTATAACGTCCCCACGGTTGAAAGAGCGGGCTTGTTTGGTGTGACGGATATCGAACCCATGGTTTGGTATATTTACCATTCATTTCTAAGACATTTTAGTAGGTTAGGTGGTTTGTCGAATGTGTCTTTAAATAATATGATTTTAATTATGTATATATCACTATTATCTTTACTAAAACATGTATCTAGCAGATAGATACATAAGATGTGATCTTCTGCAAACAGATAAAATTATTAGTCAAGCAAAAAGCACTTTATTCGTTTAAACTTTTACAACGACAAACATACCTTAACCAGTAGTTCACATAAATTAATATAGACTCAAGTATTAGTATTTTCTATCCACTTTCCTATGGTGTATATCAACGTATTTTTCTCAGATTTAATTTCACAATATTATTATACTTTGAGAACATATTCTAACTGACTATATTGAACCTCTTATTTCTCTTCAATGTTTTATAAGCTTCGTGTTCTCAGATATCTATAAGACTGTAAGCATTATGTACTTCTATTTACTATTATCTGTAATTTCATAAAACGTTTTTATTTGTATGAAGTATGACAGTACTATAAGGTTTGTTTTTTTTAATAGTAGTAATTTTCAAATGAACGTTGTCATAAACATAAAAAGTCAAAGAGAAAAGTTAAACATATATCAGATAGGAATGAACCTTTTACTAATATCAGTCAAATATGAGATTTATATAAATATTTTAACAGCATTAGAATACATGAAGAGAACCTAGCCGGAACAAAGTAACTAAGAAACAGTTCTTCATATATACTTTTACTGAAAACATATAAAATATAGAACAATGGTTAAGTAGTTATTTTTAGTAAAGGAAAACAAAGACTTCGGTTCACTTTAAACTCCAGACATTGTGGATAATTTATCATACAGTAATAAAGGTTAAATATGGATTTTATTATCAGTACAGTTAACCTACAAACGTTTAGAGAAATACCCATATCTTACTGTTTGATGTTTGAACACGTTGGGCACATTTCTTCTAGAATTCTACAGACAAATTAAACAAACAAGAAACATTCTTCTAAGTATATATGATACGAATCAATTTCCATTATTTCGAAGATACATAAAATCTGTAGATTTATTTTCAAGCGTATTACTTTATTGAATACAGCTGGTAAACAACAGTCGCGTAGCTGAAGAAACTGCTGCCTAAACTTAAGAGAAACGGTTTTCCCAGAGTGTAGAACCCCCAAGCTGTGAGGTTCATCTTTGTTCCCATAACCTGAATCATCAAAGACTTTAAGGTTAAATCTAGTTTTGAGTTTTTTTCTGCGTTAATATGATTCGAGAGTAAATTCACTCCCTTTAAACATTCATCAGCTTTCCTCGAGAGAGTTCCCGCCGAAATGGTGGCACATACTAACAAGACAAGCGGAAACGTGTTGAAAAGAACAGATAATATCAAAGAGAAAATGAAAACTGTTCCTTCTAGACGAAAAGTGATTCGAAACGTTATTTCTAATATACCGGTAATAAAAAAATAGGCACACCAGATGAGGACTTGCAAAGAAAAGGTCTTCTCTAGCTGAGATACTGCTGAACTTAGTTTAAAGTGTTCTCGTAAAAAACGTTGTAACTGTAGACGCAATCTGTGGGGACAACACGGTGATTCACGTAAACGAAGAATATTTCTTATCCACACATCTATCACATTGCACATTGCGTAACAGAGTGACGCATACAGTGATACACTTGTGATTAAGATACCCCAAGGAAAGAAAAAACACAGAAAGAAATCAATACAAACTACTAATTTCTTTAGAAACAGTGAACCATTTCCCAAATCAGTTTCAAAGTAAATAAACACAATTATATACTTGTAAGACGGCGATATATATGCAGCAATCCACACAATAACGATTACGGAACATAAATACACAGTAAAAATTGTTGTTATTACTTGTATTGGTTTACGCCATGTTTTCATCTCTTCTTTAGTAATGTTTTGGATATGTGGGTGGATAACAGTTGATACTAAAGACACCAGTTCAAATATGTCAGATGATTTCATAACCATTACGATGGCGGTAAGTGTTGCTGCCAAAAAACTGATACCCAAAGCTGCTACCCTCCAGAGTGACGAGTGATTTTCTTTGAACCAATGAAAGAACAAACACGCCCCATAACGTAACAGGACCAGGACGATAATCAGTAACATTAATGACTTCCTTACATTTAACTTGGTACATTTGATGCTCGAGCTGTGAGAAATAACTTCTGATGTTGGACGTTTAACTTGAAACCCAAAAACTCCTAGAAGTCTGTTAAAAGCCACAAAGTCGCAGTTTAAGTTTTCTTCAGGGGATTCACCATCTTTATAGTAGTTCTTCATCTTAAATACGGTCACTATTTATGTTGTTTGTTGAGAATTCTGGAAACGTTAACAGACCAGAGCTTCTTTGGAAAACAGTAGGACAATGTTTAACAACGTTCTAATAAAACTCACTCACGTCCAAATTCTTTATACGTTACGAAGTGCTGTTTATTGATTTAATCATTATGAACTGTTCCTGCGAATATAAACGATCAATTATGGTTTCAAAGATAATGAATGTATTATTACGTATGTATAGCAGAATTAACAGTAATGTTTTTATCTCGTACCATAGCCCTGCTAATTGCAATGATATCGGTAACTCATTACTACAACGGTCCGAGTAAAAGTTTTATCTAATAATTTATGATGAATTATATTATTGCGTGCCCAATCTAATAAGAATTGTTCATTAATAAATACACAAAACATATAATGATTTACTGGTTATAATGACATCATAACAGTTTGAACAGCCTGTTTTAGAGAGTAACAGTTTTTCTTTCTGTCAATTTATGTATAACATTCCATGTTGTTTTTAACTAACATTAAGGAAACAGAACACCAACGTTTTCTACATCAGCAGTAACTTACTCGTAAAGTGTAAGAAACGTAAGTTAAAAACTTCTTTCTCAATTTCTTTAGTTTCATGACTTGTTACGTTTTCTTAATAATAAACCTGTATACAAATCTAACGTTTGAAGTCAATCACAATATAACAGAAATCGGATTTTCAATGTCTGCTTTTGGTAAGTGCAACAGCAATGTTTGGAATGATCTTCGTATATTACATTCTTATTAGGGTTAATACAAATGTGGGTTTAATACAGCATTCCTTTTACTAACACTAACATAGAAGATCAAAACTTTAATAGTTTAGTCTATAACTAAGAAATCTAACTTTATAAGGGATTATAAATAGTAAATCTAGATAAGTATTTTAAAATATTAAGTCAAAACTTTAATAGTTTAGTCTATAACTAAGAAATCTAACTTTATAAGGGATTATAAATAGTAAATCTAGATAAGTATTTTAAAATATTAAGTCAAAACTTTTTTATTGGGTATTGAGATGAAACTAAAATAACTATAACACTCTGAAGTAGGAACATAACCCAGATCAGTGTTAGTTCAAAGCTTCGGTTATTAGCATAACCTACAGATAGTTGTAATAATAATGACAAGTAATTAGAAAAATAAGTGTGTTATACTGATGAAAATACAAAAACAACAACACAAAGACAAGGTTGGGTTAATTAACAAAACCATAAAAAAACCATTAAATAAACAATCATATCTTTCAAAAACAAACTTCCATTCATAACTAAGTGTTGAATTTCTTTTATTTGCGTGAATTTGGATTTGAATAAAAATATTTAAAGTTAATAATTGCCAATATAAGTCTTTCCTTAGCTAATTCCCACAAGTTGTAACATTGACTCACTGGCTACTCATGTAGGTATTTTTGTATGGTTTCTTATATTCATCAGAATGCTATTTTTTTGACCCCGGTGGTATTCCGACTGAATTACGACGCAAGAATGTGGGTTTCGATACCCGTGGTGGACACAGCACCGATAGCACTTTGGGTAACTGTGTGCTTAATTCCAAACAAACAGGATTCGGCATGGTCAATTGGGATGGTCATTCAACTCGTAATCTAAGGGTCGCCGGTACGAATCCCCGTCGCATCAAACATGTTCACCATTTTAGCCTTGGGGCGTTATTATGTGACGATAAATCACACTATTCGATGATAAAGGAGTATCTCAAGAGTCGACGGTGGGTATTGATGACTAGCTACCTTCCCTCTAGTCTTACACTACTAAATTAGCGACGGCCAGCGCCGATAGCCCTCGAGTAGCTTTGCGGGAATTAAAAAAAAACAAATAAAAAAATAAACTGGCCCTCCTCAGATCATAAATTTTCATTTCCAAATTTTGTTTTATGAATTGTTTTACCTTTTATCAATTATCTTTTTAAAACAATCAATATTAATGAATGACAGTCGCTATGAAGGCAGCAGTTTTAGCCTGATGTGATGAGTTGCCTTCATGTGTTAAACTCAGTGAAATTCTGTACTCTTTCTTCAAGTTAAATTGAAGCTTTTCAATGTGTAATCTATCGTAACAACATCAACCGTTGGTCAGCTAACCCTAATGGTGACGAGAACAATCATTGAAACATTTGACAGTCTCTCTACACACCGGTTCTATACTTTAACAATGTTTTTGGCCAAACTAAACATTTCATTAGCTGTCAAAAACTTCTGATAAGCAGTAGATAACATGTGGGGGGACATTTATTTCCCTGCCGATCCCTACATACAACCCACTATCGTACTAAGTGACAATGAAAATACGTAACGGTTGGTTATTTTTCTACAAGATATATATTGTAATCAGACACTGTATTCTATGTTTTAATTAATGTATGTTGCATATTTGCTTAATTAGCCAATATACACGTTATACGTCAATTTATCTCATATCTACCAAATGATATGATCAATACATATACCAACACGTAAACGTAATTACATTTTTCTAGTGGTATAAGTCCTTAGAGATACCGCTGTGCCATTGAGGGACAGTTAGAAACGAACTTTACCTTTAGCACTAACAATTGTATATACTGCTTTTAAAAGTTGCAGTCTAAATAAATTTATGTTAAAAACTGAAGACAAAAATTAAACATTTCAAATAAATAAAAGAAAAGGTTTGGTTTGAATTTCGCGCAAAATACACGAGGGCTATCAACGTTAGCCGTCCCTAATTTAGCAGTGTAACACTAGAGGGAATGCAGCTAGTCATCACTACTCACCGCCAACTATTGGATTACTATTTTACCAACGAATAATGAGAATGACCGTCACATTATAACGTCCCCACGGCTGAAAGAGCGGGCTTGTTTGGTGTGACGGGTATCGAACCCATGGTTTGGTATATTTACCATTCATTTCTAAGACATTTTAGTAGGTTAGGTGGTTTGTCGAATGCGTCTTTAAATAATATGATTTTAATTATGTATATATCACTATTATCTTTACTGAAACATGTAACTAGCAGATAGATACATAAGATGTGAGCATCTTCAAACAGATAAACATATTAGTCAAGCAAAAAGCACTTTATTTGTTTAAACTTTTACAACGACAAACATACCTTAACCAGTAGTTCACATAAATTAATATAGACTCAAGTATTAGTATTTTGTATCCACTTTTCTATGGTGTATATCAACGTATTTTTCTCGCATTTAATTTCACAATATTATTATACTTTGAGGACATATTCTAACTGACTATATTGAACCTCTTATTTCTCTTCAATGTTTTATAAGCTTCGTGTTCTCAGATATCTATAAGACTGTAAACATTATGTACTTCTATTTACTATTATCTGTAATTTCATAAAACGATTTTATTTGTATGAAGTATGACAGTACTATAAGGTTTGTTTTTTTAATAGTAGTAATTTTCAAATGAACGTTGTCATAAACATAAAAAGTCAAAGAGAAAAGTTAAACATATATCAGATAGGAATGAACCTTTTAATAAAATCAGTCAAATATGAGATTTATATAAATATTTTAACAGCATTAGGATACATGAAGAGAACATAGCCGGAACAAAGTAACTAAGAAACAGTTCTTCATATATACTTTTACTGAAAACATATAAAATATAGAACAATGGTTAAGTAGTTATTTTTAGTAAAGGAAAACAAAGACTTCGGTTCACTTTAAACTCCAGACATTGTGGATAATTTATCATACAGTAATAAATGTTAAATATGGATTTTATTATCAGTACAGTTAACCTACAAACGTTTAGAGAAATACCCATATCTTACTGTTTGATGTTTGAACACGTTGGGCACATTTCTTCTAGAGTTCTACAGACAAATTAAACAAACAAGAAACATTATTCTAAGTATATATGATACGAATCAATTTCCATTACTTCGAAGATACATAAAATCTGTAGATTTATTTTCAAGCGTATTATTTTTTTGAATACAGCTGGTAAACAACAGTCGCGTAGCTGAAGAAACTGCTCCCTAAACTTAAGAGAAACGGTTTTCCCAGAGTGTAGAACCCCCAAGCTATGAGGTTCATCTTTGTTCCCATAACCTGAATCATCAAAGACTTTAAGGTTATATCTAGTTTTGAGTTTTTTCTGCGTTAATATGATTCGAGAGTAAATTCACTCCCTTTAAACATTCATCAGCTTTCCTCGAGAGAGTTCCCGCCGAAATGGTGGCACATACTAACAAGACAAGCGGAAACGTGTTGAAAAGAACAGATAATATCAAAGAGAAAATGAAAACTGTTCCTTCTAGACGAAAAGTGATTCGAAACGTTATTTCTAATATACCGGTAATAAACAAATAGGCACACCAGATGAGGACTTGCAAAGAAAAGGTCTTCTCTAGCTGAGATACTGCTGAACTTAGTTTAAAGTGTTCTCGTAAAAACGTTGTAACTGTAGACGCAATCTGTGGGGACAACACGGTGATTCACGTAAACGAAGAATATTTCTTATCCACACATCTATCACATTGCACATTGCGTAACAGAGTGACGCATACAGTGATACACTTGTGATTAAGATACCCCAAGAAAAGAAAAAACACAGAAATAAATCAATACAAACTACTAATTTCTTTAGAAACAGTGAACCATTTCCCAAATCAGTTTCAAAGTAAATAAACACAATTATATACTTGTAAGACGGCGATATAAATGCAGGAAACCACAAAATAACGATTACGGAACATAAATAGACAGTAAAAATTGTTGTTATTACTTGTATTGGTTTACGCCATGTTTTCTTCTCTTCTTTAGTAATGTTTTGGATATGTGGGTGGATAACAGTTGATACTAAAGACACCAGTTCAAATACCTCAGATGATTTCATAACCATTACGATGGCGGTAAGTGTTGCTGCCAAAAAACTGATACCCATAGCTGCTACCCTCCAGAGTGACGAGTGATTTTCTTTGAACCAATGAAAGAACAAACACGCCCATAACGTAACAGGACCAGGACGATAATCAGTAACATTAATGACTTCCTTACATTTAACTTGGTACATTTGATGCTCGAGCTGTGAGAAATAACTTCTGATTGTGGACGTCTAACTTGAAACCCAAAAACTCCTAGAAGTCTGTTAAAAGCCACAAAGTCGCAGTTTAAGTTTTCTTCAGGGGATTCACCATCTTTATAGTAGTTCTTCATCTTAAATACGGTCACTATTTATGTTCTTTGTTGAGAATTCTGGAAGCGTTAAGAGACCAGAGCTCCTTTGGAAAACAGTAGGACAATGTTTAACAACGTTCTGATAAAACTCACTCACGTCCAAATTCTTTATACGTTACGAAGTGCTGTTTATTGATTTAATCATTATGAACTGTTCCTGCGAATATAAACGATCAATTATGGTTTCAAAGATAATGAATGTATTATTACGTATGTATAGCAGTATTAACAGTAATGTTTTTATCTCGTATTATAGCCCTGCTAATTACAATGATATCGGTAACTCATCACTACAACGGTCCGAGTAAAAGATTTAACTAATAATTTATGATGAATTATATTATTGCGTGCCCAATCTAATAAGAATTGTTCATTTATAAATACACAAAACCTATAATGATTTACTGGTTATAATGACATCATAACAGTTTGAACAGCCTGTTTTAGAGAGTAACAGTTTTTCTTTCTGTCAATCTATATATAACATTCCATGTTGTTTTTAACTAACATTAAGGAAACAGAACACCAACGTTTTCTACATCAGCAGTAACTTACTAGTAAAGTGTAAGAAACGTAAGTTAAAAACTTCTTTCTCAAGTTCTTTAGTTTCATGACTTGTTACGTTTTCTTAATAATAAACCTGTATACAAATCTAACGTTTGAAGTCAATCACAATATAACAGAAATCGGATTTTCAATGTCTGCTTTTGGTAAGTGCAACAGCAATGTTTGGAATGATCTTCGTATATTACATTCTTATTAGGGTTAATACAAATGTGGGTTTAATACAGCATTCCTTTTACTAACACTAACATAGAAGATCAAAACTTTAATAGTTTAGTCTATAACTAAGAAATCTAACTTTATAAGGGATTATAAATAGTAAATCTAGATAAGTATTTTAAAATATTAAGTCAAAACTTTAATAGTTTAGTCTATAACTAAGAAATCTAACTTTATAAGGGATTATAAATAGTAAATCTAGATAAGTATTTTAAAATATTAAGTCAAAACTTTAATAGTTTAGTCTATAACTAAGAAATCTAACTTTATAAGGGATTATAAATAGTAAATCTAGATAAGTATTTTAAAATATTAAGTCAAAACTTTAATAGTTTAGTCTATAACTAAGGGTTATAAATAGAAATCTAGATAAGTATTTTAAAATATTAAGTGAAACCATTTTTAATTGAGATAAACTATAACACTCTGAAGTAGGAACATAACCCAGGTCAAGTTAGTGCAAAGCTTCGGTTATTAGCATAACCTATGAATAGTTGTAATAATAATGACAAGTAATTAGAAAAATAAGTGTTGTATACTGATGAAAATACAAAAAAACAACACAAAGACAAGGTTGGGTTAATTAACAAAACCATAAATAAAAACCATTAAATAAACAATCATATCTTTCAAAAACAAACTTTCATTCACAACTAAGTGTTGAATTTCTTTTATTTGCGTGAATTTGGATTTGAATAAAAATATTTAAAGTTAATAATTGCCAATATAAGTCTTTCCATAGCTAATTCCCACAAGTTGTAACATTGACTCACTGGCTACTCATGTAGGTATTTTTGTATGGTTTCTTATATTCATCAGAATGCGATTTTTTTGACCCCGGTGGTATTCCGACTGTATTACGACGCAAGAATGTGGGTTTCGATACCCGTGGTGGACACAGCACCGATAGCACTTTGGGTAACTGTGTGCTTAATTCCAAACAAACAGGATTCGGCATGGTCAATTGGGATGGTCATTCAACTCGTAATCTAAGGGTCGCCGGAACGAATCCCAGTCGCATCAAACATGTTCACCATTTTAGCCTTGGGGCGCGATAAATTATGTGACGATATTGATGACTAGCTACCTTCCCTCTAGTCTTACACTACTAAATTAGCACGGCCAGCGCCGATATAGCTTTGCGATGGTCCTCAGATCATAAATTTTCATTTCCAAATTTTGTTTTATGAATTGTACCTCAATTATGTTTTAAAACAATCAATATTAATGAATGACGTCGCTACGGTTGGTTATTTTTCTACAAGATATATATTGTAATCAGACACTGTATTCTATGTTTTAATTAATGTATGTTGCATATTTGCTGAATTAGCCAATATACACGTTATACGTCAATTGAATCTCACGGTTGGTTATTTTTCTACCAAATGATATGATCAATACATATACCAACACGTAAACGTAATTACATTTTTACTAGTATGTATAAGTCCTAAACGTAGATACCTTAGAGATACCGCTGTGCCATTGAGGGACAGTTAGAAACGAACTTTACCTTTAGCACTAACAATTGTATATACCACTTTTAAAAGTTGCAGTCTAAATAAATTTATGTTAAAAACTGAAGACAAAAATTAAACATTTAAAATAAATAAAAGAAAAGGTTTGGTTTGAATTACGCGCAAAGATACACGAGGGCTATCAACGTTAGCCGTCCCTAATTTAGCAGTGTAACACTAGAGGGAATGCAGCTAGTCATCACTACTCACCGCCAACTATTGGATTACTATTTTACCAACGAATAATGAGATTGAGCGTCACATTATAACGTCCCCACGGCTGAAAGAGCGGGCTTGTTTGGTGTGACGGGTATCGAACCCATGGTTTGGTATATTTACCATTCATTTCTAAGACATTTTAGTAGGTTAGGTGGTTTGTCGAATGTGTCTTTAAATAATATTATTTTAATTATGTGTATATCACTATTATCTTTACTAAAACATGTAACTAGCAGATAAATACATAAGATGTGAGCTTCTGCAAAGAGATAAACATATTAGTCAAGCAAAAAGCACTTTATTCGTTTAAACTTTTACAACGACAAACATACCTTAACCAGTAGTTCACATAAATTAATATAGACTCAAGTATTAGTATTTTGTATCCACTTTCCTATGGTGTATATCAACGTATTTTTCTCACATTTAATTTCACAATATTATTATACTTTGAGAACATATTCTAACTGACTATATTGAACCTCTTATTTCTCTTCAATGTTTTATAAGCTTCGTGTTCTCAGATATCTATAAGACTGTAAACATTATGTACTTCTATTTACTATTATCTGTAATTTCATAAAACGTTTTTATTTGTATGAAGTATGACAGTACTATAAGGTTTGTTTTTTTAATAGTAGTAATTTTCAAATGAACGTTGTCATAAACATAAAAGTCAAAGAGAAAAGTTAAACATATATCAGATAGGAATGAACCTTTTACTAATATCAGTCAAATATGAGATTTATATAAATATTTTAACAGCATTAGAATACATGAAGAGAACCTAGCCGGAACAAAGTAACTAAGAAACAGTTCTTCATATATACTTTTACTGAAAACATATAAAATATAGAACAATGGTTAAGTAGTTATTTTTAGTAAAGGAAAACAAAGACTTCGGTTCACTTTAAACTCCAGACATTGTGGATAATTTATCATACAGTAATAAAGGTTAAATATGGATTTTATTATCAGTACAGTTAACCTACAAACGTTTAGAGAAATACCCATATCTTACTGTTTGATGTTTGAACACGTTGAGCACATTTCTTCTAGAATTCTACAGACAAATTAAACAAACAAGAAACATTCTTCTAAGTATATATGATACGAATCAATTTCCATTACTTCGAAGATACATAAAATCTGTAGATTTATTTTCAAGCGTATTACTTTATTGAATACAGCTGGTAAACAACAGTCGCGTAGCTGAAGAAACTGCTGCCTAAACTTAAGAGAAACGGTTTTCCCAGAGTGTAGAACCCCCAAGCTGTGAGGTTCATCTTTGTTCCCATAACCTGAATCATCAAAGACTTTAAGGTTAAATCTAGTTTTGAGTTTTTTTCTGCGTTAATATGATTCGAGAGTAAATTCACTCCCTTTAAACATTCATCAGCTTTCCTCGAGAGAGTTCCCGCCGAAATGGTGGCACATACTAACAAGACAAGCGGAAACGTGTTGAAAAGAACAGATAATATCAAAGAGAAAATGAAAACTGTTCCTTCTAGACGAAAAGTGATTCGAAACGTTATTTCTAATATACCGGTAATAAACAAATAGGCACACCAGATGAGGACTTGCAAAGAAAAGGTCTTCTCTAGCTGAGATACTGCTGAACTTAGTTTAAAGTGTTCTCGTAAAAACGTTGTAAGTGTAGACGCAATCTGTGGGGACAACACGGTGATTCACGTAAACGAAGAATATTTCTTATCCACACATCTATCACATTGCACATTGCGTAACAGAGTGACGCATACAGTGATACACTTGTGATTAAGATACCCCAAGGAAAGAAAAAACACAGAAAGAAATCAATACAAACTACTAATTTCTTTAGAAACAGTGAACCATTTCCCAAATCAGTTTCAAAGTAAATAAACACAATTATATACTTGTAAGACGGCGATATAAATGCAGCAATCCACACAATAACGATTACGGAACATAAATAGACAGTAAAAATTGTTGTTATTACTTGTATTGGTTTACGCCATGTTTTCATCTCTTCTTTAGTAATGTTTTGGATATGTGGGTGGATAACAGTTGATACTAAAGACACCAGTTCAAATACCTCAGATGATTTCATAACCATTACGATGGCGGTAAGTGTTGCTGCCGAAAAAACTGATACCCATAGCTGCTACCCTCCAGAGTGACGAGTGATTTTCTTTGAACCAATGAAAGAACAAACACGCCCATAACGTAACAGGACCAGGACGATAATCAGTAACATTAATGACTTCCTTACATTTAACTTGGTACATTTGATGCTCGAGCTGTGAGAAATAACTTCTGATGTTGGACGTTTAACTTGAAACCCAAAAACTCCTAGAAGTCTGTTAAAAGCCACAAAGTCGCAGTTTAAGTTTTCTTCAGGGGATTCACCATCTTTATAGTAGTTCTTCATCTTAAATACGGTCACTATTTATGTTCTTTGTTGAGAATTCTGGAAACGTTAAGAGACCAGAGCTTCTTTGGAAAACAGTAGGACAATGTTTAACAACGTTCTGATAAAACTCACTCACGTCCAAATTCTTTATACGTTACGAAGTGCTGTTTATTGATTTAATCATTATGAACTGTTCCTGCGAATATAAACGATCAATTATGGTTTCAAAGATAATGAATGTATTATTACGTATGTATAGCAGTATTAACAGTAATGTTTTTATCTCGTATCATAGCCCTGCTAATTACAATGATATCGGTAACTCATTACTACAACGGTCCGAGTAAAAGTTTTAACTAATAATTTATGATGAATTATATTATTGCGTGCCCAATCTAATAAGAATTGTTCATTAATAAATACACAAAACATATAATGATTTACTGGTTATAATGACATCATAACAGTTTGAACAGCCTGTTTTAGAGAGTAACAGTTTTTCTTTCTGTCAATCTATATATAACATTCCATGTTGTTTTTAACTAACATTAAGGAAACAGAACACCAACGTTTTCTACATCAGCAGTAACTTACTCGTAAAGTGTAAGAAACGTAAGTTAAAAACTTCTTTCTCAATTTCTTTAGTTTCATGACTTGTTACGTTTTCTTAATAATAAACCTGTATACAAATCTAAAGTTTGAAGTCAATCACAATATAACAGAAATCGGATTTTCAATGTCTGCTTTTGGTAAGTGCAACAGCAATGTTTGGAATGATCTTCGTATATTACATTCTTATTAGGGTTAATACAAATGTGGGTTTAATACAGCATTCCTTTTACTAACACTAACATAGAAGATCAAAACTTTAATAGTTTAGTCTATAACTAAGAAATCTAACTTTATAAGGGATTATAAATAGTAAATCTAGATAAGTATTTTAAAATATTAAGTCAAAACTTTAATAGTTTAGTCTATAACTAAGAAATCTAACTTTATAAGGGATTATAAATAGTAAATCTAGATAAGTATTTTAAAATATTAAGTCAAAACTTTTAGTTTAGTCTATAACTAAGGGGGATTGAGATGAAACTAAAATAACTATAACAGTCTGAAGTAGGAACATAACCCAGGTCAAGTTAGTGCAAAGCTTCGGTTATTAGCATAACCTACAGATAGTTGTAATAATAATGACAAGTAATTAGAAAAATAAGTGTTGTATACTGATGAAAATACAAAAACAACAACACAAAGACAAGGTTGGGTTAATTAACAAAACCATAAATAAAAAACCATTAAATAAACAATCATATCTTTCAAAAACAAACTTTCATTCAC